>NC_045436.1:27374312-27526109 GCF_002776525.5 Piliocolobus tephrosceles | reverse complement strand
TTTTTTTTTTTTAAGAATTTCAGATAAATTCTTTTATTTATTTATTCATTTATTTATTTTAGAGACAGGGTCACATTCTGTTACCCAGCCTAGAATGCAGTGGCATGATCATAGTTACTGCAGCCTTGAACTCTTGGGATCAACTGATCTCCAAACTCAGCCTCTAGAGGGGCTAAACTACACACGTGCCACTATGTTAGGCTAATTTTTTAATTTATTTTGATTTTTTAGAGGCAGGGTCTCACTATGCTTTTCAGGCTGGTGTTGAACTCCTGACCTCAAGCAATCCTCCAGCCTCCCAAAACACTGGGATTACAAGCATGAGCCACTGCAACTTGGCCCTAAATTTAAATATATGCCATTATTATAACATCAAATTCGTACTCTGAGAGAATAATGCTTTAACTTCCCCCCAAATAAGGAAAACATCTTTTATATATATTTATGGTCAAAGTACTGTCTACTGTTTTTTTTTCATTATGGTGCTCCATGCATCATGGTAAAAACAAGGTAAGTATAGTGTTAGTCTAAAAATAAGTACAACAGGACAACTAGAGGATACTTAATATCAGTAGGTCAGGTATCTTCAAGTTTGGAAAATATGTGAATTATAACTTAAAATTTTGTAAAATAATGGTTCGACATAGAAGTCAACACTTCTTGATCTCTAATTTTAACATTATATGAAATTGAGGCTTTCGATATATATGTTTCTACCATGGATGTACTTAAAACATGATTTTTTGCATTTTACTCAAAAGGGTTATGTAGTTAACTTCATTTAATACTTCAAACAGAACTTTGTGGCATATTATATTTATATTACAGGTTAGAAAAGGAGATTAAGAAATCTTAAGTGGGGGATAAATAATTGAGCCTAGTATTCAGAGTCTAAATTCTGGGATAAAGGATTACATAGAAATTTTTCAATAGCACAGAGCATATTCGAGCAGAGTTTCTATTCAAGTGTCCTGTGGCTAATGATTCCATGCCCCAATAATTTAAAAAGCAATGACATAAATTTTAGTAGAATGACATTATTACTTATTATCTAAGTAATTCCAAAAAGTTATTACCCATGTAATGAGCTGCAACTGTGAAATATATCTTATAATTATTTAAAAGGGATATTATTTGTTTTTTGGCATAACAGGTAAAACTCTAAATACTGTATCATGTTTAAACAACAAAAAAACCCATCTATCTACTTAGTATCATAGAAGTCATTGGGTATAATACCACTTACAGAATTGCAAACCTTTTTATATGAAATGTTTATATTAATAATTCTAAAAAATTTTTCAAATAACATAAAAATACTTAAAATGCACTTAACTAAATGCTAAGTTCTTAGGTAAGAAGGATGAAATACATATTCTAAAAAATCCAAGCAAATATGCTCTCTTTAATAAAGCCAAATTTCATGTTTATAGTGTCTGGAGAGACAAAGCAAAAAAAGAAATGTGATAGACTGTATAATTTTTATTGGCAAATAAAACAGAGATTTTCATAAGAAAAAAAGGCAATATTCATACGAACGTTTCAAGAGCTGCTCTTTCATAAAGGCCAACCATTCTAGGTAAGTGAAGTTATTCCTTCAAGCTAAATAAATGAAGTCATCAAACACATTTTGGTTAATATTACTTGATATTTCCTGAAACATGACATTCAACTATTTCAGGAGACAGCTTATGGTTTTTTGTTTTGTTTTGTTTTTGTTTTTGTTTTTGTTTTTTTTCCGAGATGGAGTTATCCTCTTTTCGCCCAAGCTGGAGTGCTGTGACACAATCTTGGCCACTGCAACCTACTTCTCCCGGGTTCAAGCGATTCTACTGCCTCAGCCTCCTGAGTAGCTGGAATTGCAGGCGCCCACCACCACCTCTGGCTAATTTTTGTGTTTTTAGTAGAGACAGAGTTTCACCATGTTCGCTAGGCTGTTTGGAAACTCCTGACCTCAAGTGATCCACCCTCTTTGGCTTCCCAAAATGCTGGAATAACAGGCGTGAGCTTATATGTACTTCTTTTTACGAAACTTCCACTAGAAAGCATTTAGCTCTCTGTTAAGTCTAGAATCAAGAAATCAAGAAATCTTGTTTTGGTGATTGAAAGAAAAGAACAATATTGAGATGTTAGTGTGTAGGTTAAGACAATATTGGATTATGCAAATAAAAGTCTCCTTAAGCTTCTGAATATCATTCATTTTATATCCAATGCAGATTTCAACAAATTCATTATTTATTATTAATACAAAAAAACCTAAATCAATTTATTCTGTGTTGTTTTCCCCAACATCGCTAATGTGTTGATATCTTTTTAACAGCACTGCCTTCTGGTGGGCAAAATGAGCTGCAAAATAAATGACTCTGAAACCCAGACAAGTGATCCATCGGATAAGAAAATTTATTGGTGGTAAACTTTTGAAAACTAGAGGATATATGCAAAATGGGGAGAGAAAGATTATGTGGTTTGGCATAATATGAATTGAGCCCTTCTTAGAATAAACAAGAAACATGACCAGTTACTTTTTGAAAACTCTTCTGGTTGATGAAAATGGGATTATTAGCTAGAGAAGGATGTTCTTCTCCCTGCTTCTCGTGGCAGAAGGACATCCATCAATATCATTTTAAATTGTAACAATTTATTTCAATGAGTTTTTTAAAGGATGGAGAATAAATACTACCCTTATACCCAGAAAAAATTATTACTTACATTGAGATCTGTATTACATGAAAGCAATTTAGAGAGGCATTTGATGGCATCATTTAGATTATTTATAGTGAATAGGTTAAAATTTACTTAATTTTCTTTCATAGAATTGGTTATTGTTTTATAGAATTGTTAATTTTGAACAGTTGCTAATTATTCATTGTTTTGTAGAATTGTTTATTAGAACTGAAATTATGCTTTTGAATGTTTTTCAAAGTAGCAATTATTATCTTATGTATGTAATGGCTTTCAGAATTTGTACTTAGTGTTTTACTATTTCTATTTCAAAAACTTGCATTATCACAAAAACATAAATCTCACTCACATAAAGACATGACATTTTTTAAATAGTAAAGATCATAAATGGAACAGATGTCAGCTAATGACAATCAGAAAATATTTCAATGAGCTCATTATAATCGAGAATTACATTTTAATTGATTTATTAGTCAACAATTTGCATTCGTATTGTTAAGTCGAGTATAAAGTTAAGTATTTTGACATATTTTAGATTATCTTATTGGTAATTAAAGAATTGCCAGTTAATCATCTACTATCAAGTTATGTATATGTGACACTGATATTTTGCTGTGAGGTAACCAATACTTACTCATGAGAATGCATTCCACTCTCATTTAATTTTGAAAATTGATTTTTAATAAAATAAATCCAAGAAAATAGAATTGTTCTCATATAACGCAATTTCTATGGCATAAAAATTACAGTATAAACTATTTGTTGTCCTCACATTCTTTTACAACACTTAATTATTTTTTAAGAATTATTATTACAAGTCTACCATATCTTGTCTGACATTTATTCAGCATTACTGCTTGCTAAAAACAACCAAGAAAATAAATCATGAATCTCTTGACTGATATTTTCAAGGAGTAAGTTTTCTTGTCTTCTAGGTACTTGAGGATTATAAGTATTGAGTATAATAGACAAAAATACTCAATTTTCATAAATTTTACAAACAATGATTAACTTCAAAAATAACTTTCTGGACTAAATATTAACAAACATAACATTCATAATAATGCATGTATTGGCCAGGTGTGATGACTCATGTTTGTAATCCCAGCACTTTGAGAAACTGAGGAGGGCAGATCACCTGAGGTCAGGAGTTCGAGACCAGCCTGGCCAACATGGCAAAACCCTGTCTGTACTAAAAATACAAAAATTAGCCAGGGGTGCTGGCATGCGTTGTAATCCCAGCTACTCAGAAGACTGAGGCATGAGAATCGCTTGAACCCAGGAGGCAGAGTTTGCAGTGAGCCGAGATCTCGCCACTGCACTCCAGCCTGGGCAACAGAGTGAGACTCTGTCTAACTAACTAACTAACTAACTAACTAACTAACTAACTAAATAAATAAATAAATAAATAAACAAATAAATAAAGCATGTACTGCAATTCACTAAAAATACAGTGACTAAGCATTTCATGAAATTGTAATAAACTCCATTTCAGGTATTACTTATGCTACTAGCTATATTGTATTTTATAAATATAAAGACATGTAATAATTATAGAGTCTCATATAGGGCTAAAATACATGAATTACCATCTTTCAGTTTTATATGACATTTTAATCAGTCAATGTAATATAGCTAATGGCTTTTAGTACTAAGAATCTGAAGGCCCATTTCTATCTATTCACTATTTCTGACGGGCTACCTCACCTTGAAGTAGTGAGCAACCTCAGAAACTGTGAGATTAATCTACTAGAAAGAGCTCTGAATATTCAGCCATTCTAGATTTGGAATTCCCTATTTCCATTCTCACAGCAACACCCCTCTGACTTGATTGATATAAATATATATCCCTGGATACATTAGGCGATTTTCAGTGCTCTGAGGTGCCAATATGCAATAAAGAAAATAAAGGAGAATCTGAACACATGGCTGCATAAAAACAAACTGAAAGTAGTGTATATGTACGTAAAAGAGAGAGAGAGAGTGTGTATCTATGTGTGTGTGTATGTGTGTGTAGATTGCAGGTGCCATAATACCTTTATCGTCCCAAATATACACTTTTAATTTGATTAGATATAGTCTTAGCATAATATTTTCCTGTGGTTTCATATACACAAGAACATTTGCTTTATAGGAAGAACAAGTGTGTGGCTTCCCCTTTTCATGTTCACCGATATATATGACATAATACTTGTCTCAATGAGCTTATGGAGGATTATAGAGTTTTGAAAGATAAATGTTTATAATAATACCATTGTTTAATGTCCTTCTAAAATTATAAGCCTTAGAATATCTTATATGTAAAGGACTTTTAATAACATGGATATGTTGTGCTAATATTTACCAAAAAAGATGAATCATATCAAGGGAGGTTAAGTCATTTCTCAGAGATAAGTATTTAGTAAACAAACTGGCACAAGTCCTAGACAGTTTCTTAGAACACTATTGTGACGTGTTTATCATCATTGATTTTTTTTCTTAAAGTTATGAAGCACTGAACAGTATTTACGTAAATTTGCAAGAGAGTCAATAATTATAACCACAGGATTAAAGGAAAATAATACATAAATAATAAAATGAATGTCTATAACATTTATAACAAAAAGTATCACTAATAACAGTATGCTAAATTTACCTAATGTACAATTGGTAATTTGTTAAATAAAACATGATCTATTTTAGGAAAGAACAAAAATGGCAATATTGATCTAAATTATTTACTTTTTTATTTGTATTTTTTAAGAGAGAGAGTCTTGCTCTGTCACCCAGGCTGGAGTGTGGTGGCACGATCTCGGCTCACAGCAACCTCCTTCTGGCTTCAAGCTATTCTCCTGCATTAGCCTCCTGATTATAGGCATGCGCTACCATGCCTGGCAATTTTTTTTTTTTTTTTTTTAGTAGAGATTGGTTTTCACCATGTTGGCCAGGTTGGTCTTCTGGTCTTGAACTCCTGACCTCAAGAGATCCACCCTCCTTGGTCTCCCAAAGTGCTGGGATTACAGGTGTGAGCCACCATGCCTGGTCTGAATTATATACTTTGGATATGATTTCTCAAAATTCTGGCATGTATGAATGCTAAGTCTTATTTAATAACATGTATTTGAAGATTAAAATGAGGTGATATATGTAGAAAACTCAATACAATGTCTGAAATCTAATAGACATTTACAAAAATATAAGTATTAAAATACATTATATGGAAGTGCTCATTAGGGAAATAACTTTAGAGCTCAGTGTCTCTTAATTGCAAAGTCTTAACCAAAATATAACTGGAAATGAAAAAAAAATCATACTTTACTTTTATCGCTTCTGAATACGTAAAGACAAGAGTGTCCACTTGAAAAAAACAGGAGGAGAAAATTTTGCAATAAAAGCAACTGAACTTTTTTCGTGGATGGACAGTCTAACATCCTTGTAGTTACAGAGCAAGGGTAAGGCTGATACTGAGGAGCATGCAAGAGTGCAGTAGTACAGGCACTTTCCACAAAGGATATTATCATTATGGTTGTCATAAATCTTTTACATTATTTTGAAAATTAAAAACTTTATTAAGTTGACAGACTCTGTAAGTTATTTGTAAACCAATAATTACTTAAATCTCAAACTCTATTACCATTTTCTCTGAGAACTCTAGAGAGATGCTCTCAAATATAAGTGAATAAAGAAATCATAAATTTAAATACTTCCTAAAAAATATTAGGGGTGAACTAATTTATTGAGTTTCTTATTTTAGATATGTTCCTCAAAGGAAAACATTGTCTAATAATAGTTATAAAATTCTCAATGCATTTTAAATACTAATGTATAATATTTTAACATGTTTTATCTGTTGTATTACTGAAGAACACTTTACTAAATATGGCTGCCTGGTAGTTGATCCTTTCTTTCAAATCTGTAGGACTATCTCATTTTTCTGTTATAATCTTCAGTGCAATTTTATGGAAGGTTATCTTTAACAAATGTTTTATGTATTATTAATAAAAGTTCAGGGCACTGGTATCATTACGTTGAGGTTGCTGTCATTAGCAGAAATAGGCACAGAATGTAGAAAATAAGACGTCTTCTAGACATACTCCTCACAATGTAATAAATGTGTTTGAATAAATGAGGTTAACAGTTAAGAACTTCAAAGAATTACTAGCTGATAATTGATTATTAATATCAAATGAGGACATAGCTCACATATCAATAATTAATAATCAATGAATACAAAATATTTGATTTTCAGAATTTTTGTCATCTGCCAATGAGTAAGCTATAACTTTCATGGTTCGAAATGGGTTTTTATCATTTAATATTAACATCTGAAAACATTTTTAAGAGGTCATTCCTAATTTCTAGTAAAATAACATTTCAAGATGATTCCCATAAATAGTCAAGAAAAATGTAGTGCTATTCTAAGTAGAGATAAGCAACAAGTCCTCATGTAAACATGTATCTCTGATTTACTAGGGCCAGGTGCGGTGGCTCACACCTATAATCCCAGCACTTTAGGAGGCTGAGGCGAGAGGATTACAAGGTCAAGAGATCCAGACCATCCTGGCCAACACGGTGAAACTCTGTCTCTACTAAAAATACAAAAAAAAAAAATAGCTGGGCGTGGTGGCAGGTCCCTGTAATCCCAGCTACTTGGGAGGTTGAGGCAGGAGAATTGCTTGAGCCCAGGAGGCGGAGCTTGCAGTGAGATCACACAAGTGCACTCCAGCCTGGGCAACAGAGACTCCATCTCAAAAAAAAAAAGAAAAAAAAGTTAGTAGTCTAAAAGCCACAATGTGTGTGAAATTTCTGAACCACGTGCTAGCTAATAATAGTGAAAGGAATGACAAACATCATCTTGAAATTGTTATTGCATTATAAAAGAAAACATGTTCCTAGATAGCAGTTGGATAAACATAATTTCTACTACTTCAGATGATATGATTTATATAGCCCAAGGCAATAAAGTATCAAGAAGAAAGCTACAGTACACTTATTTTAATATAATAGCATACAAATATGATTTAAGATAAACCTGAAACCCTGAAACCCTTCATAAGAAGGAAGATGTGTACCTAGTAAACTTAAAATGCATGTATCGTTTAAATGCACATCATACAGCACATCTTGAAGTAAAAATTCCCCTTTGCAACACAAAAGTATAAAACTTGGAGTTAATAGGAGTGCTTTGAGGATAAGTAAGTCTAATAATTTCACATATAAAATAACAAACAATACTTCAGTTTGCTGAAAATGCACACAAATAGTTTGGGAATCCCTGGAAGAACAGTCTTACATAATTCATTTGAACAAAGTATATCTAGCTAAATTATTTAAAAATACAAATGCAAGTGTTTTTTATTCTTCAGCAATATAGACACACAGATGACCCAACATGGAAAAAAATACATTGTAAAAGTCAGTCAGTTGTGGGGAAATGTGCACAGAGGATTTTATTTGGACTTGTTATAAATAAGCAAGATTGTATCGACAATCTAGAGAGCCTCTGAAGTGTAACTACCCTTTCAGCATTTCAGAAGACCATGTAAGCTTAGTAACTACTTCATGTTCATTTTTAAATTTTTGTAGAACATTGAAAAAGATAAAAACAGTACACATATCTTTCTATTCAAAAACGAGGGAAAAAACTGGACAACTGTGCTTTACTCCTTAGACAGGCTTGGGGTTGGGATGCCTTTGGGAAGGGAAAGGTGAGCAACGAAGCCCAAAATGTAGACTAAGAAGAGCCAACACGTGAATGGAGACACCAGAGGGAACAATCTAAGAAAAGTCTGTGATATGCCATCACTATGATCAGCAGAAGCACAAGTTAATGGAAGCCTTTTATTGAAGGATGACAATCTACATAGACTAATTTATTATCTCGATGAGTAAACTTCAAAATTTAAGAATGTGACTATAGAGGAAAGAGTCTTCCAACATTAGAATAATGTGGCCTATTAGCATACTAGGAGCTATCGCCAACTTTTAATGCATAAATATGTTCTAGCCTTTTTGTAGAAAATTAACTAGGTGGCAGTGACTAAATAGTTGGGTCTCCATGAAACACATTTTGAGGAAGCCCATTTGCCAATACATAGAAGAGACACAACACCAACTCTTAGGGAAAATGGTTGGTGGAGTAGTTCAATCACCACAATATAGGGAATAAATAAAATAAAGTTGACGTTTTCAAGAGCACTGTATGAAGGTGGAAAACATCAACAGAGAATACCCATTAGCCCTGGAAAATCCTCATAGGGCTCAAAATGGCTGTAAAATCACACTGAGTATTTTTAATTATCATTACTTTCTCATTTTTGACTTTCTATTCAAAGCAGCATCACATCTCTTTTTTTCTTTCTTTTATGAGTTTATGTAATTGTTATCTTAAAGCAATCATTTCTTACCTTTGATTCTTGAACTTTCTTGATTTTTTTCCTGCTGGAAATAAAACAGAAAATAGGTCAAAATATGTAATTAAATATGTGGTCAACAGTTTCATATAAAATTTCACTATAGAAGGATCAAAATGATTTTTGTACGTATTCCCAGAAACATGATTCTCACCTTTAAAAATATTTACATACAATTTTTTTGAGAGAGCATTTTGCTCTGTTGCCCAGGCTGGAGTGCAATGACATGAACATGGTTCACTGAAGCCTTGACCTCCCAGGCTCAAGTGATCCTCCCACCGCAGCCTCCTAAGTAGCTGGGACTACAGGCATATATCATTATTCCAGGCTAATTTCTTTTTTATTTTTTGTAGAGACGAGGCTTCCTTATTTTGCCCGGGGTGGTCTTGAACTCCTAGGCTCAAGCAATCCTCCTGCCTCAGCCTCTCAAACTGCTAAGATTAGAGGGGTGAGCCCCCATACCCCATCTTATGTAAAATATTTTATTGGGGTAGTAATAACTCTTGGTGGGCATATAGTTCTCTAAGAAATCACTAAATTGTATGAATATGGATTTATAAATAAATAAGCAAATGGTTAATGAATAATAAATAATCATGCTTCTCAAATGCCTTAGGCCATTCCATTTAATCCTAACAGATATTAAATAATATCTTCAGAATTTGCTTTCAATGGCTCTGCATTAATCATAAATTGTTGGTGAAGGAATAAGTTTAGGCACAAACATAGAGGAGAATTTTACTAAGAAAGCACAAAAGACTTTTCAACTGTCTTTGCTTTAGTTTAACTTAGAATTGGACCCCATCTCACTTCTTTAAGGCTAAAGTTGACAACAATTCTATTATTTATTCAAAAGCTGCTCCAGTCAAACTTGTCTTTCAGTTTGACATTCTCCTTATTAGTTACCAAGCAACCCCAAAAGAATTAACTTGCTTTCAACTTTTAAAGTGGATATTGTGCACTAACTTCTCAATTAATATGCAAACACAGTTTACCCTGTCTAAAAGTTTCAGGGTCTCACACTGAAAATAACTTTGAAATATGTTTCTAAGAAAAAAATGACAATGACATATAAACTGAACTGCAGAACTGTATGAATGCCAATACATTTTGGCAAAAGTGTAAGAAAATATAAAGAACTGATTTTGTTGCAAAGATTAATCCAAGATTTAGAATTTGAGAATAAAATGCATAATGACAAATGTGTATTTATTGAATCAGCTAACCTAGTGATATAATCCTGTTAGGCTTTAAAACTTGGTATTCTAATTCTCTCATCCGAACTCACCTAACCTCTGTGTTTGAATTCTGTTCTGCTCTTTATTAATTGTTTGATTGTTTAATTTAATTTAGTTTAAACTAAATTGTTTAATTTAGTTTAAGGTCACTTAAACTAAAATTTAAATGTGCATTACTTGTATTAAAAATACATTAGTTTTTCATAATTATATAACTAGCAGGCTTAAGTTTTCCGAAAGAACATTTGTTAATGAGAATCTCTCTCTCCCTCCCTCTCCTCTATTAACATTAATTCATTCATTCAGTCAGTCATTTATTCATTCATTATTTCACCAAATATGTATGGATCACTTTTTATGTGCCAGACACTATACCTGGTGATAAGACTATACGGGATGAACAAAATAAAAAAAATTTGTGTCCTCATGGAGCAGACTGTATAAATTTTATTCAGAAAAGATATGCTATAGAAGGTGACAGTGTTGGAGTAGAGTGACTGCAATTATACATATAGCCACAGGGATAAATTGATTTTTGAATAAAATTCTGAATGAGGTGAGCATGATCCAAGCATATACATGTGAAAAACATGTCCTAGGGAAGAAAAAAATTTCAAATGTCCTCAGTCACATGCAAGAGTTCTTAGCATTGTCAAAAATATTAAGGAGACCACTGTGTGTGGACTGGATTGAAGGAAGGAAATTTAGTAGGAAATACAATCTGGGTGGTAATAGGAGCCAGACAGACAAGCACTTGGGGCATTTGGTAGGACTTTGGTTTTTACTCTGACATAGCTGAGAAAACATATACATTTCTTCTCAGGGGGTAACATTATCTGGATTACATTTAAATAGAATCATTTTGGCTGTCTATTGAGAATAGGTTGAAAGGGCAAGGGCAAAGTCAAGGAGACCATTAAAGAAAGTATTACAGTAATCCAGGTGGGCTGTGACAAAAACATGGAACAATGTGGTAGCAGTGTATTTGGAATACCTATTTAGAGCAAGGTTTGCTTATAGATTAAAATTTTGCTGTGAGAAAGCCAACAAGGATGACTCCAAGAGTCTGAGCTGCTAGAAGGATAGAAATACATACTTATTCCTTCTTCACCTGTCTTGCAGCACTGCCACACTCTGAGATTTTCTTCTAGTTCCCTGGCTACCCCTATTGAGTTTCCTTTACTGCTTCCTCTTTTCCTAAGCACTAGCATCCTAGGCATTAAGGTCTTATCTTTTTTCCATATAGCTCATTCTTTTATCAATCTTATCTAATTTCCTAGCCTTAAGTTTCGTTCTACTGCTAAGGATTTATATATCTAAACCAACCTCACCATTGAACATCAGACTCACATATTCAACTGTCTTTTTACATTCCTACTTGGATTTCTAATAACATGGCCTATCTGTAATGTTTCAAACTGAATTTCTGATCTTTCCTTACTTCCTTGACCACCTTTTTCATCTTAGTTTCAGGTAACTCCATTCTTCTAGTTGTGCATATCCTTAGTGTCACCCTGTGTTACTCTGTCTCTTAAGAGATAATAAACCTCAAATTTTCATTAGTATGATTTTTAAACATATCGACTTTGAAATTATTTTGACTATAATTCCAAGGATTCAAAGTAGGTAGATAAAACTCATAGGACATATTTCAACCAGATACATAAAGTTTGAAGCCACTAGCATAGTATAAATTATCACTCTATAAATTAGAACATAGAGTAGAGCTCACTGATCTCTAACTGAGTATTGCAAAATGTATAAGAAAAATATAAAGTCAAATTAGCCAACAAAAGAGGATGGAAGCATTAAAAAAAGGAGAAAAATCAAGAGATCAGGGAATTATGAAATCCCAAAGAACATGTTATTTAGAAGGAAATTTTCAATAGCACAGAATTATTCTGAGAAGTCAAGTCCAATTATGTCTAAGAAAATGCCCATTCATCATAATGACATAGATAGAATCACTGACTTTAGATAAAACATTTTTTGGTGCTCATACAGGATTAAAAGTCCAAGTTACCTAAGGAAGGAGAAGAGGGTGACTGAGATATGTTCAAAGTGGGAAAAATTACATGATGGAAACACGACTAGGAATAAAAAGCCTGTTATGGTGTGGAAACTAAAGTCCATAGAGGTATTATGTTTGTTGTTTATTGACTTTTTGCTTTATTTTGTTTAGTTTTGTAATACTACATGATTATTTATATCACTGAGATTTGAGAATATATAAATGATGGAAGATACATAGTAGAAAATGAGAGGATTAGAATTAAAAAAAGAGAGAGTATGACCAATTGTATAAGGTTATTGAAAGGGTGGATGTGATAGAATGTAATTGGGGACAAAAATTAGGTAGAAAGAAGACCAGTCTCTGTAATAGAACAGATGGGAACAGGAAGGCTTAGTCATAGATGCAGGAGGTGTCTAGGTTTGATATGATGAATTAAACATGTTCGATCTCTGATGATTTATTTTCTTTATGTAATAGAAGGAAAGGTGGTTGGCTAATTGTGGAAGTTTAGTGTTTTGTCTGAAATTTGAGAAGATAGAGAAGATTTTAAGTGCATTGCTTTTTGCAACAGTAGGTGAGAAGAATCACACATATAGGTTAGTATGATTGAGCCAATCCTAGTTGAGTTTTGTCATCATAAATTTGTAACAATCTTAGGCTTAGTTTACCTATAGTTGAATAGGCATTTCATTGATATTACATTGCATTGTATTTGTTTTCTAAAATCAAGTTCTCTACTGTACAGTTTTATATAATTATAAATTGCCAAAGCAATCTGCCTAAATATTCTATAAACAAGAAATATTTAAGAAGCATGAATTTGGAGAAGGGAAACTAGTAATTAATTAGTGGACTGGAAAGAATGACAATAGATTTGCAAAGTGAGAAGGACACTTACGGGTAAACTCGTGCATTACTGTCAAAGTTGTATAAACCCCTTTCACTAGAGACTTATTTAGGATTTGCAAATAGTAACCGCTTCAATTTGCTTCTACTACTTCAGTGTTACCTTATTCACAATGGCAATATAGATTTTCCACAATTTTATTTTACAAACTTCATGTTCAAAATATGTACTTTAAATGAAGAAACATTATAAAGAAAATTGTGATTATTTAATTGTGTGAGAACTCATGAGTGATCAGAAACATTAGTTATTCTGTCCACACAATTCATTTGAGCAACATTCTTACGTTAGGAAGACTTAGGTCTTGTCCATAATAGCAGAATGTTTATATTTCTAGTTATAACTTAATTTTAACATTCTTTCAAAATATTTTCTAATAAAGTGAATTTGACTTAAAATAAGAAATATATTTGGTTATGTGTCAAAGCTAAATAATAGCAAACTATTCATGTTTTACCTTGTACTATGCTATTTCTTGGAAGAATTCCAAAGTGCTGTGTATTAATTACATCAGCATACTTCACGAAATCCAGTCCAGTAATGTAAGATGGCTAAAAGCTCTAGCAGACAGTATGATAAAGATTAGCAAAGACAACCTGGGAAGAAGTATGGCTTTACAATAAATACAAGAGTCAACAATATGGTATCTTAAATAATTTTAAACAGAAATAAAGTAAATGTAATGTAACTAAACCAATGTAAAATTAAGTCAAATTGGGATACACAGTAGTTGTACAAATGAGCTATAATGGTTCTAAAGCATCTAAACAAACTGGGGTTTAGCAAACAACACCAAAACACCATGTTGCTAGTCTTTTAACTGGGCCAAATATTACCACACTAGGAGATATTAAGGATATTTCTTATCCAGTATCTGGATTTATGACATAAAGATTATTAACTTTTGATGATGGCTATGTTATAACATGAAAATGGATTTCTCCCGATGAAACATTAAGAATTCCTGGCTATAATATCTTCAAACATAATTTACCTGTTTCCTTCCTTCTTACTGAGAAGCAAATGTTCTATAGAAAGGGAAGAAATCATCTAAATGCTAAATGCTAAGTGCGTCATCTCCACTGTAACAGCATTGAGGTAGTAAACATTAGACTATCAATGAATTGTCCTCCCTTTCCATACTATAAGCTTAAATTATTTGAAGGGAGAGCCACACAGATAATACCCTTGAGTACTCTTTTATAATGTGTATCCATATGATGTTACATGAATGAGACTAGTCATGTGCATTCTGGTCAATACCAAGAATACTACAGACTTCCTTTCACATGGAGGGACCTAAGAGTGAAGCACATGCAGACAGAATTGAGTTGGTCCCCTAAAGAGTGAAACTGACGCTCTCTGACTCTGAGAGAGTATACATAGTCCTTTGCACTATACATAAAAATAACTTGTTTATATAAAAAAGGAAGCAGAAGATATCAAGTAGATATAAGGCAAGGTTCTTTTGCCTTTTAACATGGGAGTAATGAGGAAAAAAAAATCTAGTTTGCTATTGTTTTTCTTGATCCCCATGTGACTTGTTTGCATTTGGTCATTAATAAAAAACATACAGTAAGACTATGTTATTCTAGATAAAAAACAGAATTAACATGACTATTTTTAAAAACAAGTCAAAATTAAAAGGAAAATCCCGGTGAAAATTTCTTCTATCTCACTTCAGCAATATTGGAAAGTTATTTTCTTTTTAAGAAATTTCCTGTTAAGCAAACATAGCATTTCCTTTAGTTGAATAGATGGCATAAGTTGAGAAACTATGAAGTCCAGGAGAAAAAATGCTCTACTTATTTATGATTTTTCTTTCACTAATATGTACAATAAAGCACATTCAAGCTGTATTTAGCTTGACTATATGCTGAAAATAAGTTAATTTCTCTCATGGGATTTGAGAAAAGTCAAATGTATGGAAGACTTTTACTGGTATATCGAATAAAGCCTAAAATAAATCAATAAACATAAAAATTTACAAATTAGCAAAAGACAGAATCCTGCAGTAGTCAAAAGTGATATATTCTAGCTAAAGTAATCTTTCTATCAACCCATATTATCCATAGTTCTTCCTACATTAAACTGATGATATAATTCACCAAGTGTCCTTATGTATACATACTTCAGTGCTCAGGTGTGAGTGGGTGATTTTAAACTCATGAATAATTGTCAATAGATCCTAACACTGAAAATAGTCAATGGATAAAAATAAAGTATATAAAAATATAAATTTTGTGGGAAATATACATACGGGTAAACCTTACTAATTTTAGCAGGCTGCCTAGTTGAATTTCCTTCTCAGAACTCTTCCCTTCTGTCTGATTGTAATTATTACTTCCCAGACAAATGCTACCAATTAAAAATGGTTTTAAAAGTGATAATTTGCAGCACATTCATCATATATTTGTTCTCATGTGCTACATGGGAGAAGTATAAAATATTTAAGTGTTTAAAAAGATATTATTAGATCTACTAAGTAATATGGATTGTAAATTCTTGGAAGTTGAGAATAGGAGAATGTCTCATAGATCCAGTCTCCAATAATCCCACAACAAATTTATTCTGTGCTATTCTGACACATGAATACTTATGAACATGTGAGTTTCCCTCCCCAAAGTCACTTACATACACATACATATAGGTACACACACACATGCACACATTTTATCAAAACCATCTACTTTGGTGGTAGCAATTAAATTATAAAAATGCCTGGAAAATAGAGGGGAGATGGTTGGCATAGAAAAAAAATGCCTGAAAAATAGAGATATTGTCACTCATAATCCACTATATCAAGTGTACTCAAATTTGGAGTCATACATATATTATCAGTAAACTATAAAGCTAATTTTCATTCTACTTTATTTAATCACAATCTTATCATCTTTTATTTAAAATGCTTTTTCTTAGAATTTGAATCATGTCCCTGATCCAGTCTTAACCTCCTCAACAAGGCCTTCCCTGAATATTCTATCTAAATCAGTGCCTCCATTATTATTTATCTTAACTGGTTTTTTTTTCATTTTTCACAAAAGTCACTACTTCTAAGAATAATGTATGCTTGTCCATTGTCTGTTCCCCCCACTGGATTGTATCTTCTATGAGGAAAGGTATTCTGCAGTCTCAACTGGCATATCCTCAATGTGTTAGAGGATATGGAAGTCGACACTTTTCCAACAGAGTCTTCAAACTCCAGAATTCAATAGTCAGGGGGAGGGATGGGCAGAGACACACACAAATATATGCCATAAAATGTGATATTCAATAGTGGAATCATGTATCAAATCTAGATAGTACAGTCCAGAGAGGAATGTATTCTTTCTCAGCTTGGGCAGCTGAAGGTGAGCTGTAAGAAGGTGGGGAACTAAAGAATTTACAAAGAAAGATGAGATGGTTAAAAAAAAAAAAAAAGTAGTTTATCTCCACAGCAAAGTGAAAAAGCACTTTCTATCTAGAGGACATAGCATAGACAAAGTTATAGATTCAAAAGAGTGTGTGATAAGACTGCAAAACAGCAAGTAGTATTGCAGTAGTGCAGAGTTGGAACAGTTAAGTTGCTAAACAAGGTTGGGCAAAGAGTATGTTTCAAGGATTCATGGAGGAATGAAAGTAATTTTCTTATGTTGATAAGAAATGTCATTAGATTTATTAGTAGCCTAATGAATATATATTTAAATACAACCTGCAGAAGTTATAGAATGTCAGTCAACAGTCAACCAACTTCTCCTTTGGTTTAATATTTTGATGTGAAGGTATTCATTCCAATGCTAAAATTGTAATAGCTTCTTACTGTATATTCATACTGCATTTGCTGTGTTTATGTAATTTTCAGTAAGAAAATCTAGAGAGAACTTGTGATTGGGTTGAGATATTCTCAGTATTGCCCCAAATTATAAAGAACATAAAAAAGATATCAACAACATGCACTTGACAAACAAAATCGAACTAGGACAGAATTTACCACTAGAATTTAAAAGAAATTGTATTGTTATTTTATTGCATACATATTCTGATATTATATATTACATTTAGAAGTTATATGAAGCAGGCCGGGCTTGGTGGCTCAGGCCCGTAATCCCAGCACTTTGGGAGGCCGAGGAGGACGTATCACCTGAAGTCAAGAATTCAAGACCAGCCTGACCAACATGGAGAAACCTCATCTCTACTAAAAGTCTAAAATCAGCCTGGTTTGGTGGTGCAGGCCTGTAATCCCAGCTACTCAGGAGACGGAGCCAGGAGAATCACCCGAACCCAGGTCATGGAGGTTGTGGTTAGCTGAGATTGTGCCATTGCACTCCAGCTTGAGCAACAAGAGTGAAACTCCATCTCCCCCCAAAAAAAGATGTTATATGAAGCAAATTCATGTGTGTCTAAATTGAAAATAATAGGAAAATATATTTCCCATTATGGGAAATATTACTCATAGTTTGGAAGTATTTGTAAACATCAGAAATTTTATTGTTGTTGTTGTTTGCTTGTTTTTCACCAAGATCATGTATGTTCAAGTCCAATGGATATGACATATACACTTAATCAAATCAATACATGCGGTGTCAAATAAAGTCTTTAAGAATTTTCCTAGTGTCATAATGGACATCTTCGATTCATGGACTCATGAAAGACATAAACACACTGACTTTCACACAGTGAGAAGCATGGGCTGGGTTAAGGAATTGCAGCCATTTAGGGCAGAAAATATAGCATGGATAGGGGATGGATCAGGTAGTGAGATATGTTAGAAAATAACACAAAGTCTCATATTAAGCATAATGGATAATTGAAATAGTGAAAAGGGCAATTATACAATATACTTTTAAAAACCTCTCCACGGTACCCACACATATAGGCACTCCTCTCCATAATAAATTAGAAACTTATTTACTTCTCGATGTATGTTAATTTGAGGATTTGAAAAATACTATGGAAAAGAAAATGTTCTTTTATCTAATATGTGATAGAAGATTTTAAAAGTTATGTACATCCTTCTTACAACATCATTGTTTTGTACTACTACGCTTTGAGATGAACTATGGGGAAAATCTAAAAGTAATATACAATCATACCTCAAACATATTGCCGGTTCAGTTCCAGACCACTGCCATGAAGTAAATATTGCAGTAAAGTGAGTCACCTGAATTTTGCAGTTTCCCAGTGCATGTTATGTTTACACTGTACTGTAGTCTATTAAATGCGTAGGAGCATTATGTGTAAAAATCAAAAGTACTTTACTGCTAAAAAATGCTAATAATCATATCAGCCTTCAGTGAGTCATAATTTTTTGCTGTTGGTAGGTCTTGCTTCAGTGTTGATACCTGTCAACTGATCAGAGTGGTGGTTGTTGAAGGTTAGGGTGGATGTGGTAATTTCTTAAAATTAAAAAAAATGAAGCTTGCTGTATTAATTCTTTCTTTCGTGGAAGATTTCTCTGTAGCATGTAATGCATTTCATGGATTTTATCTAGAGTAGAACTTCTTTCACAATTAGAGTCAATTCTCTCAAAGCCTACCACTGCTTTGTCAACTAAGTTTACGTAATATTCTAAACCCTTTGTTGTCGTTTCAACAACGTTGACAGCATCTTCACAAGGAGTAGATTCCATTTCAAGCAACCACTTTCTTTGCTCATTCATAAGAAGCAACTCTTTGTCTATTCAAATTTTACTGTAAGATTGTGGCAATTTAGTCACATTTTCAAGCTTCACTTCTAGTTCTAGTTCTTTTGCTATTTCCACAACATCTGCAGTTACTTCCTTCAGTGAAGGGTGGAATCATGGCAAGTAATCTATGAGGCTGCAATCACCTTCTCCAAAACTCCTGTTTAAGTTGATATTTTGACCTCTTTCTATGAATCATGAATGTTCTTAATGAGATCTAGAATGGTGAATCCTTTCCAAAAGGTTTTAAATTTACTTTGCCCAGAGCCAGATCCATCAGAGAAATCACTGTCTATGACAGCTAAAGTTTTACAAAATATATTTCTTAGATGATAAGAACTGAATGTCAAAATTATTTCTTGCTTTATGTGCTACAGAATGAATGTTTCGTTAGCAGGCATGAAAGCACATTAGTCTCCTTATAAATCTACATCCGCCCTTATGGGATGACCAGGTACATTGTGAAAGAGGAGTAATATTTGAAAAGGGATCTTTTTTCTGAGCAGTCGTTCTCAATAATGAGCTTAAAACATTCAGTAAACCATGCTGTAAACAGGTGTGCTATCATACAAGCTTTCTTCTTTCATTTATAGAGCACAGGCAGAGTAATTTACCATAATTCTTAAGGACCTCAGGGTTTTCAGAATGGTAAATGAGCATTTGTTTCAACTTGAATGCTGCTTCCCCAGCAGCATTAACCCCTACCAAGAGAATGAACCTGTTTTTTCAAGGTTTGAAGTCAGATGTTGACTTCTTTCTCGCTAAGAAAGTGGTGAATGGCACATTTTTTTTTCATAGGAGGTTGTTTCATCCACATTGAAAATCTCTTGTTCAGTGTAGCCACCTTCACGAACTATCTTAGGTTTTCTTGATAACTTTCTGCAATTTCTGCATCAGCACTTGGTGCTTCGTCTTGCACTCTTATGTTAGAGAGTCAGCTTCTTTCCTTAAACCACGTGAACCAACGTCTGCTAGCTTCCAGCTTTTCTTCTGCAGCTTTCTCGCGTCTCTCAACCTTCACAGAATTGAAAACTGAGAATTTTGCTCCGAATTATGCTTTGGCTTGGGGGCAGATTGTGCTTATTTTGATTTTTTAGCCAGACCATTGAAACTTTCCTCATATCAGAAATAAAGCTGTTTCACTTTCTCATTACTCACATATTCACTAAAGTAGCACTTTTAATTTCCTTTGAGAACATTTCCTTTGTACTCACAGCTTGGCTAAATATTGGGTGCAAGAGGCTTAGCTTTCAGCCTGTCTCAGCTTTTGTTATAACTTTCTTAGTAAGCTTAATCATTTCTAGCCTTTGATTTAAAGTGAGAGACATGCAATTCTTCCTTTCACTTGAACACTTAGAGGCCATTGCAGGTTTATTAATTGGCCTAATTTCAGTATTATTGCATCTCAGGGAATAGGGAGGCCTGAGGAGAGGGAGACAGACATGGTAACAGCTGGTCTGGTGGAGCAGTCAGAACATACACATTTACAGATTAATTTCAATATACTATAAAGGTGCAGTTCATGGTGCTCTGAAACACTAACAATGGTAACATCAAGCTCTCTTCCTGATTTGATCATCACAACTTCATGTTTCTGTCAAAATATCACATGTATCCCATAAATATACACAAATATTATGTACCTGTAATAATTTAAAATTTTTAAAATGTTTTAAAAGATCATTGATCACTAGAACAGATATAATAATAATGAAAAAGTTCAAAATATTGTGGGAATTATCAAAATGTGGCACAGTGATATAAAATAAGCACATGCTGTTTTTAAAAAATGACACCAACAGACTTGCTTAAAACCAGGCTATCACGAACCTTCCATTTGTAAAAAATGCAGTGTCTACAAAGTGCAATCAGATAAGGTACAGTATAAAGAGGTGTGCTTGTTGCTAATGGGCCTCTTTTCCAGTTATTAACTGAAATGGAAATAAAATAAATTATTTTTTAAACGACTGGACAATTTTTGTTAGCATTCTTAGGCAACATTCCCTAGTGAAAGAATTAACTTGGAAACATTTAAAGGCTATACCTATTTAATTTTACAATATGTTATGAGTTTTTTAAGAGGATAATGAGGAAGGCAGCATTTTTCATATATATAAAACATTCTAACTCACTTTTAGATATTCGATCCCATTTTTGTCTGACGAAATTTGAAATATCATTGGAACACATTAAGTTTCTTATTATCATCTTGCCATTTTAGTAGGCTATTGACACACTAAATATCCACTCACTATTTGAACACGGGTTTTTTTATTTGGAATGTACATGTCTCGCACTATGCTAGAAAATATGAGTTAACTAAAAATAGCATAGATGTCTGATCTCTGAAGTTCATATTCTATCTGGAAAGACAAATAGCTTTTACTTACAACACAATGTTAAAGAATTTGTAGGGTGATGTGGAAACAAGGATGTGAAGAGCAACTGCATTTGCTGAGTTACAGGGCAAAGGGAGAGTCTCCAAGTGAAACTGCTACTTGAGCTAAGAATTAAAGGATGGCAAAGTAATTTACTGGGGGAAAAGAGCATTAAGCTGCTCAAAGGCACAGAGTTGTAAACTCTTTAATCTTTTGGGAGGAACTGTGAACAGTTAAGCATAGCCAACTGCATATTCTTTGGACATGAGGATTATATAAAAATACATTCAAGACAGTTTTCTCCTAGTTCCAGGAGAAAATTTATGCCTGGCTAAATATTATAGCTGAAGCTATTTGGTAAAGAGCCACATAAATTAAATAAACATGCCAATTATTATGACAGCTTTTTCAGTGTATTTTTAGAGTGCGATAAATAATGATGATTTTTAAAAACAAATCACTAATTAAAATAGTTGTAATTAACAGAAATATAAATCATGAATTAATGATTTGGTTGTGAAAATTAGTGAATTTGCATGATTTAAAATGTAGACATGTACACATATGTAGGAATTCCTTCTATAATATGTTTATCCCTTAATAGATTTGGGTTTCTAATTTATTAGGTCTGCAAACAGCCCATAAGTAAGAGTTGTCATAGGAATCTAATCATTTGGTTTGCGAATTCCCAGTGACTGAGGGTAGAGGATGCCTTATCTAGTAACATAAATTTTAGACAGACAACAAATAAATAAGATTTATTATTGAAAATATGTTTTACACAAAAATAACTATACTCTGTGATATAGAAAATATAAAGACTTATTTCCAGATACCCCCAGGTAAGCCCAAATGAACACAAGACACTCTGGGCACAGGCAACTCAGTTTCTTCATAAAGAGATAAGCGCAAAGTAGGTCAATAGCATGGAGTCTCAGTACAGAACACAACCAGGGCTTACCATGGGAGACAGAGAATTGGTTGTAGATCTATGAAAATAATGTTGGGACTAGTTTTATTAGTTGAGAAATAATAAAAATGATAATGATAAGATGAAAACACATATCATTCTTACTATGTAGCATGCAATTTTTAAGTTCTTTACCTATATCTCCTTTAAAGTGCCCAAAAATCACATCTAGTTTTCCCTGCTTTCACCCTCACAGCTGGAGGGTTCATGGAGTTCTTCAGGGGATGACGATTGTGCTATGCAGAGCAGCATTTCTAAGCCAAGTGTGAGTTCATGTGAGTAGAGCCAAACACGAGTCAAATTTCCATTAAAAAACTATGAGTTCCACCAGGCACGGTGGCTCACACCTGTAATCCCAGCACTTTCGGAGGCTGAGGCAGGTGGATCACCTGAGGTCAGGAGTTTGAAACCAGTCTGGCCAACATGGTGAAGCCCCGTCTCAACTAAAAATACAAAAATTAGCCGGACGTGGTAGTGGGGGCCTGCAATCCCAGCTTTTTGGGAGACTGAGGCAGGAGGATTGCTTGAATCTGGGAGGCGGAAGTTGCAGTGAGCCAAGATCGCACCACTACACTCCAGCCTGGGCAACAAGAGAGAAACTCCGTCTCAAAAACAAAAACAAAAACAAAAGCAAACAACGAAAAACTATGAGTTCTCCATATAGTATGTCCTTAAAATAAGTAAAAGAATATTTGTCAGGATTTTCATTCCTGTTTTGGCAGGTACGTAGTAAAGGTTATCATATAACCTTTTTAACTCAGCCTAATTTTAACTAAAAATTTAGCGAGCCTGGAGCATTATGTTTACAATTGTTCATGTTAAAGCCTATTCCCAGCCAGGCGCAGTGGCTCACGCCTGTAATCCCAGAAGCTTAGGAGGCTGAAGCAGGACTATCACTTGGGGTCAGGAGATCGAGACCAGTCTGGTCAGGTCAACATGGTGAAAACCATCTCTACTAAAAATACAAAAATTAACTGGGTGTGGTGGCGCGCGCTTGTATTCTCAGCTACTAGCGAGGCTGAGGTGGAAGAATTGCTCGAACCCGGGAGGCAGAGGTTGCAGTGAGTGGAGATGGTGACACTGCACTCCAGCCTCCAGCCTGGGCCACAAAGCGAGACTCAGTATCAAAAACAGAAACAAACAAGCAAAAAAAACCCACCTATTCCCTTGAAAAACATACAATGTGCTCTAAGGACTAAAATATATTGCAAGATTTAGAAAAAAACAAAACCCTAGAATAATTTACATTGGTAACATTCAAGAACCTGTTATAAACAAAGATATAATTATGGTGGTAAATCAGTCATCTAAGATCTTCACTATTATCAGTATTATTTTCTTCCTCTTTAGGAAAATGCTGAATTACTGCACATGTACATTTAATACCATTATACACACACACACACATGAATGAGACAAATCTGATTGAATTTATAAGTATATTATTATTCCAGAGCTTTTGTTGATTTCAAGTAGAATAAAGTCATCAAGAAAATGGATGCAAAGATGTCAATAAGAAATAACAATAAATGATGGAAAGTGTCAGAGCTGTTGGCTTATGGTAATATTATAAATTAGATATTCTGAAGAAGATATTCTCTTGGAGTTCTGGGGTTCCAAATTAAAAGAGGTAGCTGAAAATTGAAGCAGTCAGATGATGCTGAAACTTTGGACATTTTTAACTCAGTATATCCTATAAAGTGAGGGTAAACAAAGGGTCTTAAGAGAGTGCAAACTGAAGTTTTGGAGCTAAGATGTTGGCATAATGCTGAAACTCTTCAAGTGGTATATTTGGATCATATGGTAATTTCTTGAAAATCTACAAATTTATATCTCTGGGGAAATATATACATACACACACACACACACACACATATATATAGTCAATAAATCAGTAAAGAGAATATAGATATGTGTTTCCATGCAAGTAAGGGGATTATCATAAATTCAGTGATAAACTTACGGGAAGATAAAAGATCTTCACAAGTAGTATTGCTAGCCAATGGGAAGTGGTTGAACACCAGAGTGAGAGAAAGCTTTGAAGATTTGCTTTTGACTCAACATCTACCCAACTCTAAATGCTTTACCAATGGATGCTCTTTACATCAGGAATGTAACATATATGTTTGCAAAAGAAAGCCCACTATTAGCAAGATAATTTTAATGTAACCCCAATCCCTAGCTGGAGTGAACTGGCTGATTACATATATGTGCTCATGTATTCTTCCACCTACCCTATTTCAAAATAACAAAAGTGTATGGATTACAAACTAAAAGCATTACATCTTCACAATGTTGTTTGTTTGAAAGAATTCAAAGGTAAACTTCTCAGTAGGAGAGTTGCATCTTGTGGGAGATCAGAGGTGGTTCTATGGTGCCTTTGAGTCTCAACCCTGTAGTCTCTTCTCTACCTTTCTCTTGAATTAAGTTAGGATTAACAAGGAACACTGGTTGGCTATCTGCCATGCCGCTACAAAGGAAGAATAGCTAATCTTTCTGTGAAACATGACCTTGCAGATGAAAATAACTAGACCAATCAGAAGCACAATTTCCATACTAGAGAAATCAAAGGCAACATGAACAACATAAAGCATCTGAAACAATTACAATTTTAAAATAAGCATGATGACTATACTTCAGAAAAGAGTTTAGCAAAATAAAATAAGAACAAGAAAGACTAAAGAAAACCTAAGTGAAAATATCAGGCAAGAGAAAACGATAGTTGACATAACAAATATGAGATAGGAGTTAAATAGCAGGATAAATGAAGCTGAATTATTAGTAAAGAAGAAGATTGAATTAAGGCAAATAATTCTGGAAAGAAAGAACATATATCAAAAATGTTAAGTGATATAGGTTTTTAAGTAGCAGATCCATTAACAGTTCATAAGAACTCCAGAAAAATAGAAACATAAAAATAGAAAGTAGAAAAGAGTTAAATAAGTTGTAAAATAAATTTTCCACAAGTGAATACACCATCTAGAATTGAAAAGTTTTTTTAAATGGCAAATAGGGTAGAATAATAAATTCACAAATACTTGCACAGAACAAAATTTAAAGGGACTAATTACAAATACATATGTATATTTAATTCTGGAAAAAATAATACTCATACAGGAAAAATAATTATATTGACATCATATTCTCAAAAGCAAAATGCTTTTAATGACAATTGAATATTTTAAGATTAGCAATTAAACGTTACAACTTTTATATGTCATTTTATAATATAAATATCCTTAGGAATAAAAGGATCAAAAAATAGCTTCAATGTTATGGACTGTCAATAATTCAGGATAGTTCTGAACTATTTCTATTTAAATAATTTAATAATAATTTAATTAATAAATGTAATAACTTAGTATTTAATTATTACATAACCATTTTTGCCTTTCACCTTGAAAATCACTCTTGGAAAAAAGACTTTATTAAAAATAAAACTCCAGGAGAATTTGACAAGAAAATAATTTTATGACTTCAGATATACTTTACTTAAACAAAGTATAAAAACAAAAAGAGCGAGAGACAAACTAGTTCCATACGAAGGGAACTGGAAAGGCATGTTTGGGGTTGGGGGAGTAGAAAACAAAGGAATTTTAACTTTATCTAAAACTTTGTCCTTTGATGGGAAGATATAAATGTTAATGAAGTTAATAAACTAATAAAGAGAAAAACTGTATTTGTAGATTAACTGGAAGAAATTAGGTCTATAAAATGAAAGCAGGAAATAGAAAAAAAGAGTACAGTAAAAATATACATGGCAGAGGAGATAAAACCTAATGTAACAGTAATAATAATTGCAAATGGCTTAAATTTACCATTTAAACCTCCTCTATGGGTCAAAAATATGGTCTAGTAATGTGTTGTCTTCAAGAAATACTTAAAACAAAAGGACAAAAATATATGTGTGTTGGGCGGGGAAGGTGTGTGTATGTGTATTTGATTCAAATGGGAAACAAAATAAATTTGGTGTAGCAATACTAAAATCTCAGATAAAATGTTGATTAAAAATAATGTAGAAAATTAGGGGGAAAATATATCTGTAACAGGTATCAGAGAACAGGAAGATATAAGCATCATCAACATATAACCATCTAATAAGAGATTTAATACTGAATTAATATATAAGTTAATTATATAAATTAAATTAATGGAGAGATATACAGATAGATACACAAATAGATCAACAATTGGTGTTGTAATCTAATATATCTCACGAAAAAACAAAAAGTTCGAGAGAAGAATCACTTGAAATATAAACAATATGAAAAGGAAGTAGCTCGAACTATTTGAAATATTTTAAAAAATGTAGAAAACCCTACAAGACATATAAAGAATAACTAGAAAAATAACATTCTTTTAAACAAACATTAACAAAAAAATGAATGCATTAGGCCATAAAGAGAGCTTCATAAAAATCTTTGGAGACGGCCGGGCGCGGTGGCTCAAGCCTGTAATCCCAGCACTTTGGGAGGCGGAGACGGGCGGATCACGAGGTCAGGAGATCGAAACCATCCTGGCTAACACAGTGAAACCCCGTCTCTACTAAAAAATACAAAAAACTAGCCGGACGAGGTGGCGAGCGCCTGTAGTCCCAGCTACTCGGGAGGCTGAGGCAGTAGAATGGCGTGAACCCGGGAGGCGGAGTTTGCAGTGAGCTGAGATCCGGCCACTGCACTCCAGTCTGGGCGACAGAGCGAGACTCTGCCTCAAAAAAAAAAAAAAAATCTTTGGAGAAATTATACATATAATTTTACCAGATATAAATCAGTAATATTAGAATAAATATCAGTAGGCTGCTGAGAGAAGCACACTACAAACAGAAACTAAATAATATTACTCAGCAACCTTAAAAGGAAATCATAACATGATTATGAAATATTTAGATTGAACCAAAGGAAAGCACCACATGATGAAATTCATGGAGCCCTGAAAAAAAGTGTTTGTGGGAAGTTTATAGCTTTAATTATCATGAAACAAGAAAGGTTATAGAACAGAAACTATTCATCTCGTATAAGAGGTTGCAAGACAGTAACAACATTAGCAAAAGAAAAAAAGGATAGACATCAGGAAAAGAGTGAACAAAAAGAAATAAAAATATGAACAAAATTTGAATTAGAATTTATTGTCATTAACATTAATAAAATCTCCTCACCAAACCTTTTGCAAGTCTGAATTAAAAAAATAAAAGTAGAATTTTAAAAGAAACAAAATGCAGAATAAATATAACTGGAAATACAAACAACGGAGACTTGATGTAAAGAGTAGTTATTACATTCTAGTAAGTCTAGGCTAGTAATTCTACATGTAAAATGATACATTTCTGAAAAAACACAAAATGCCAACATAGGACACGAAAAAAAATAAAACTTACATAGGTGAGTAAAATTTGAAAAAATAAAAAATAAATAAAAAAACAAAAAACAATAATAACAAAAAAAGTCTTAAATGGCTATCTTTCATGGCCATACCCAAATACTTTCGTAGATGATTTCAGAAAATAAACGGTTTCTATATTATAAAATATAATCAGAAAGTCAGATAATAAATGGTTTCTATATTATAATATTTTTTGAGAAAATATAAAATAGCAAAATATATGCTGCTGTTTGTGTGAGACTAGAGTATTTGAGTAGGAATAATCCTCTGCAATCCATTATTATGAAAGCTTAGAAATTCTTGTAAGTTTCATAAGGGATCCAGAGAGAGGATGATCATCAGAGTTTTCTGTGGCAATTCATGTAGTCATTGATTTGTTACAATGGAAAATTCAACAATTAGAAGCACAAATCAAATGGCACAGAAAGATCTCAAGAACACAATGCTGAGTGAAAAATCAAGCAAACACATGTGATAAAAACCATGATATTATGTGAATTAACGGCATAAAAGCACACACTATTTTGTGGTGAGTAAACTTAAAATCTACTCTCTTAGTTTTCAAGTAAACAACATATTGTTTCTAACTATAGTTATTGTGTTGTATAGTAAATCTCTTGAATTTATTCACCCTAATTGTTGTTAAAAAACACACACACAGAACAAGAAAATATGATTTATAACAATACTAATGAAAATAAGTCACAAAACAAACTAATATAGTTGACAATGGGAAGAAGAGTTACATAGGGAATTGTGATAAAAAGTAATAAATAGATGGGCAGAATGGTTGATAAATAGTTACAAATAAAGTAAAAAAATAATTTTGAAAGGCTAATTATTATAGGCACTTGTCTGTGTCTGGGATTCAAATGGGAGATATATATGTAGATACACATTTATAAAATTGTTTAAAAATAACTTTTTGGAAAATAGAAACAATACGGGAATGTGTATTTTCAACTTGTGCTCTAGGTGTAGGAAAAATACTTTCCTGAGTATTTTTCAGAGTATCCGTAACCACAGGTATGTCCTCTTAAGGGCTGCAGTGCAAATTTATATTGCTGATATAGTCGCAAAAACTCAAGAAATAAGTTAAAATCGTCTTTTTTTAGTAGTGCCTTAAGGTCCTTTGCAGCACAGAAGCGTTTCATCTTTGAGAATCTGTGTCCCGGACTCATGCCTCACAAAATTCTCAAAGAGAAATAATAGACAAAACACATTTTCAGAGTCCAAATGTATAAAACATACGTGCATGACAAGTTACTAGAATGAATGGCAGTGGACTCAACAACAGACTATGCTCCCCCAAATTTCAAACACTGAAATTCCTGAATATAGAATATGAATTGATAAGATGAAAAATATTTAAGGAGATACAGAGGATTACTAACCTATATGCAAAGTATAAAATCTTTTTATATGAATGATTAGGATAGTTTGAAAATAAACATATTTTAAAATTCATTTTAAAAGATATATTCTAGAAAAATATATATAACATCAAATCCAACTTTAGAAGATTATCAATATAACTTTATCTTTATTTTTTAAAAGTGAACATTCTTTTAAAATTCTATCCAAAAATTCAAAAATACCTAAGATGTACCCAAGATAATTCAATTAATCATTGAAAAAATAGTTCCTGTTCTATGCAAATTTTTTTTCAGAGAAAAAACAAGAAGGCCAAATCTTCCTCATGTCATTTGATGAATCTAGTATTTGGTATTCAGGTAACAAAACCCAACGTAAAATATTAATGGATCAATTTACTTATAAAATAGAGGCAAAATTGATAAAATATGTAGCAAAATAAATGCACTGATATACACATTTGAGCACAATATGCATACACACCTACATCAATCTTAGGTTAACTGTAAGTATTCAGGATACATTTATATTAGAAAATTTAGTATTACTATTCACCATGTAAAAAAGAAATTTATCATATTAACATATGCCCAAATATGCATAAGTAAATATCTGCTCACTGAAAAATATGAATAAATTAACAAACTAGTAACACTCTATTGAGAACATTTGTCAACTAGTGAATAGAACCCTGCAGAAAACACTTCACTTTGTGATGAAACATTAGATGCATTCCACTTAAAATCTAGAATCTGGTCATGATATTCACAATCCATATTTCCATTAACAACTTGCTGGGAATTGCAAACATTACAATGATAATAAATAAATAGTATAAGGACAGAGAAGAAAATGAATGACACTACCACTATTTGAGAAAGTATATACTTGTTAATATATAAAACAGAGTTAAACTTTAAGTGTAAGAGTAAAAGTAAAAAGTGAAAACAAGAGGCTTAATTCTCCCTGTTGAAAATAAGGGTACAGATTTCCCATCACTCTCTTTTGTTCGAGCATTTACTTTAAAGAAACTTGTAATCATAAGTTCTTTTTGTGTCTCTTTGAAGTGTGTACAACCCTTATTAAAATCTAAATAAGTCACTTGCCAGCTTGAAGATAAAGGAGTATCTTTTTCAAGGACCTGGGTAACATGTGTCTGAAATGTAATGGTTAGGGCAGAGAGCGTACCTGTATCCCAGTTTCTCTGGGAGAGGAGGAGTCTAACTTCATTACAAGTTGCAAAACTACCTTTTCCCATAAAGACATAAGAAATTAATGTTTCCTTTGAGTAAAGCCAATTAGTCAACACAGGTAGTCACCAACTGAATTGTGGATTAACTCTGTGACAAATGGTGATGTCGAATCCAATCACTTGAGAACTAGTTATTGTTTTTGTGGAGAGCATGTGTGAGATGGGCTGTATCTGCTTGGTTATAGAAAAGGGTAAATTTTATTTCCGAATTTTCATGTCTTAGTGGATTGCCTATGATGTGCATCAAATTGTTGTTTAATGCTTATTTAATAATAAAACCACTTATTTTTCTTCTAATTTGTATAGAGCTTTGCTAGGTTGTGAGATTTAAAAATATATATATTTCCTTAACAATTCTCATAATTAGTACTATAATTTAAAGAGCAATTTCATCAATATATACAAATGAATTACATGGTTATATACAAAGTATATATTTAATACAATTCAATACCATTAACATAGTAATACTATATACAGGAATACATTTAGCAAATTATCTATAATATCACTGTGAAAATATTCTTTATGGAAAGTATAGTAAGTGATATTGAAAGACTTTTAAAAATGAATCTATTGACTCACATATAAATAGATAGAGGACGATAGATAGATAGATAGATAGATAGATAGATAGATAGATAGATAGATAGACAGACAAACAATATAATACCATTACAATAGTAATACTATATACAGGAATACATTTGGCAAATTATCTGTAATATCACTGTGAAAATATTCTTTATGGAAAGTATAATAAATGGCATGGAAAGATATTTAAAAATGTGTCTATTGACCCATATATATAAAAATGGATAGACAGAGGATAGATAGAGGATGATAGATAGATAGATAGATAGATAGATAGATAGATAGATAGATAGGTAGATAGACAAATTGTAAGGAAATCAATATAAGCATCTTAATTCTCCTTAAATCCAACTCTATTTCAATCAGAATGTTAATTTTTTCATTGAAACATTTGGAAGTGTGATGACTAAGAACTGATAAAACAATTTTGAAGAAAAAAAGGTGGATTTACTTTACTACATATCAAAACTTTCTATAGTTTTTACTACAATGAATAGGCAGATAGACAATTAGATTGCTAAAATGTAGACACAAGAAATATAATATGGCATGTGCAAGTTACAAATGTGGTACTGCAAGTCACTGGGGAAAGAATAAATTATATAATAAATGGCACTTGAACTTTTATATACTCATATAGATTAAAATAAAATAGATTTCTGCATAACCCAATAGAGAATAATAATTATATTTAGTTCAAAGATTCAAATACAAAGCACAAAACTCTTAATTTTTTTGAAAGATAATATATGCTTCTATATGACCAAAGAGGAAGAAATAATTTTGTAAACAAATGTTAAAAATAAAACCATGTAGAAATATTGATAGTTACCAAATTTTAAAATATGTGTGAATTCATTATGTGAAAAGACAAGCATACATTGGAAAAAAAAATTTTGCAATGAATGTCACTAATAAAGCTTTAGTTCTCAGAATATATAAAGCACTAAAAATCAATGTAGAAACAAAGAATCCAATGGTAACAAAAATGGGTTACATACATGAATAGAACCAAGAAAGAAACTAGAATCAATGCTGATGATTTTATCAGATGGTGAGTAATATTTTTGTTGGAGAAAATTAGTAACCCATTTCTAGAGTAATTTGTAAGCACTAACTATATGTTAGCATGCAGGTATTCTTGGAGATAGCAAATCCACTTTTGAGGGTGTGTCCTAGGGTCATTTCTGTACACTTGAGAAAATGTATAAGAATGTTCCTAGCAGCATTGTATGAACATTCTGTCCTTCATATGATGAATGTGGTATGTTTGTAAATGGGATATTATAGAGGAAATACATGAATTAAAGCTATTGAAATCAATATGCATAAATACGTTCCAATTATACAACATTTTATATCATGCAAAATCACTATTCATTGTTTATTGGCATTTGCATATGTATCAAACATACAAAGAATATAATGGGAATGCTTAAAAAATTTCTTTTAAAGTTTTATTTTTAAACAGTGGTCAAGTAAGGAATATAACTGGAGAGAGGTAGAGACTTAAACAACATTGTCAACATTTTATTTCTTACTTTTCTATTGGATTCACAAGGTTTTATTAAATTCTTTATACATATTATTGCATATCTGAAATATTTTACAGTAAATGGAAGGAAAAGGAAGTATACGTAAATGCCAAATTCCAACCTTAAACTAATAAAAATACTATTATTTAACTTCAGACATCTGTTGTGAATTTCATTATCACAGAGGAGAATGTGCTGCTACATGGAGACATCTGATTTTGTGTGTCTTCACAGGAGTGTGATTGAAACTGCTGTTTCACACAGAAAGGCCTGCATGCAGCAGGTTGAAAACAGGTCCTTAGGGGAAGGCACATCCCAGCTGGAGTATGTGGCCCATCTGCCCGATTAGCACTGTGGCTGAAAGGAGCTGACAAGCAGCTTCTATTTTTATCTAATCTTTAAATTCCAGGAACCTCATTTCACTAAATCATAGCTTTCGAGTAGGATTGTAAAAGCTTTCCCTCTGCTCATTCCTTTTTAATCTAGGTTTCTCTCAAGAGCTCTACTCATGGAAGGCTCTATTCTGATAAACTCTCCATCTCCCCTGCCATTACAACATTGAAATGAAAATCCCCTGAGCTAAAAGTAAAACAAAACAGTGTCTAAGGATAACTTGGCAATTACTCATACAGCTAAAGGTATTTTAACAGATTTAATAATTAATATTTCCTGTTTTTATACGGTTTTTGCATTGGGTATAATGCAGTACAGTATGCAAAGATAAGTATGTTTACAATTGCTTTCACTACTTTTCTTAGAGACAATAAAAATTTACCTGTGAATTTATTAAGCATTCCTATCATTGCTCTTTAAAAGTTAGTTTTAATTTAACTATACATTTAATGCATGTTTATATTTGAAAGATATATTTCGGCCAGGCGTGGTGGCTAATGCCCGTAATCCCAACACTTTGGGAGGCCGAGGTGGGCAGATCGCTTGAGCTCAGGAGTTCAAGACCAGCCTGGCCAACATGGTGAAACCCCATCTCTATTAAAAATGCAAAAATTAGTTGAGTGTGGTGGCACACGCCTGTAGTCCCAGCTACTTCAGAGGCTGAGGCAAGAGAACCACTTGAATCTGGGAGGCAGAGGTTGCAGTGAGCTGAGATCACATCATTGTACTCCAGCCTGGGTGACAGAGTGAGACTCCATCTCAAAATAATAATAATAATAAAAGACATAATTCTGGGGTACTGGACAATGGCAAGATAGTATGCCACACACATTCTGAAGGATAGTGTAATATGTTAAAAGGAAATGTTAGTATCTAATTTATTATATTTAATTGATTCCATTTGTAGTTATGGGCTAGTAAGAAGTGTGTACATGGTTATGAGGGTGAGTGTGGGTAATGAAATACTTGAAGATGAGTATGATATTAGAGCCAAATCCAAATGATCTGTTCTTTGACGTCAGTGATGAGGAAGCAAACTCAATTTCCAAGAGTTAGGGACAAGGCTGGAACAGGAATAGAAGGTTTCAACTGGAAACCACTATATTCTGGCCATATAGGAAAGCAAGGATATCAAATGACAAGAAATAATTAGCCTGTGATGTTAGCTTTTTTAAAGGGAGAATAATTCTGATCAATGTTACACTTTCAACTAATCAATTCCTCTTTTTTTTCTTTTCTTCCTGAGACAGGGTCTTGCTCTGCCCCCAGGCTAGAGTGCAGTGGCATGATCTCGGTTCACTGCAACCTCCGCCTCCCAGGTTCAAGCAATTCTCCTGCCTCAGCCTCCCAAGTAGCTGGGATTATAGGCACGCACCACCATGCCCAGCTAATTTTGCATATTTTTAGTAGAGACGGGGTTTCACCATGCTGGCCAGGCTGGTTTCGAACTTCTGACCTCAAGTGATATGCCTGCGCTGGCCTCCAAAAGTATTAGGATTACAGGCGTGCGCCACTGTGCCTGGCAGCAACTGATCTATTCAATTAGAAATTTTTATGGTTGACGTGCAATTAAAGTGGAGTTAGATTTCAAAATTAAAACAAGGAGGATATAGTACTTGCTCTGAATCAAAGATGAACCATATTTAAATGATTCACACAATTAGTAAAAAAAAATCAATGAACTAAAGACTTTCAATTGTATAATTCATAATTGCATCTAAAGCAATGGCATAATTGTATTGAAAATGCAAATTCACTAATTCTTCACTCTTGGACTAGTGCAATTCAATTAATTTCAAAATTTAGAAAAGAAATACCATTTCAAAATAATGAAGAAAACTTCAATAAATAAGGCAGAAATCTCACAACATTTAAAATGATTAATAGTTAAAGGGCCACAGGCATATCTTTTAAATAATACAAATTTCCAAAAGTCTGAGTATGTATCAAAATAAGTTTGAGATAACCTAAAATTATGTGATATTTCTATACCAACAAGTGTTAAGTGGCTGATATTTTTGATACAATACAAGTGAAAAAGAAAAACACAGCAATCATGTACTCATTTCTCATACCTATTGACAGTCAAAATTTTTCAGTTCTTAAAACTGAAATATTAGCCATAGGACATCATGCATGGTAGAAAGCATACATTCTAACATGTTAATATTGTGGTTAGGTTAAAGCACTCAAATTTTAAACTTACTTCAGAGTCAAATAAAAATTAGATTGCAACAGAAGCTAGATCTGAGGCTCTAAATTATACCATCCTACTGAGAATTGAGAAGAAAATTGAAATAAATCTAATATCAATTTTTGTTTATCAAAACGATGTAATATCATCAATAGTTTCAAGGATGATATGAAAGTCACGTTCCATTTCATTCCTTTCAGAACACGGTAATATCACAGTAGTCTGCTAAGCCAGTGCACAATCACAAAGGTCAGGAAAAGTCCAAAGACACAGTGGAAGAGAAATGTTAATAATAGTCTATAAATAGCATAACCTATAACTCATATAAATGAGAAACAGTTATGTTTATAAGCATGAAGGAGATAGGGCAGAATTATGCTCAAAATTTAAGTGGACTCTGTGGGAAAAGATGGACTGCAAAGAAGATCAAGGTTATGAGATCAGAAACTGACACACAGATGTCTGACTTTTGGATAAAGGTCGCAGGTGTGGAAAAAATCTTTCAGAATTTCTCAAATGTTAGTGTGCATAAGAATCACCAGGGAACTTGTTAAACTGCCAACTTGGATTCTACTTGAAGAGAAATGAGTTGATTCAATGTTCTGTCCAAAATATCTTAAAAATAAACACATCAAGGGAGCCCTTTCTTATAACTGCTCTCAAAATTACATTGAAAATAAGGAATCAAAAACACACATCACAATTGAAGTTTATAATCAGTTGGTTTGTGTTTATTTGGGAGTATATTAGTTTCATATTTTCAGTTCTGCCATTTCTCTTATCTCTACACTTCTATCTTCCATAATATGATACAATAACTCTCTTAAAAATTATAGTTGAGATATATTATTGTAAAATTTTAGAAATAATAGCAGACTCAGGTTTATACTCAAATCAGTGACTCAATGGTGAAACTAAAGCCAACATAGCATAGTAGAGCTTCACTAAATCACAGTATTTCCTTTGAGATGTGAAATGGTAATTGTATTTCTCTAACACAATTTTAGAGCATTTTGCTTAGTTTATATGATTAGAATAAAGTTTATTTAATAAAGTATGAGTCTATCTGAGCTTCAAAATTAAAAATTAAAACTTTTTAACCAACTTATTTACTTCAGTTTCATATTCTAATATTGTTCCTCTATAATATATTCTACGTATTATATTCTGATATTGATTACTTTTGTCTGTTTTGATCTAGCTTTCCTCTTACTACATTGTTGAACTTCTCTGAATTGGTATTTGATTTTTATTATTTTCAGAAACTTTTATTATTTCACTTTTATTGCTTAGTTTTGTAATTTATGAGATACTCTACCAAGTGATATATCATGTATCCTGTTTAAAACCTTTGACATTATTTTTGAGAAAGATTTATTTAAAAATATTTTTCAACATATTGCACCACACTTCGACAATCATGGAAAAAACCAAGGGTTATTCTATTGACAACTGTCTTAACATAGGGAAATTTCCGCGAAAGATACTTTTCTCTCAATATAACCAAATTCAGTTTCTCAAAATCAAAATTATGAATCAGATACCAGAAAGACAAAACAGTTGACGCTGTATTTGTAAACCTCTACTTCTTTTTACCCATGATTTATTTTAAAATAAGGGCAAGTCCACATCCTAATAAGGTATTAAAATGTATTTTTAACTTTGTTTTTCACTTTCTTCCTTCTTTATGTATGTTGGCTGTGTTATTCATTGTATTGTGTGCCCCCCAAAAGAGATGAGTTATAGTGCTAAGCCAGTACCTCAGAATGTGACATTAATATGAGATAGGTTGAGAGACAAACAAGGAGCCACAAAGACAATGGAAGAGATGTAAAGACAGTCACTTCCCTACCAAGCCTTGCCAGTGGAGACATAGGGAATGATGAAGACAAAGGGAATGTTGAATCTAAAGAAGCTTCTTTGAGGAACAACTCTCTGAGACTCTGACGTCCTTTGGAATACAAGTGACATATGCAATGAGACTCATTGTCTGCATTCCAGGTCAGTGGATAAGATGCCTCATACACCCAAAGTGTTGGAAATGGTGTTAGGAGTATCAAGGGACAATACTTTTAGTATCTTCATTTCTGCTTTCATGCAAAGGCAAAAGCGGCAGACACTACTCCCACTCTGATGACTCTCAGAAATAACCGAAGGCAGTATTTGTGGCTTGGAAACAGGGACAGCTACATAACATGCAGGACCTAGTGCAGCATGAAAACGCAACACATTTTGTTTAAAAATTAAAAATCGCCGGGCGCGGTGGCTCAAGCCTGTAATCCCAGCACTTTGGGAGGCCGAGACGGGCGGATCACGAGGTCAGGAGATCGAGACCATCCTGGCTAACACGGTGAAACCCCGTCTCTACTAAAAATACAAAAAACTAGCCGGGCGAGGTGGGGGGTGCCTGTAGTCCCAGCTACTCCGGAGGCTGAGGCGGGAGAATGGAGTAAACCCAGGAGGCGGAGCTTGCAGTGAGCTGAGATCCGGCCACAGCACTCCAGCCCGGGCGACAGAGCAAGACTCCGTCTCAAAAAAAATAAAATTAAATTAAATTAAATTAAAATTAAAATTAAAAATTTTAAGAATGACAGCAGGGTTTTAAACCAAAGCATGCAGCCCTTCTAAACACAGGGCCCTATGCAAATGCATGAGTTACATATGCATAAGGCAGCCCTACCTGAAGATGACCCATGCTTAAGCACACAGGGACATACATGATATAGTACTACTAGCATAATGAAATTGTGGTTAAATATATAATCACTTTTCTGTAACTCCTATATTTACTAAGTATGATAGCTTTCTGAAAGTTTAATTTTTAAATTTTCTGTTTTTAACTTTCTTTTATTTAAAAAATGTAAATAGTGCATGTACTAAGAGCATCTCTCTTATTAAATATGTTTTAAAGTGTTAAATAAATGACTCATAATTTTAAGAGCTTATTCTTTAGTTTCATTATCAAAAGGACTACTTATTCAAGAAATGTTTTCCAAACGATCTGAATTGTATCCATGATGTCAAAATTTACATATAACATATATGACAATAATTTATATATCACAAACATTTCTGATTAGCAACATTAATACAAAGTTGATGATGTTTTATTATAGATTAATAAAATTAAAACCAAGTTTGTACCTTATTATGAGTTTACTCTTTTCCGTGGGATGGATTTCTAAACAGCAGTTGAATAGTTATATTTTGAATATGAATACATACTAGCCAGGTCATCTGTATATACAGAAAGAGAAATTCCTAACATTGTGTACTTGTTGGGAGATTCAGGATATTTATGCTGCTTTTTACTTAGTTCAATTTCTATTGGAATTTCCTGAAAATAAATTAAAATAATTCTAGTCTTTCCTATCCAATAGAGTACCTGCCTTCCTGCCTTAGAAAAGGTAACAAATGAACCCTTTACTTATCTTCCCTTCTACATTTCTTCTTGGAACAATTTACATTCACAGGCCTGATATTTCCCATCCTCATATCCCTATAGAACATCTTGTAAATGAGAATCCAATTTAGGATTGATTTAGTCATTATAATTATTTAATAATATTTTAAATATCTTTCTCATATTTCCAGTTGAAATTAAAGAGTAAGATAAAATTTACTTAAAAAATGTTAAATATATATATATATATTTACACAAACTTTTTGCTCACTCTGAGCAATACTTTCAAATTTTTTCATTATGTTTTATAAAAAAAAAAAAAAAACCCAGAATAATAAGTCATATGATTCTCTTCTGAAAGACATTGCAAAGGGCCCTGAAATCAAATTTCTATATAAACAAAATATTGTGTTTTCTGAAATATATCCAGTATTTTATAAACAATAGTCATGGTTTCTTGCCTTAGGTTCAAATAATTCATTTATTTATTATTTGTATTATATGCTACTGTTTTCAATTGTGCTTTCTTCCTTTGTCCTTCAAGGTATTTTCTGAATACCTTATCTCAATATCCTGTTCACTTCTTCAATCTATTGTGACATCTCAACATTATTTAATCAATTCATACGTACCTTACCCTTCTGAGTTTAGCCTTTTAATTATTACGTTTATTATTATTATTTGTTGTTATTGTCTCATTTCATTAGATTTTTCTTCTTTCCTCTTTTGTCTCATCTGTGACATTCTAAACTATTTTTGAAGTACTTGTTTTCCATCTCTTTTTATTCAAAAATATACATAGTTTTAAATAACAAAGCCCCTTTCCAATGAAGTTTTTATAAACTTCTCTTATACAAGAGAAATTGGCATATTCATTTTCCACATACAAAAACAGTGATTCGATTTTAATTTCAAAAGGCCTATTTTAATTACTTCCTAAGTTTTATTGATAGCTTGTGTTGATCAATATGCTGTATCAACTAAAATTCTTTGTACTGAAATGAAAGCTCATGGTAAAATCCATTCTTTCAAATCTTATATTGTATAGTGAAAATTCCTAAATTTGTACAGCATACATTATTACATATGAGAATATACTATCTTAAATTTGACCTGGACAGTTAAATCATTGATTTGTTTTCCATAAATTCTTGCTGATTTATAATTGCTTGGTCAAAACTACCTTAGAAATTCAATTTTTGTGCTTCCCTAAAACATACAACAAACTCATTTTGAGCCATTTGAATTATGACAATAATGCTTCTTGAAATCACTTCCCTTGAATTAATAAAGGTCTCCATCTCCTAATACTTTTCTAGCAAGATACTCCTGCTACTTATAAAGCAAATTCTTAAAAGTAAGCTCTCCTTGAAAGTGTTTCATTCTCTCCTATAGTAATTCTACCAGAGACTTGTGTAAATTTTCTGAATCCATCTTTTATTGGGTATAGATGATTTTAAAAAATAGACAAACATATGAAGAAATACACTTTACTCTTGTTTCTTCTCTTGGCCAGAAGTTGCCTTAAATACATTTTTTTCTGGCTTCTCTCTGTTGATTATTTAGCTGTTTCTCCTTTGGTATACTCATCTACCTTCTCTTAGTCTCCCTGATTAAATTTCTTCAACAGTTTGTACTATGCTTGTATGCATTCCTGCTCATCCTTAAAACCATTTGTTACCTTATTAGAATAGTGTTAATATTTACTGATAAGAATTTTTACCAAAAATAACCTTTAGTACCTGCATTATATTTTGCTAACTGCATCTGTGGCGATTTGCTAGGAGGGATGTGAAATTTTTTATCAAACACGATATATGCAATGATTCATTTTATGCATCAGCTTAACTGGGCCGTGGAGTACCCAAACATTTAGTCAAACATTTTCTGTGTGTCTGTGAGAACTGGTAGACTGAATAAAGCAGATAGTTCTCTCTAACATCGATGGACCTCATCCAATTAACTGAAGACATGAATGGAAGAAAAAAGCTAAAAAGTAGTTTCTTTCGCCTTACTATTTGAACGAGGATATTGGTCTTTTCCTGTCTTCAACCCCCTACACAAACATTGGCTTATCTTGGGTCTTGAACCTACCAACTTTCAGACTAGAACTACAGACCAGCAATTCTGGTTTTCAGCTTGCCAACAACAGATCTTAGGGAATCTCAGCCTTTATAATTGTGTGAGCCAATTTCATATATACACACAAGCTGTATCTATGGATACACCATCCATGTTATACCTTAGATCCCAAGAACTTGTTCATCATATAACTGAAATTATGCACTCTTTGACCAATATTTCCAATTTCCTTCACCTCCCACCTCCTGGAAACCACCATTCTACTCTGTTATTATAGTAATCAAAATAGTATGGCATAAAATGGCATAAAAAACAGACCTCTAGGCTAAATAAACACAATAGAGATCCCAGAAATAAGCCCGTGAATATATAGTTAACTAATCTTTGGGAAGAGTGTCCACGCATACACGATTGGGAAAGGAACATCTCTTCAATAAATGATGATGAAAAAATTGAATATCCACATGCAAAAGAATGAAATTAGGCCCATGTCTTACACTATATACAAAAATTAACTTAACACAGAATAAAGACTTACTTGTAAGATCTGAAACTTAAAGATAAAATAAAGATAAAACTCCTAGAAAAGCAAAAGCTTAGAAAAAAACTCTCTTCAACATTAATCTTGGCAATAATTTTTTAGAGTATCATACCAAATGCACAGGCAACAAAAGCAAAAATAAACAAGTGTAACATATCAAATTAAAAATCTTCTGCACAGCAAAGGAAACAATTAACGACATGCAAATTCAACCTACATAATGGGGGAAAATATCTACAAACCATATATTGATAAAAAGTTAATGACCAAAATGTATAAGTAACTCACAAAACTCAATAGCAAAGAAGACCCCCCAAAACCTTAATAAATATGGGAAAATGATCTGAATAGACATGTTTTCCAATAGAAACATACAAATAGCCAATAGGTATATGAAAAGGTACTCCACATCACTAATCATCAGATAAATACAATTCAAAACCAAAATGAGATATCACCTAGTACATGCTAGCATGGCAATTATCAAAAGGACAAGAGATAACACATTTGCAAGGGTATGGAGAAAAGGGTGTAAAGAAAAGATATACACTGTTGATATGAATGTAACTTGGTACAGCCATTACAGAAAACGGTGTGAAGATTCCTCAATAAATTAAAAATAGAACTACCATACAATCCAGCAACTCCACTTCTGGGTACATAGCCAAAATAAATGAAATCAATATATAAAAGAGATATCTTCAACTCTATGTTCCTTGTAGCATTATTCACGACAGCCAAAGTATAAAAATAACCCAAAACTGATTATGTTATCATTATGAAATGACTGTCTTTATCCTTTGTAATATGCTTTACTCTGAAATTAGCTTTGTCTGATAGTGACATTGCTAATCTAACTTTTTTAAAAATTAGGGTTACCATCTTATATCTTTTCCTTGCAACCTTTTCTTGTATTTGAATACATTTTTATAGGCAGCATATCATTCTTGGCTTCTTATAAAATCACACAATCTCTGCCTTTTAATTACAAGATTTACAATATTTATATTAATGTGATTATTAACATATTTATTTTTAATCTATTATCTTGCTATCTTTTTGCATTTGTGTTTTCTGTTATTTAATTCCTTTCCACTCTTTTATCCCTTCTGAATTTATTGAATGTATTTCTGTAAGCTCATTTGTCATGTGTTGACTTTCTCTGGTTAGTATCCATTAAGAATTTTGCCTATTTTTAACTGGGTTCCTCCTCCTCCTCCTCCTTTACTACTAGTACTACTATCTTCTTCTTCTTCCCTTTTTTTTCCTTTTTTCATCTTTTAACTTTCTTTTTTTAATTTTACTTTAAGTTCTGGGATACATGTGCAGAACTAGCAGGTTTGCTACATAGGTATACATGTGCCATGGTGGTTTCCTGCATCTATCAACCCATCATCTAGGTTTTAAGCCCCACATGCATTAGGTATTTGCCCTAACGCTCTCCCTCCCCTTCCCCCACACCACAACAGGCCACGTTGTGTGATATTTTCCCTCCTTGTGTCCATGTGTTCTCATCATTCAACTCCCACCTATGAGTGAGAACATGTGGTGTTCGGTTTTCTGTTCCTGTGTTAGACTGCTAAGAATGATGGCTTCCTGTTTCATCCATGTCCCTGCAAAGGACATGAACTAATTCTTTTTTATGACTGCATAGTATTCCATGGTGTATATGTGCCACACTTTCTTTAGCCAGTCTATCATTGATGGACATTTGGGTTGGTTCCAAGTCTTTGCTATTGCAAATAGTGCTGCAATAAACATACATGTACAGGTGTTTTTATAGTAGAATGATTTATAATCCTTTGGGTACACACCCAGAAATGGGATTGCTGGGTCAAATGGTATTTCTAGTTCTAGATCCTTGAGGAATTGCCACACTGTCTTCCACAATGGTTGAACTAATTCCTTTGTTTGTTTGTTTGTTTGAGACAAGATCTTGTTCTGTCACCCAGGCTGGAGTGCACTGTTGCGATCATGGCTCACTGCAGCCTCCACCTTTGTGCCCTACAGGCTCAAGCAGTCCTTTCACCTCACCTACTGAAATAGCTGGGCCTACAGGTGACTACGAGACGATGCCCCCACACCCAACAAATTTTAGTATTCTTTTGTAGAGAGGGTTGCACCATGTTGCTCAGGCTGGTCTCAGAGTCCTGGGCTCAAGTGATCTGCCTGCTTTGGCCTCCAAAGTGCTAGGATTACAGGCATGAGTCACCACACTTGCCCTATTCTTTGTTTTCTTATTGTTGAGTTTTAAAAGATGGACTTTTGGGTTGATTCCATGTTTTTGCTATTGTGAATAATGCTGCAATGAACACATGTATGCATGTATCCTTATAATAGAATGACTTATATTCCTTTGGGTATATACCCAGTGATGGGATTGCTGGATCAACTCTCAATCAACTTGGTATTTAAGGAAAATAACTCAAAATAAGAACCATTTATGACAAACCCACAGTCAATATCACACTGAATGGGCAAAATCTGGAAGCATTCCCCTTAAAAACCAGCACAAGACAAAGATGACCTCTCTGACCACTCCTATTCAACAGAATATTGGAAGTTCTGGCCAGGGCAACCAGGCAAAAGAAAGAAATAAAAGTTATTCAAATAGGAAGAGAGGAAGTCAAATTGCTCTGTTTGTAGATGACATGATCCTATATCTAGAAAACCCCATTGTCTTAGCCCAAAAGCATTTAAGCTGATAAGTGACTTCAGCAAAGTCTCAGGATAAAAATCAATGTGGACAAATTGCAAGCATTCCTATACACCAACAACAGACAAGCAGAGAGCCAAATCATGAATGAACTCCCATTCACAAGTCCTAAAAGAGAATAAAATACCTAGGAATACAGTTAACAAGGGAAGAGAAGGACCTCTTCAAGGAGAACTATGAACCAGTGCTCAAGGAAATAATAAAAAAGGACACAAAATTGGAAAAACAGTCCATGCTCATGAATAAGAAGAATCAATATCATGAAAATGACCATACTGCCCAAAGTAGTTTATAGATTCAATGCTATTCCCATTAAACCACCATTGACTTTCTTCACAGAATTAGAAAAAAACTATTTTAAATTTTATATGGAACCAAAAGAGAATCTATATAGCCAAGGTAATCCTAAGCAAAAAAAACAAAGCTGGGGACACTATGGTACCTGACCTCAAACTATATTACAAGCTACAGTAACCAAAATAGTATTATACTGGTACAAAAACAGACACATAGACCAATGGAACAGAATAGAGAACCCAGAAATAAGATCACACCTCTACAACCATCTGATCTTTGACAAACCTAACAAAAGCAAGCAATGGGGAAACGGCCTCCTATTTAATAAATGTTGCTGTGAGAACTGGCTAGCCATATGCAGAACATTGAAACTAGACCCCTTCCTTACATTATACACAAACATTAACTCAAGATGGATTAAAGACTTAAATATAAAACCAAGAACTATACAAACCCAGATGAAAACCTAGGCAATACCATTCAGGACATAGGCACAGGCAAAGATATCATGAGGAAACCACCAAAAGCAATTGCAACAAAAACAAAAATTGGCAAATGGGATCTAATTAAACTAAGGACCTTTTGCACAGTAAAAGAAACCCTCATCAGAGCAAACAGGCAACCTACAGAGTGGGAGAAAATTTTTGCAATCTATCCATCTGACAAAGGTCTAATATTCAGAATCTATGAGGAATTTAATTAAATTTACAAGAAAACAAACAACCCCATTAAAAAGTGGGCAAAAGACATGAACATACACTTTTCAAAAGAAGACACATGGCCAACAAGCATTTGAAAAAAAGTTCAACATCACTGATCATTAGAAAAATGGGAATCAAAACCACAATGAGATATCATCTCACGCCAGTCAAAATGGTGATTATTAAAAGGTCAAGAAACAACAGATGCTGGTGAGGCTGCGGAAAAATAAGAGTCCTTTTACACTGTTGGTGGGAATGCAAATTAGTTTAACCATTGTGGAAGGCAGTGTGGTAGTTCCTCAAAGACCTAGAATCATTAGTCCTTTGATTTTCTGTAACACATCTAAACTGAACTGTACTCATTAAAGCATCATCCCTTGATATTCTATTTTTAAATTTCCTTTTAATTATTTTTAAATTGGCACATAGTAATTGTACATATTTATTGGGTATAGAGTAATAGTTTAATATATGTATACAACATGTAACAACCAAATCAGGGTAATTAGCATATCTTTCCCTTTCAACATGTATTATTTCTTTGTATTATTAACATTAAACTCTTTTCTTTTAGGTATTTAAAAATATACAATAAATTATTGTTAACTATAGTCAACCCACAGTTCTGAAGAACACTGGAACTTATCCCTCCTATCTAGCTGTAATTTTTGGTTTGTTAACTAACCTCTGTTTATCCACCCCTTCCCCTGACCGTTTCCAGCCTCTAATAACCACAATTCTGCTCTCTACTTCCATGAGCTCAACATACTACGCTCCTCTATGTGAGTTAGATAAAGTGGTATTTATCTTTCTGTGTCTGACTCATTTCACTTACTCCAATGTCCTCCAGGCTTAATTATGTTGTCAAGAATGACAAGATTTCATTCCTGTTTGTTGCTAAATAGTATTCCAATATGCATATATGTCACTTTTTCATTATCCATTTATCTACTGACAGATACTTTGGTTGACTGTATCTTAGCCTTTGTCGATGGTGCCGTAATAAACATGGGAATGTAGATATCTATTTGATATACTATTTTTTTTTTCTTGGAGTCAATATCTAGTAGGGGATTGATGAATCATATCATATTCCTATACTAATTTTTAAAGCAGCTACCATAATATTTTCCATAATGGCTGTACTAGTTTACATTTCCACTGACACTCTGTGAGTTTCTTTTCTGCACATCCCTACCAGCTCTTCTTATTTTTGGTCTTTTTTATAATAGTTATTCTGTCTTGGGCGAGGTAATATCTCATGTGGTTTTGGTTTGCATTTTCCTGATGATAAGTGACACTGGGAATTTGTATGTTTTCTTTTAAGAAATGACTATGCAGATCCTTTGCCTGCTTTTTAATGGCATTTTTGTTTGTTTGTTTGTTGTTTCTGTTTGCTGTTGCATTAAGTTCCTTAGATATTCTGGATATTAATTTGTTATTAGATAAACTCTTTGCAAGTGTTTTCTCCTATTTTACATGTTATCTCCTTAATCAATTCATAGTTTCTGTGCAAAAGATTTTAGTTTGAGATAATATCTTTTGTCTATTTTAGCCTGTTCATCTGAAGTCTTACTCATAAAATCTTCACACAGACCAATGTCCTGAAGAATGTTCTCTATGTTTTCTTCTATAAGTTGCATAGTTTTCAGCTTTACATGTAAGTGTTTAATTCATTTTGAGTTGATTTTTGTATGTTGTGGGATATAGGAGTTTAGTTTTATTCTTTGACATATATATGTCCAGTTTTCCTAGGACCATTTACTGAAGAGACTGTTCTTTCTCCAATGCATATTCTTGGCACCTTTGTGGAAAATCAGTTGCCTGAAAATACAAGTATAAGGGAATCTCTGAAAGATTAATATTAGATTTATCAGCAGAAACCTTACAGGTCAAAAAAGAATGGGATAAAGTATTCAAGTTCTGAAAGAAAAAGAAAACAACCTGCTAGCCAAGAATTCTATACCCATCAAGGCTATCCATTAGGAATAAAAGATAAATAAAGTATTTCTCAGGCATGCAAACCTGAGAAAATTCAAAATCCCTAGACTAACCCCACACAAAATTTTAAGTGAGTTTTATATCTAGAAGAAAAAGGATAATACATACTGCATGAAAACATACAAAAATATACTACTAATAGAGTTGTTACACAAATGAGAAAGAGAAAGGAATCTAATCTTATAACTATAGAAATCCATCAACCCACAAAAATAAATTAAAAGAGAGAAACAAAGGCTGTTTGAAATAACCAGAACACAATTAACAGAATGAAACATGTAAATTTTCAACTATGAATAAAAATTTTGAGTTCAAATTATTTAAATCCCTCCAATTAAAAAATATAGACTGGCTGAATTAATAAAAGTGAAATAAAATACAACAAGATCCAACTGTATGCTGCCTATAAGAAATTCTCTTCCCAAAAAGACACTCATAGACTAAAAGTAAAGAGAGGAAAAAAGACATTCCATGCAAATAGAAATCAAAAGCAAGCAGGAGTAGCTGTATTCATATCACATAAAATAGACTTTAAGTAAAAAAACACAAATGCAGACAAAAAGGTAGTATATAATGATATAGGAATCAATTCAGCAAGAGTATATAATAATTTCAAATATATAGGCACTCAATACCAAAGCACCCAGCTATATAAAGCAAATGTTATTAGAGCTAAAGGAAGCAATAGACTCCAGTACAATAACAGTTTAGGACTTCAACACCCCACATTCAGCACTGGGCAGGTCATCTAGACAGATAATCAGCATAGAAACCTTGAACTTAACTGCACTATAGACCAAACAGACCCCATAGGCATTTAGAAAACATTTCATCCAACAGCTGATGAATACACATTCTTTTCATCAGCACATGGAATTCTCCAGGATAGATCATATGTTAGGCCACAACAGAAGTTTCAACACATTTTAAAAGATCAAAATTATATCGAACATCTTCAGACCACAATAGAATAAAACTAGAAATTAATAATAAAAAATTTGAAAACTGTGCAATACATATACAAACACATGAAAATTAAACAACATGCTCCTTAATAATGAATGGGTCAGTGAAGAAATTAATAGGAAAATAAAAAATTCCTTAATATTAGATTTTTAACACAAAGATTATGTGCTAATTGGCATCAGTTATGATAAAATGATATCATTGCTTATATATTAGATGTATCATTGAGATATAACATAAATATCTACAGTAAGTGATCAGTGAAAGTTTGATGCAAAGAGATACTAATAGATAATATGCAGGAGTTTTAAATCAAATGGCAGGCATATATAATTATTTGTTATCCATTGATGAACATCAGTTTAATTGACATTAGTTCAATGTACAAAACAATAAACCATTAATAAAGGAATATCTAATCAGAGTTCACAATTTTCCTTCACATCTGCAAAGCCAAAGTGTGTTTATTTATTAAGCATATCTTTCCTTTCCACCACCAACACACAGAACAAAGATAAAATCATATCAAGAGAATTCTCTTTTTGTTATTCTTCCAAACTATAAAGGTGAAATGAAATATAAAACAAAGTAACTTTAAAGGAAAATAACAAGGTTCTGAAATCTATTAGGAATACTATAAGGGAAAACATATCAACAAAAGAATTCACAAGTAATTATTTATCTACTACTACTTTAATAAATAAATATACTACATTAATTTGTTTCTAAGTATGAGAATAGTTATTCAAACAAAGTTTTATAGTTAGTAACAAATACAGGCACCACTCCGTGAAAATAATATTAACAAAGTAGTTTCATTCTAATAGCAAACAGTTAAAATCTAAGATATATTTAATTATAGCCTACTTAGCATTTCAAAATTTAAATGTGTGATGGTTAATTTTATGTGTTCTAACTGACTGGGTCACATGGTGCTAAACTGTATAGTCAAATATCAGTCTGGGTAGTGTTTCTGTGAGGGTGTATTTGAATGAGATTGACATATAAATCGGTAGAGCAAGTAAAGCAGATTACTCTCCTGAATGGGAGTGGACCTCAAGCAAACACTAAATCCTCAATAGAACGAAAAAGGCTGATCTTCCCCTGAGTAAGAGAATTTCTTCTGCCTAACTGCCTTTCAACTAGGAAATTGACTATTGACTTTGACCTTGAACTGAAGCACTGACTCTTCCTGGGTTTCTCAAGCAAGCCAGCCTTCAGAATAAACCTACACCATCAGCAACCCTTGGTGTCCAGTTTGGTGATTCATCTTATTGCACTTAGGATGGTTGGCCTCTAATCTGTGTGAGCCAATTCTTACAATAAATATTTTTATATATCTACATATGTATATAGACATACATATACATACATATTTACGTCTCATTATCTTATTATATATGTTTCACTGTAGAACTATATGTTTTTAGTAAATTGTGCTATCGTGTGTGTGTGTGTGTGTGTGTGTTTGTATATTTTTATGGGTACGAACCAATATAATATTATTTTGATTTAAAAGATAACTGCTATTAAATTGACTAGTATAGGAAACATCTGTTTCTTATTGATATGTGTCTTGCAGTAAATTATCTGATTGATAAATTGCAAACACCACAGTTAAATTTTTTATATAAAGTCAAACACATATCAATAAGAAACAGATATCATGAAATATCACATATTTTGTGATATACCTTTAATCTTTGCAAAAAACAGGAAAACTTTACATCAAGAAATGTCTCAAGAAGCAGAAAATTGTAGGCTCTATGGAGTTATATTTTGAAAATATGCTTCTGACTAAAAATAACATAGATAATGTTTAACTATAACAGCAAGTATAAAAAATATCTACTGTACAGTGATTATAGTTCACTTCAGTGAGTTAATTTTTGTCAGGGTAATATTTAATTCATAAAATTGTAGGGAAATTAATAGTTCTAAATCAGAACATCTACTTACTCTGGTATAATTGCATATAAAATTGATTATTCTTACAGTATTCTTCCTTTTCAGAAATAAGGTAGCATTGAAAAGAAAATGTTTTTATTGTTCACAAGTGATTCCCACAGCAATACATATGCTGTCATTAACATCCTCAGGTCAATACATTTTAAAAGTAAATTAAATATGGTGCATTTTATACTTTTTTTTTCTTTTTTTTGAGACAGAGTCTCGCTCTGTTGTCCAGGCTGGGGTGCAGTGGCCGGATCTCAGCTCACTGCAAGCTCCGCCTCCCAGGTTCACGCCATTCTCCTGCCTCAGCCTCCCGAGTGGCTGGGACTACTGGTGCCTGCCACCTCGCCCGGCTAGTTTTTTATATTTTTTAGTAGAGACGGGGTTTCACCGTGTTAGCCAGGATGGTCTCGATCTCCTGACCTCGTGATCCGCCCGTCTCGGCCTCCCAAAGTGCTGGGATTACAGACTTGAGCCACTGCGCCTGGCCTTTTTTTTTTTTTTTTTTTTTTTTTTTTTTTTTTTTTTTTTTTGAGATGGAGTCTCGCTCTGTCACCCAGGCTGGAGTGCAGTGGCGCAATCTCGGCTCACTACAAGGCTCCGCCTCTCCGGTTCCCGCCATTCTCCTGCCTCAGCCTCCGAGTAGCTGGGACCACAGGCGCCCGCCACCTCACCCGGCTAATTTTTTGTATTTTTAGTAGAGACAGGGTTTCACCGTGTTAGCCAGGATGATCTCGATCTCCTGACCTCGTGATCCGCTCGTCTCGGCCTCCCAAAGTGCTGGGATTACAGGCGTGAGCCACCGTGCCGGGCCCATTTTATACTTTTAAGCTTGGCAATGAGGAAGTAATACATGTAAAAACCAAATTTTTTTACTTGTATTTTCACATCTCTCAGTTGTTCCACTGTTCATGAAAACTCTTATTCTACTATAAAAAGAAATTAAATTAGTTCAGCACAATTAGCCCTTCACAAAGTCAGCTGGATTATATATAGCCACTTTCCCATTTCAGTTTATTTTGAATTCTGCTTTTAGTGACCTAGTAATTCCCAAGACAGAAGTGTTTTGCTCACCACTTAGTAACTTATAGATTTGTCATTTCCCCTTTTCTGAAAGAAAGTCTTAAAATTTTTTACTGTTACATACATTTATTCTTTTTTTACAGTAATGGATATGCATTTTTCTTTGAATGTTTATTATCATTTAAATTATGACATACTTAGTAATGTTTGCCAGGTTTTTATTTTTTTTTAATTTGAGTCTTTTGTTTCTTCCTAAGTTTACCAGTTTTAAACTTATAACTTTGATCAAAGGATTTTTTCACTAAAGACTATGTTTCAAAATGGGATACCAGTGGTACTATGTACCAAGAATTTAATAATCATCTTGAATTGACATTAGTAAATATATTATCAAATTTATTAACATATTAAATTTCAAGAATATAGCAGGCATAATTGTTTCACTTACTATGCACTCACTGTGGAACTGTTCCACCATCATATGAACTTTCTGTAGGCAAGTCTCAGACCTTTCTTTTTCTACTACTTCAATTTACAAATAAAAATTATATGTATTTAAGGTATACAACATGATGTTTTGATATATGTATACATTGTGGGATGGTTGAATCAAGCTAATTAACATATGCATTACCTCACATACAGATGCTCCTTACCTTACAATGAGATTATATACTGATAAATATATGCTGAAAATATCATAATTGAAAATATGTTTAATACCGAACACTTAGCCTACTAAACATCATAGCTTAGCCTAGCCCACCTTAGATGTGCTAAGAACACTTTCATTAGCCTACAAGTGACCCAAATCATCTAACACAAAGCCCATTTTATAATGAAGTGTTAAATATCTCATGGCATGTATTGAATACTGTTTTTTGCTGAAAGTGAAAAACACAACTTACAACCACAACCCCAAGCCCACAAGGGTAGTTTTAAATATGCAGTATCTGTGCCACAGGAAAACCCAGGGGAAGTTATTAATATACAATTTGGCCAACTGGATATACTGCTGAAACCCCATGTAGACTCAAAGCCAAAGCTTTCCCTAGGATGTGTCCCATCAATGGCATTTCTCAACCTCCTGATTTCTTAACCCCTTGTCCATTCTGTTGTTTGGATAGACAGAGGGTAAAATTCACATTTCCCAAACTTCCTTTTTTTCCTCAAGGGTTTGGATGTGAGTTGAGTTTCTCCAATTAGATGAATTTGCATAAGATTTGGAGTCACTGAGACAGAGGCTATTTTCCTGATGCTACTGCTGTCAGAAAACAATGCAGTAACAATGAGTGTTAGAGATAGTTGTGGCTTGAATTAGCATTCTAGTGTCCAGGTGTCAGCTCCATGAGGATCTGAGGCAGGGGTAGAGATAGATGCTATGTTCCAGTGTTTGGTCATCATGTTCATGAGTATGAGTGTCAGTTGCGATGGAGCACCAATAGCTTCCTGATGTTAAGTGGAGGATCTGAGGATTTACACTACTTACACACTAGCAAATTAGTCTGCACAGTTTCATGGATGCTGATTGAGGACACCAGTCTCCTGGATCATAGGCAAATGACTTTATTACTAATAGTGGAGCAGAAAGCTTAATTTTCTCCTTTGAGATAACGTCTCATCATTACACCAAAGCAGTGAAGACACACCCATATAGATGCTGCACACTTTCCTTAGGGACAGCCATAAGCAGTGATCAGTTAAAAACTGAGTACAAAGGCTGTCACAATTGTGTCAGTTGAGTCATTCTGGAAAGATCATCCCAGCTTCAGAACTCCCTCTGGGGGTGGCTGGAATCTCTGTTGCAACTGCATTGTAACTTAATTCCTTCCTCCAAACTCTCCTGCTTCTCTCATTATATAAAAGTGATTTCCTCAGAGTATTCCCAATAAGACATCTGAATCCAAATCTCTTTCTCAGCTTCTGTTTCTGGGAAATCAATTTAAGGCATATACTACAGACGGAAGAAAATAGAAACGATTCTTGGAATCTCAAGCAAAAATACTTGAATACTGGTATCTGATGCTTACAAAATCTTTGAGGTGGCTAAAGGAGTAAAAGTCTGAGGCCACAACTGAACTACCAGCTCAGAACTATTATGGCGCTATAGCTATAGCTAAGATTTCAGAGTCTGTTGTTGGGACACAGTTCTCCAAGTGTTTCTTATGTTTCTGCACATTTTTCTGAGCAGAGCATTAATTGCCTTCTTTTTCCCAAACTGTCTTGTCAAGAATCTTTGCATACTGCACAGTTGTGGAAGATAAAGATACTATTTACATCTGGGGGAGAGTGCAGGTTTGTTTGATTTTCTATATAATAAAGATAATCTGCATTGCATTTATTTAGGTAAAGCTTCAATAGGTTTGCTACAGCTTATGTCAAAAGTTGATTTGGGATTTCTAAGCTCTGGGTAATTCAGCTGTGAGACAAACCCACAATTATTCAATGAAATATGGTTACATAGATTATCATCTGAGGTTATTTGGGATAATGTGCTGGTGAAGGCATGACTTCTGTATATAAAGTGGATGCTGGGATCCAACATTGTGATGTGAAAGAATACAAAGATAAGGGTGGGGCAATGGCTGCTTCAATCAGCACTGTAATACAGAAAATTATAAGCTAAGGGCTTCAGATGCTCAGATGAGAGGCCCAAACAGGTTCTCTAACAGCCCTAAAATCATGTCTTCCATTTTACAGACACAGAGTTGATGTATCAAAAAAATCACTTGTACAATTGAACCATATAGGTTGCTGAAACTGAACATAAATTAAATTTATAACTTCGGTATTTCTCTTACATATGAGTTAGTGTACCACTTGGGGAAAAATGAGTCTCTGAAAATTAGAATGGATTTAATTGGATTCCTTGAAATATAGCATACAGAACCTCCATTGCCAGTAGAATCAGTTGCATATACATGTGTCTTAATCCATTTTGTGTTGTTAAAAACTGAATACCTGTAACTAGGTAATTTATAACAAAATATATTTGTTGGCTTATGGTTCTGAAGGTTAGGAAGTCCAATATCAAGGGGCTGGCAGCTTTCAAGGGCCTTCTTGCTGTGGTTTTCCCTGGGAGAAAAGCACGAGAGGGCAAGAGAGTGAGGGAGAGATAAAGAAAGAGGGAGTCCAACTGGTCCTGTTATAATGAGCCCACTCCTGCTGCTACGATGTTGGCATTAATCCATTCTTGAGGGTGGTGCCCCCATTACCCAAACACCTCCTCAGAAAATTGCATTGTGTATCAAATTTCCAACACACAAACTTTGGGGACCACATTCAAACCATAGTAATATGTCTAATCAAACTACTTCCGTCTTGCTTGGACACACTGTAATAACCTCACTTAATGTGGATATCTTACAATCATATGCTGATATCTGTTCTGCCCCATTCTTATTCCTCAGTGTCAGATTCAGCATGGCCTGTGGGGAAAATACAAATCCTGACTAAGGAGGAGGTAACTAACACACCAAAATACTTGTAAGATTTTGATAATTTTTATCAGTAAAACCCAGAAGAACATATGTGGTGATAATTTAAAAAATAACTAGAGAGGAAGAAAAATAACTTTAGATTAGACCACAGTTATCAATATAGGTATAATTATGAGCATTCTGGATTTATAAGGCTAATTTCAGAATATAACAATGGATTCTTTTGCTTGATTTATTAACCAAAGTAAAACTCAACAGTGCACTAAATTAATTAATATTGAGAGTTCTAAACTTTCTTAATATACTACAATATATTAAATAAACCACTCAAGTTGATAGTCAAGTTAGAATAGATTCACCTTTAGCTACATACTCAAGTTCTTTAATAATGTCCCTTGAAATACTAGACGGTAAAATCTTTATAAAGGCATTGGTGCATTGATCACCACCATCCCTGAAAACCACAGTGGTTATGTTAACAGCATAAATCAACTCTAAATGTTTGATTTAGCACCTGTACATAGATGGACCAGCCAATTCCTAGGCAGGTTGATTACCTGGGTCACATTCCATCATGCAGTTGGTAGAAATTTTCCACACTGGAACAGACAGTAATCTGCATGTGGATATACCTTTCCTGTCAGTAACATTACTGAAGCTGTCTCCTTTTTGGGATTCACCAAGTGCTTCATGTACAGCTATATATACCATAAAATATTGCTTCTGGAGGAAATAACTCATTTTTATGTAAGATAAGTGGTTTATATGACAATGAAATTCACTGTTCTTACCATGAATCCCAATACCTAGAAGCGGCTGACTTTACCAATAAGTGGAATGGTTTAATTTATTTAGGATTCAGTTATGTTGCCATCTGGAAGGAAATAATTGCTTGTAAGTTCATGGTATGAGATAGATACTATAAATTGGTAACCAATACATGATGCTGTTCTCCCTTCTCCCAGAGTGCCAGGAAACAGAGAGAAGTGGTAGAAGTGGTGGAAGTATTTCTCATTACTACATTAATAAACTATTCTCAAATTTTGCTCACTTTTCCTTCAGCTTCAAGTTTTGTTACTTTAGTATCCAAAGGAGGAATGCTCCCACTTAGGGATCAAAGAAACTTTCCACTGACCTGGATGTTTAAACAGCCACTTGACAATTTTACACCTTTAAGCAGTTGAAACTGGAAGTAAATAAGGAAACTGACTATGAGTATCAAGGGAACCAAGTCACAGGCACAAAACATCTGTCTGAAACTCAAGAGGTTCTCTAGACTAACTCATGACATTTTTGCATGTGTTGGTAAATATTGATGGAAGGTTAGAGAAACTTAATACAAGCAAAATCACTAAACACCCAGGACAAATTTCAGGAGAGAAATCTGGGCATGCTCTACTGCAGAAAACATCAGTAACAACAATAAGAAAACTCCAATGGTTGAGGTATTCTCTCACATGTAATGGTTAGTGGAGGGAGGGTGTTTTATGATCCAGTTGAGAGTTATAAATTATGGAGACCACCTGGATTTCCACTTTCCTCTACTCTATACCTGTTGCAAATATCAACCATTTGAAAAATATTAATCTACTTTTCTCCTATGGGTTTACATAAGATATGTAGATGGTGGTTAGCTTTCTAATTTAGTTTTCAGGTCAGAGCATATCAGGTAGAATTTATTTAACAAAATTAGTGCAATGAATATCCTGTTGAGACGCATCCCATGAGTGATATAGCTCAGCATGTCTACAAGTCTACTTCTGGGCATATCGTTATGGAAACATGACTTCTGGAGATAGAGTAGAGAAGGGAAGAGGAAAGGACAGAAGGTTTTAGCTGTATCTCTTTCTTTTCCATGTTTTACAAAAAGAAAGACATGGGAAATGTTAATATCTATAAAATGGTTATGAGCATGTGGGTTTCTATTGTACATTTTTCTGTATGTTTTATGTGTTAAAAGTTTTAAAAACTCAATCACAAATATGTAAGGAAGGATTTTTATATATTGCCCTTAAGCTCGCATATGTAAATATTTGATTATAGTAAAAATCCCTTGAATTTGACAAAATACGATACAATTCTTCAGGGTAGGATCAGAGCAACTTCAAAGTACTTTAATTTCCAAAGTGAAAAAAGTCATATAATGAGAATAGGCGAAGGATTTAGGAAGGCTCAAGTCACTCAAGAAATGAAATAGAAGAAAAAAACTACATAATCAAAATATTCAATCACACCAAACTGGAAAGAGCTTTTGGGATAATAAAGTGGAATTTGGATTCAAGGTAATGCTAGCATGTGGTATGAGGAGCAAGAAACTATTGTTTGTTATAGGAACACATTAGATTGGTCAAGTGTATACTATAGGAAAATAGTATACACTTCAGGAAAACAATAGTGAAGGGATTATGGCAAGCCAAAGCTAATATTAGTTGGCAGAAAAGGCAATTGAGTACTTGCCTGAAGGTACTATAAATTTTTCCAAAATACTATGATATCTACTGCAGTCAGGAAAAGTGTATCAGCGTCCCCAGAATGATATTTTTTTGTGTTACTTCACATAGCCTTTAACGATTCTGCCTTTTCTATCACACAATGAGCAACGTCCCTTGAAACAACATAGTACTGAGATTATTGTATGTTTGATGGATGCCTAGTGCCTCTTTCAATATAATTTATTTCAATCAGCTTTGGAAATAATTTCACTTACATTTTTATAACATTTACTTTTCTATGACAAATTGTGTAAGGATTTATTCTGGCTTAATGTATTAAATGTGTGTTCTAACACTGATATGAATAATTAAGCCTCATGCTGCAGGGCATAAGCTGATTGCTAGAGGGTTTTAAGGAGGTATGTTCCTTCTGTGCACAAAACTGTGTAATGACAAATTAAAACACACACAGAGAAAGAAAGAATCTGATGTCCATTACTCAGTAGATACTTACATAAAAACTTCTCTGGAAATTTCTAAGTGAGAAGTTAATCCTAGAAATACTTGTAAAGTTTTATAAACTGTGCCATTTATAAATGTACCATAGATTGCTATTTTCCTTAAAATTAGTGATAAAGCAATCCCTTTTTAAAGTTTTACTATTTTCTTGTATGATGTATTTCTGATTTCATTATCTCATCTCTAAAATGTTGCTTTTCAGTTTGAGTATCAATATTTTGAAACTAAATTTGGACAAAAGCCCCCATACCCTCAAATTTGCTCATGTGTTCTTTTTCTTATTGAAGTTATTGATGTGAGTTTGAGAAGCAAACTATGCAATAGATTAAATACAGGTGCTTCTAAAGCACAATTTCGTTAACAGACAAATCCTCAAAAAATGGACTAAAAGGATCCTAGTATATTTAAATTGATGAAGTTTAAAATTATTGCTGTGAGCTAAGCATTAATAAGCTGTGTTGGTTTTAAAAGTATTATTCTATGCAAATTATTCTCTAGGGATTTATTTTTTCCAAAAATAATTATTGAAATTTCCAAGTTTGAAATAGACCATTCAGTTAACTGAGCAGAAAAGTTCATTTTAGGGCATATTTTTATCCACGCCCTCTAAATAAACTCTACTTTAGGAAGCATTCTAATTATTTAATGAAGAATATTTAATCACTCTTCATATAATACTACTCTCTCAAAAACTAGCAATATTGGGATTTATACAAAATCAAAGTTTTCCAGAGTCAGTAGCACCAAAATGCTCTTAACAAGCAGTCCTCATTAGAGTTGATCAGAACGGACACAATACAATGGATCACAGTGAAACTAGGAGTTCAAGCGGGCACTAGGGGAGGGCCCTTTGCTAATGAAGCAGATCAAAGGCAAAAATTTGGTCAGAATTATTTAATTCTCATTTATTTCTGGCCTGGCATTTGGTTACTCGAAGGCCAATTTGCAAAGTGATTCTGTTCGTGAGCAAAGCCCTGATAAATTAAACAATATATGTATATAAAATAATTAGCACAGTCAAACTTTTTTCTTCACCCTCCAAAGACAAAATAGACATAGGTAAGAAAGAAAGAGCTCATGTTTTTGCCATTGGAATCAAGTCGTAGAAAAATGGTTAGTGTATTCCTTTATTTCTAAAGAGGGCATTGCAAAAAGTATTCCAGTTATCATTTAACACCAACATACAGTTTATATAGTAATTTGGCAAACAAAAGCTCATCTATAGTATGACACCCTGTTCATAGATATCATAAAATAAAGAATATATATAATATGAAAATAGAACCAGAAAGAAAATTAGAAAACTACTTCTCTCTCTCTCTCACACACACACACTCCTTCTTAAGCTGACAAAATTTATAAGAATGTTTACTTCCATGATTTCTAAACAGAGCTCAGAAACCAAAAATCAGCCCTTAATCCTAATAAAACATCTTAAACAAGTGACCAATGGATTCTTCAGAATCATCTAGAGCACACAGTATTTTAAATGTGCAGTGATTCCAACGTTTAAAAATTAAGGTATTTCACACCAATATGAAAGTGTTGGCTTCTCTTTTAAATATAAAATTATTTTAATACAATTGGCATTATCTGATTTTTAGGATTTAAACAGATAACACTCAGCTGTGGAATCATTTGATTGTTGTGCCTTTATCAGTGTTGATCTCTAATCTCCTTTCCAATACCTTTTATACTAGTTGGAGAATAACATCTCCACTTTCGTTTGGTTTGATTTTGAGAGTTTGCATTTTTCTAGGAAATTATTCATTCTGTCTAAATTTTCAAATTGCTGCAATTGAATTGCTATAAGAATTGCTTGTGATTATTTTCCTCCTTGCTGGTATTTCCTATTATTGTTCACACATATTGGTTAGGCTTAAAAGAAGATGACATATTTTATTGGTAATTTAACAAAAGAGTTTTGGGATTCATTTACCTGTTCAATTAATGTTTATTGTCTGCTTTTATTTTATTAGTTCCTTATTCCTGATTTTATTTGATTTATTCTTTGTTCAATTTGAGAATAAACAAACTCTTTTTGTTTTCAAATTCTTTGATGATGAAGATATTTAAGTGTATATCTCTTTCTCTATGTTTTCTAGTTTCTCACAGCATTCACTAGACCCAATTCATTTATTTATGTTTCTTGGTTCTTAAATTTATTGCATTTATAACTTCTAAATATCAACATATCAAATAAATATAAATATTATATGTTTATATATTAAATACAAATATATACATCTTCTGATGTCAGGATCATATTAAATTTAACCCACAAATACAAGTACTTAATTAAGCAAGGACATCAAACTTTTTCTTTTCTTTTTTTTTTTTGGAGACAAGGTATAAAATAAATACTCTCACCTGTTCAATCTCAAGGGGCATCCAAACACATTCAGAAACTAATTATGCTAAATGAGTGATATCAGTAAAACCAGCTGCCAGTATTTAGCACTTACTCAGTGGCAAGTGCTTTGAGAGACATTTGTTTGGCAAATAATTTATAAGAATATTGATGCCAGAGACAATATACTATTTTATCCATTGTTACACTTTGAACAAAATGGCTGAAAATTTTCTTTTACAATATTGATTTAACATAGTTTTATTGGAAACATGCAGAGAACATACAAGTACTGACACTTTGTGACTGTTTTGTGTTTAATGACTAAGAAAATGGAATGAAAGTATTCACAAGGTTAAATTCATAAAAACTAATGAGCAATCATTACCACATGCTATGCTCTAATTCTCACAGGGATGAATGATATGTACATGGCTTTATTAAAGTATGAAAAAATTAGATAGTTCAACTTTAGGGTGTAAAATAAGAGTTTTGGGTTAGATAAATATATGTTTTCATTCAAAAAGTTTTTGTGAAATTAAACAGCTTTGTTAAAAGAAAATGAAATAATTTAGAAAAATCCCTTCTTTTGGAAGAGATCTTCTCCCTGGAAAACAAGATTTTCAACTGAAAATATATACTTTTTCAATAGGAAAATCCATGTTACTAACTGGTTACAAAATCTAGGGACTTTTAATATACTTGCAAGGAATAATTTCACATATTATCAAAACATGAATTTATATAATAGCAGAACATGTAAAACTTTAAGAAATAAACCTAACAAAATAGGCAGCATCAATATTAGGAAAGGTATGAAACATTACTGAAAAACATAAAGAAAACATTAATTGAAAGACTTCTTTAAGGGAAAAATTAAATTCATTATTATGAGATGATTCTTCTTAATGTAAAATTGACTGGCATGACTGCCAATGAATATTTGATGCAAGAACAAGTTAATAATTTTAATGCAATGCAACAATAAATCATTTTATAATTTAGACATTATCTCCATGTATATTTGTGGGAAAAAAAGGAGTATCAAATAGGCAGAATGAATTTAGAGAACATAACTAACAGGGATGATACATGCCCATTAAAATATTAAAATGTATTTTAAAGTTATAACAAATAAAATTATAGCCTTTATGCTAGAATGAACAGATGCATCAGTGGTGTAAATTATAAATTACAGAACCAGAGTTTTGTAGAGCTGATTGTTAGCTGATATAAACACAAAATAATCCTGATTGGTCAATGTCTATACTATACTTATTGTTCAATATTCAGAATATCATCTCCTGGAGTCAGGTTTATTTAATTTACGATTAAATAGCATTTTAAAAGGTTGAAAAAAATTACAACCCACTTATAAATAACATTTGAAAAACAGTCAATCATTTGGAGAAAAGAAATAAAGAAATAAAGATTCATGACCCAAATATCAGTATAAAAATACAACAACAAAATGTATTACAAACTTCTGCATGTGTATGTGCAGACGGGCATACACAGCTGCCAGTATTTAGTGCATACTCAGTGGCAAGTGCTTTGAGAGAAAAGTTTGTTTTTTTGGAAAATAGTTTATAATAAGAATATTCATGCCAGGGACAATATACTATTTTATCCATTGTTACACTTTGAACAAATTTCACAAAACTTTTTGAATGAAAACATATATTTTCATTCAAATGTTTGTGGCACTATTCACAATAGTAAAGATTTGGAATCAACCCAAATGCCCATCAATGATAGATTGGATAAAGAAAATGTGACACATATACACCACGGAATACTATGAAGCCATAAAAAAGAATTAGTTCATGTCCTTTGTAGGGACATGAATGAAGTTGGAAACCATCATTCTCAGCAAACTGATACAAGAACAGAAAATCAAACACTGCATGTTCTCACTTATAAGTGGGAGTTGAACAATGAGAACACATGGAAACAGGGAAGGGAACATCACACACCAGCACCTGTTGGGGGGCATGTGGCCAGGGGAGGGATAGCATTAGGAGAAATACCTAATGTAGATGACAGGTTGATGGGTGCAGCAAACCACCATGGCAGGTGTATACCTATGTAACAAACATGCACATTCTGCACATGTACCTCAGAACTTAAAGTATAATAGAATGCATGTTTAAACTTTTAAATGCAAAGGTAAATTACTAAACCATATCACTTCTAGGATAAATATTCTAGAATGGAATTTTGTCCTTAGCACATTTCCAGTATAGGGAGGGGAAAAAAATCTATACTTAATAACAGCTGTTACAAGTTGTTTAAAAAATTGGGAAACTTTCCCATATAAATAAGACAAAATATTTTTAAAGATATAAAGTAATTTATTCTGTCCCAAGAAATATTTTATGTTTTCATCCTGAATATTCTATTTACTAAAATCTTTTGAGGCTATGGAATAGACTGGTAAAAATTTTCTAATAACTAGAACTAAAATGTTAATGTGTTCAATATATTATCAAGTACTGTTATATACTTATAAAAAATAATATTCCCACAGTGAAAAATCAAAAAGAAAACTCAATTACCCAATAAATATAAATTCTTTAAATCACTAAAAAATACTTTACAATCAGGAATTTTTTTCTATTTCAGTATAAGAAAGTTTGAGTGAAATAAAATTTAATTATAATAATTTTTCAAAAAAACCAAATATATATTTCTCAGTTGCTTACAATCATCCAGTATTTCAAATATATGTGTGTATATATGTTTATGTGTTTATATACACACACTTACATATATGAAGACACCTCCAGCATCCAATACATATCTGGTGCATGCATATCTAGTCATTAGCCAGGTGTTAAATTACCAGTTTCATTAACAAGAAATGTTATTGAGATGGATGTGAAAAATAAAGATAATGATACTTGAAGAAGTATGAACTTGGACACCCAGAATTCCTTCCTTGTCATGGTAGCCCTGCCATTTAATAGTTCTGTCACTTGCATGGTGCTTCACTATACCTACAAGAATTCAGTCTCTTGGATACTAAAATGCAGAGCTTTGGATTTGATACCTTTGAGATATCTAACTATTATGCTATGTGATTTTATTCTAAACCAATGTCACAATTTAATTTACACCACAAACTGCCACAGTTACATTAAGTAGGGACTCCTGAGCAAGGTAAAACAAATGTAAATATAGTCAGCGTTTTAAAAATTTACAGCACATGAAGCAGGTAGTCTCTGAAGTTGAATTTGTTGGTAGCCACAGGGCATTGTCAATGTGGGAGCTACATGTAATATTTAATATTCTTTCCCTTAATATTTAATATATTTAATGTGTTGTTTAATCAGCCATTATTAGAATGCATTCTTTAAATATCTAATTTCTGCAGGCACCAGGCTAAATCCAAAATTTCTGTAACCTAGATTAGAAAAAAATACACTCTCTTAATGTCTTTATTTATGTAATTTCCACCCCACATATTATTGCCATTGCATTTATATTCTCTCTCTCATGCTCATTACCCCTCCTTTATCCCTTTTCCTATCTTTCTTTATTTCATTCTCTTCCTCCCTCCTTTATTTTTGCTATTCTTTCTCAAACTTCAATTTTGATAATAAATTTATTTTCTCGATTATGTCTTGACCTAGTATGCCATGGCAACATTAACAATATATATGATATTTATAAAACCTTCAGTTCTAGCATAATGAATATGTGATGTGCTACCATTACTTTTTAATCATCAAGGCTTACACCTCTGTGGGATGCACTGGAAAATTGATGCCATTTAAAATGTTTTTCCTTTTTTATTACTCTTTTAATCCCGAATTTATAGTTTATTTCAAATGTACTTTGCCAGGGGAATTTATTTTTCCTCTTCTGGTTTCTCTACGTCTTTCATACTGTTTATTGATCTGAGCGCTATAGATTTGTATACTTTCAGAAAGAGCTTAAAACTTCATTTCTAGATACTCAACAAACTTCTATTGAACTGCTATTTAGGAAAATAATAACAAAATTTTAGATTTAGAAAGAAGTTAATGCTTTGGTAATATTCAATAGTTAAGGAAAATGAAATCAAGCATATCTGATTCTTTGGTTAAATCTAAGTGTGTAAACAATATTTTACAATTACCTATGATCTTTCGAATATTAATATGACTATTTGAATCATTAAAAGAGATAACCTTCATCTGATGATAAACATTTTCTTTTATTTATAACCATAAATCTTAATTTACTGATGAGTCAAATGTGAGAAAATCTATAAAGCAACGCAAGCAAATTCAGTCATTGAGAGAGATGCCAGAAGTCTTCTCTAGATTTTCAGTGTTTTTCACCAACACGACTGACTACCTTATCTCTGCCAAAAGGAAATAAAGCAAACTTTAATTATTTTCGAAAAAGTTAATTAAAAAAAAAAGTAATTCAAATTCCACCCAAATGAAACACTACAATTTATTTGAGTGGGGTTTACATAAGGTTACTTCAATTAATGAAAGTTGGGTTGAGCAAAGAAATGTTTAACTATTTATGGGTTTGTAATTTTCTGTATCAAACTATACAGCACAGGAAACTTAATTTTGGTGTTATGTAAATATTCTCAATTCTTATAATGACAGAGAGAATAAAGAGGAAAGAGGAGAAAATGTACAGGGGTGAATATATCATATACTTAAAAATGATTTTTTAAAATACAGTGTATTTAATGGAAAAAGAAAGACAAGTACCAGTAGAGGTTCTCTAACACACTGATTACAAAGTTAATTAATCTTCTAACCCTCTGCCCTCACTTAATCATGAGATGAGAAATCACGAGAGCCACTGGAATTCTGGGGCATTTGTGTAATACGCACAAGTTAAATATTCCAACATCATTAGACTTTGTAGATAGTTGCTGACATACTCTAACCAAGGCTTTCAGAGTTACTATGGACCTTCCCACCACAATGCTGATTTGGAGGTGACAAAATATCATTGCACTGTTCAAACCCACAATCCCAGAGCTCACATTACCTATGAATCAGTTGTGTACTTGACAGAATCACTATTTAAATGTATGAATCAATGAGATACAGTCAGTTGAGGTTACAGCCATTTTGAGTATGAAAACAAATTGCTTTGTCATAGTTGTTGTAGTTGTTCTTGGATTATGGATTATGATACACTACAGTGGTCAGTTTCTTTATTGTGAATGGATTAGGGAAATACTCAAAAAATAATACTCAGTTTTTAAAAAGCCTTCAAGATATGAGTAGCACTTTTGGTTAACTTCTAGATTATTTTTCTTCTTCCACCCCCATTTTTTGTGAATTACCCAAATTATGATATTTAAATAACATTTGTGCCATTACAAGCAACTTAAAGTTTAGCAATAAGATTCTAATCACAAGATATATCAAATGTGGCAAATTGTGAATTAATAATATATACTTTTTTAAATCTAGATTTTTTGGTGCCTAATAGAATATTAGGTTACCTTGTGTGCCCCACTCATCTTTTTTATAAAGAAATGTATAGAATTATATAACTCAAGTATTCACTTTTCAAGATTTTTGAAGTTACTTAGAAAATTATAAATTTTCTTTCAAACATCATTTTGTATCTATATATATCTAAATATTTCTCAAAAAAGCCATTGACTTAGGATCAGAAAAATGACACAAAACTGCCACATTTTTACTTCATTCTCAATAAGTTACTCAAAGTAATTTACCATAAGCTGACTATTTTCCACGCATATTTGAGAGTATTCAGTCAAAATAGAAACAATCATCTCACAGACTAGATGATTTTTAACACACTCAAAATACATAACTGTAAGTTAGCTACTTAAGAGAGAAGGAAGAATTATGATATAGACACTTAGATATTTATTAGAAACAGACTTAATTTTGTAGAAAGTAAAGTAACCACTTGTGATGTTAAAATCTCTAAGTAAGGAAAACTGAAACATTTTGTCTGATGCTTTCTCCCATAAGGCAGTGGTTCTCAAATGTTTAAGTGGCTCTCAAATTTACTCAGAATTACTAGGAAGACTGATTTTAATAGGTATAATATGCATTTCCAACAACTTTCCAAGTGCTATGGTCTGAATGTATCCCCACAAAAGCATGTGTAGGACACTTGATCCCCAATACATCAGTGTTGGGAAGTGGCATCTAAGGAGAGATGATTAGGCCATGAGAGCTCTGCCCTCATGAATAGATCAATGTTATTACAGGAGCGGGTCCATTATTGTGAGACTGGGTTTCCTATTAAGGGAATAGTTGCATATCTCTTTCTCTCTCTCTCTCTCTCACCCTCTCATGCTCTCTTGCCTTCCATGGGATGATGCAGCAAGAAGCCATTGCTAGTTGCTGGCACCTTAATAGTGTACTTCCCAGAATCTAGAAATGTGAGAAATTTGTTTCAAGTTACTTAGTCTCTACTAATCTGTTATAGCAAAACAGAACCAACTAACACACCCAGGGATGCTGATGGAGTTTTTTCTGGGACCACATTTTCTGAACCACTGCTTTAAGAAATTGAGTTTGTAGGCCGAGTGTGATGGCTTACACCTGTAATCTCAGCACTTTGGGAGGCCAAGGTGGGTGGATCTCTTGAGGTCAGGAGTTGGAGACCAGCCTGGCCAATATGGTGAAACCCCATCTCTACTAAAAATAAAAAATAGCTGGATGTGGTGATGCATACCTGTAATCCCAGTTACTCGGGAGGCTGAGGCAGGAGAATCGCTTGAACCCAGGAGGCGGAGGTTGCAGTGAGCTTAGATTAAGTCACTGAACTCTAGCCTGGGTGATAGAGCAAGATTCTGTCTCAAAAACACAGAAATTGGGTTTGTAGTATCATTGCTATACTTAAAAATCAAGTTAAACTTCTGCCTACAGAACAGTACAATTTGAACTTCAGATTATTGTGCAAAATGGCTAGTCTTTCCAAAGTATTATTAACTAATGCTTGATAAAAATTTGCTTCTTGGCCGGGCGCGGTGGCTCAAGCCTGTAATCCCAGCACTTTGGGAGGCCGAGACGGGTGGATCACGAGGTCAGGAGATCGAGACCATCCTGGCTAACACCGTGAAACCCCGTCTCTACTAAAAATACAAAAAACTAGCCGGGCGAGGTGGCGGGCGCCTGTAGTCCCAGCTACTCCGGAGGCTGAGGCAGGAGAATAGCGGGAACCCGGGAGGCAGAGCTTGCAGTGAGCTGAGATCCGGCCACTGCACTCCAGCCTGGGCGATAGAGCGAGACTCCGTCTCAAAAAAAAAAAAAAAAAAAAAAAAAAAAAAAAAAAAAAAAAAAAAAAATTTGCTTCTTTATAAAATTACATTTCATGAAAAATCAGCAACATATGTTATTAAACCTCAAAGTTTATAAAATTACCAATGTCATTTTAAAAAATATTTGTGGATACATATTTTATTTTTATTATTATATATCTTTTCCATCTGATTTTCAATAAAACTGACAAAAACAAGCAGTGGGGAAAAGACTCTCTATTTAGTCAACGGTGCTGGGATAACGGGCTAGCCATATGCAGATGATTAAAGCAGGACCTCTTCCTTACACCACATACAAAAGTCAACTGAAGATGGATTAAATAGTTAAATGTAAAACCTAAAACTATGAAAACCTTAGGAAACAACATAGGCAATACCATCCTGCACATAGGAAAAGGCAAAAATTTCATGACAGATACCAAAAGCAATCACAACAAAAGCAAAAATTAACAAGTGGGATCCAATTAAAATGAGGTTATTTGTTTTTCTACACAGCAAAAGAGTCTGTCAGCAGAGTAAATAGACAATCTACAAAATGTGAGAAAACTTCTGCAAACTATGCATCTGACAAAGTTCTGATATACAGCATCTATAAGGAACTTAAACAAATTTACAAAAGAAAAACAAACCACCTCATTAGAAAGCGGGAAAAGGACATTAATAGACATTTCTCAAAAAAAGACGTGGATGTACCCAACAAGCATCTGAAATAAAAGCTCAAAATCACTAACCATTAGAGGAATGCCCATCAAAACCACAATGAAGGCCAGCCGCGGTGACTCACGCCTGTAATCCCATCACTTTTGGAGGTCGAGGCAGGTGGATGACTTGAGGCCAGGAGTTCCAGACAAGCCTGGCCAACAGTGTGAAATCCCGTCTCTGCTAAAAATGCAAAAATTAGCTGGGTGTGGTGGTGCACGCCTGTAATCCCAACTACTCAGGAGGCTGAGGCACGGATCCCTTGAACCCGGGAGGCAGAGGTTCCAGTGAGCCGAGATTGCACCACTGCATTCCAACCAGAGCAACAAAGCCAGAAACACACACACACAGACACACACACACACACACACACAATGAGATATCATACATTTTAATACCAGCATTAAAAAATTTACCAACATCTTTACATTGCTTTGTCTTGAAACCTTTCCATAGATTCCTTGTCAATCGTAGATAAGATCTAAAAGTTGTACTCTTGTTTACTGTGCCCTCCATCACCTTTCTGCTCCTCATGTTTTTAATCTGAGTCACTGCCTCTGCCTTCTTCTTCTATGTTAAATACTTTTAATCATTGATGATACTGAAGTGATTATCCAGTTTGTGAATATAAGTCTTGCCTTCCACTTAGAATACATTTACTCCTTCTTCTTAGTAACTCCAAAATGATTTCTTTCAGGTTTCAGCTAAATTGTCACTTCAGCCATCCTGCTCCCTAAGACCAGATTGAGGATCATCCTATATGCTCCATTGCACTCTGCAATGACCTCAAGATTCTTGCTTGATAGATTATCCATTTTCCTGACTAATATACTGTTGAAATCTCTGCACTACTACAGACTTAAATGTATTTTAGTATTGGGAGATTTTAAATATCTAAACCTCAGATAGGCATCTCACTTCATAATCTTCAATTACTATCAGTTGTGATTTAAACTAAAATATTTTCTCTTGGCTGGGCGCGGTGGCTCAAGTCTGTAATCCCAGCACTTTGGGAGGCCGAGACGGGCGGATCACGAGGTCAGGAGATCGAGACCATCCTGGCTAACACGGTGAAACCCCGTCTCTACTAAAAATACAAAAAACTAGCTGGGCGAGGTGGCGGGCGCCTGTAGTCCCAGCTACTGCGGAGGCTGAGGCAGGAGAATGGCGTAAACCCGGGAGGCGGAGCTTGCAGTGAGCTGAGATCCAGCCACAGCACTCCAGCCCGGGAGACAGAGCAAGACTCCATCTCAAAAAAAAAAAAAAAAAAAAAACATACATATACATATATATATATATATATATATATTTTCTCTTAGGAGTAGACCCAACCTAGTCTGAACAAGTGTCTTGGGTCTTGGGGTGGGGGAGATTACTTCAAGTTTTCATTAAACATTTCCTACCCTCCTTCCCCAGTTAACCTGGCAAATAGTTATGCTAATGAAAGATATGATCCAAACATTCTCTCTGGAAGTTCTGTTCTTATTACTTGTTGGAGTTCATCATCCAAGGCTTCATTTGTGGCCTGACGAGTTTTAAGTTTGTTTGTCCTCTGCTGATGTAAATACATATTGCAGTCAGCCCGTCTCATATACCACAAGTTGACTGTCTCTCTACTCAATGTTGTTACACTATTATTTTCTTTGGTCTTCCAACAACTGCATCAATAAAAAAATTATAATCAACACAAAGTTCTCATAAAAGTGGGTTTCCTTTTTTATGGAACTACTTTTATTAGTTATATTTATATGTAGAGAGAAATTATATATAAGATAATCTATAAGGTTATCTATAAGGTAATCTATAGAATATATGTATATTTTATATTATATTTTAGACAATATATGTATATATGTAGATTACCTTATAGAAGAATATATATAATATCTATATAGAGAAATATAGAATTCTATATTATATATAAAATTTGTAATATTTCCAAATTTAAAACACTTACACACAAATCAATATTTTCATGTTTAATATTCAAACCTGAGGTACATTAATACAATGGTTGTCTACTCTGACAGCTCTTTAGAGTTAATCTAGGAACTTTTATAAAATACCCATGCTGGATTCTAGTTCCAGAAGTGTTTAGATAATTTTTTATTGAAATGTACCAGGCATCTGCATGTTTATAGGTTTCCAGGTGATGCTAATGTCTAGTCAAGATTGATAACCACTGTGTTAGAAGCCCTTAAAGTCATTTTATACCTGGAATTCCTTCCTTGAAATATTCTTAAATCATTAAAAAGAAACAAGTTTGAAAGAAAATAGTTTTCTACAAGTTTACATAATGTTTAACCATAAGGATACTAAATAAAATTTTCTGTTGGGAGCCAGTAGTATTTGTTATTATTTATAACTGGTAAGAGATAAATTTCCCAACAGATGATCATTTTGCTGCTAGAAATTATTTCACCTGACTTACATTCCTCAGAATAGCAATAATATAACACTGAAAGTAACTCATTTTGAGATCCTTTTCCTAAAGTTTGATAAGTAGAAGAAGTAAGCTACATTAGTTTTATCTAGAAACTCAAAATTCTAACAATGGGAAAAGATAGCTGAGGCTGGGCACAGTGGCTCATGTCTGCAATCCCAGCACTTGGGGAGGCTGAGGCAGGTAGATTACCAGGTCAGGAATTTGAGATCAGCCTGACCAACATGGTGAAACCCGGTCTCTACTAAAACTGCAAAAATTAGCCAGATGTGGTGGTGTGCACCTGTTATCCCAGCTACTCAGGAGGCTGAGGCAGGAGAATCGCTTGTACCCGGGAGGCAGAGGTTGCAGTGAGCCAAGATCACACTGCTGCGTTTCAGCCGGGGTGACAGAGCGAGACTCTGTCTCAAAAAAAAAAAAAAAAAAAAAAAAGATAGCTGAGGCTATGTCTTCCAGTGGTATAGGGGTTTATACCTTATAAGAATAGGTAATTGAGAGGGCCGGGCGCGGTGGCTCAAGCCTGTAATCCCAGCACTTTGGGAGGCCGAGACGGGCGGATCACGAGGTCAGGAGATCAAGACCATCCTGGCTAACCCGGTGAAACCCCGTCTCTACTAAAAACACAAAAAAAAACTAGCCGGGCGAGGTGGCGGGCGCCTGTAGTCCCAGCTACTCCGGAGGCTGAGGCAGGAGAATGGCTGAACCCGGGAGGTGGAGCTTGCAGTGAGCTGAGATCCAGCCACTGCACTCCAGCCCGGGCGACAGAGCAAGACTCCGTCTCAAAAAAAAAAAAAAAGAATAGGTAATTGAAATGAACTCCTAGATTCAGCAAGTATCTATAATTAATAATGATGAAATTACAAGAAAAGTACAGGACCAAGTGAATTTCAGGTGTCATTAAACACAGATAAACTAGAATGGCAAATGAGAAGAGTGGTGATAGTATAAGACTAGTGTTCCAACAGATACAAAGAGAAACCACTGAAGTACAGCAGTGTTCATTTTTGTGTGTTATGCTTTCTTAATGTCTTAAATGCTATACTAATCTCGAATTTTCAGGAATTTTTCACTTCCAGGACATTTTAACTAATTTAAGAAATACTATATAACAGGTCAAATGTTTGTTGGCAAATCCCAACACTTCTCTGAAATAAATTTACTATGTTTTCCAGTGGCATAATCTCTACCAGAAGGAATAAATGTTTCCACAGTAAAATATTATTTTACCAATTACCAGAAAATATTGCAAAAACACAATATTGGAGTCGATCCTGATAGGGATTAAGGAGAGATAAAAGCTGGTTCACATTCCTTCTTTAAAAAAAAAAAAACAAATATGAAATGCCATACCTGAGAGACTATTTTTATACAAAATAATTAGATATTAGGTACTTTGGTGTGTATTTTTTATACAAAAGCTATAAGAAGCTTAAACTGATAATCACTATGTTTCCTCACATATCAAAAGATGGGAATGTCTTTAAGAAAAAATTAAATCGGCCGGGCGCGGTGGCTCAAGCCTGTAATCCCAGCACTTTGGGAGGCCGAGACGGGCGGATCACGAGGTCAGGAGATCGAGACCATCCTGGCTAACACGGTGAAACCCCGTCTCTACTAAAAATACAAAAAACTAGCCGGGCGAGGTGGCGGGCGCCTGTAGTCCCAGCTACTCGGGAGGCTGAGGCAGGAGAATGGCGTAAACCCGGGAGGCGGAGCTTGCAGTGAGCTGAGATCTGGCCACTGCACTCCAGCTCGGGCGACAGAGCAAGACTCCGTCTCAAAAAAAAAAAAAAAAGAAAAAATTAAATCACACATTTCTGTGATTTGTTTATCATTTTGCACAAATTCGCAATTGAAGAATGACTCTTGTTCTAAATTAGATATTGCATACTCATTTGCATTTTATAAGCCATCCAAAAAAGAACTTCATAAGAAATTTTAGGGAGTCAATATTAGTATTTTTTCACTTGGATTATAAACATTCAATCATGAATCATTCTGTGTCTTGTTCAACATTTGACCATAGAGGCAATAATATATCATTTGCTCACATCTCATCTTTTCTAGGTAGACAAAATAAAGCTCAAATTAAAATAATTATTGCCGGGCGCGGTGGCTCAAGCCTGTAATCCCAGCACTTTGGGAGGCTAAGACGGGCGGATCACAAGGTCAGGAGATCGAGACCATCCTGGCTAACACGGTGAAACCCCGTCTCTACTAAAAATACAAAAAACTAGCCGGGCGAGGTGGCAGGCGCCTGTAGTCCCAGTTACTCGGGAGGCTGAGGCAGGAGAATAGCGTAAACCCGGGAGGCGGAGCTTGCAGTGAGCTGAGATCCAGCCACTGGATCTTGTGCATTGTGGATTTCTGTGGATTTCCACAGAAGCATAATATGCAGTTTTCTCCAAATGACTTAGTCATTAGAATCCTTTTTCAGTAGAATATTTCACAGAAATAATGTTCTCTGGAGCAATGAATGTCAACTCCTAGGAGGTGAATAAGGGACTTTATTGTATCAATCAAAAGAAAAATTCATAAAATCTTGAGGAACAGTTTTTCAAAGAGAGGGACACCGGGCACAAAAATGGGTTTTTAACTGTAGCAACATAAACCAATTTTATTTATGTTCTTAAAGAGGGTGTTTTTCATTATAACGATGGACTTAAACGATGGCTGAAATTTCATGGGGAGAATTAAAGATACTGTACTTACTTTTGGAGAACACACACTTATTTAGAACATCAAGTTTTGAAAATATAGGAACTGAAATTCTAGTAGAATTGATAGAAATATGCTTGCAGTAGAAATGTATATATTTAAAATACACACAAATGTTACATGTATAAGTATGACAATCAAGCATTTTAAACAAATACATTAGAAAAATATATCTCTAATATGTGGAATCTCTATCTACCCTTTGTTAGAAGACCAGAGTTTTATTCACAAGTCTACTACTATCTGATTGTAGCAACCCAGACAAGTGCATGTAATGACTTAAATTTTTCATTAGTAAAATGAAGCTATTACCCTTGTGGTCAGATAAGCTACATTTCAACTTTAACTTTCAGTGATGCTTTTGTAGTGGTTTTATAAATTAATGCAATAGTGCTTCCAAATATTTAATTTGCTATCCAGAAAATAATTTCTGAATCATCCTCAATTTTTAAAAATATGTTTCTTTGTTGTAAGTCTCCATCCTTCAAAGACAAACTTGATTTATGGAACTAGCTAAAAACATTTGAAATCAAAATTCACAAATCAGTAGGTTGTTGTAGGAGAACCTTAAGACCAATCATCCAATAATTCAACTTTTCTTAAGCAATGAAAACATTCTCCTCCAACAAAACTCATGAGTCACAATATATAAATATAAATAATATATTTATTACATATATATTATAATAGACATATAATCAGAAATGCTTTAAGTGAAATGGGAGTAGGCAATCAAAAGGGCTTGCTGCTCAACCTTCTGTTTGTCTTGCATTTTCCTGTATCATTTCTTGGTCATACCCAAGTAACCTTAAAGCTCAACATAAAACAGAGTGAAAACTAGAAATCTGGTGCAGTGACTCATAGATGCCTACATACCCTTTCCCTTAGTATCTCTACAACTTGACTAATGTGTGTTCTCCATTCAAAGGAAAGAAATAGTTCTTGTGGACAAGTAATGTAGCTTTAATTTTTTTCCAAAATAATATTGCTTAAGTATGAACAAGTTTACTATAGGTTATAAAAGATGTTCACATATATCTCCTATATAACTATAAATCAAAAATAAAGTTATAGGATTAATATAAAGATTTTTTAATGTTAACAACATTCTATTGATGAAATGAAAGTGATACAATGAGTGATACGTGACTGAATCTATATTAACACTTGCTACCCATCATACCTACAGAAATGCAGAACTCAGTAGGACTGGTTATCATTTGTTGTTTTATTATTTAAGATGAAATAGTAGTTCGTTTTTAAGACTTGTTAAAATCTAAAATACAAGATGATAAAGCAAGAGATATTGTCTCATTACAACAGTTACATCTTTTTTTACTATTGCTTTTCCTAGAGATTTAATTTACTTTTTTCAATGTTATTTCTGCCATTTCTAGTTTGCGTATAGTTAATCTTCTCAGATAAATGAGTTATAGGGATAATATATCAGGGAAGTTCTCTTTTAAATCTTAAATTGTGTGTAACTGATTATCTTTAGTGGCTGATAAATTGACTGCAATAGAGAAGAGGAATTTCTACTTTTTTTAGCAATGAAACATTAGTGAAATAAATATGGTGTGTGTATATCTATGTGTGTATATGTATATATTTGTGTGCATATGTAATATTTAAGTGCATTTCAATAAGATATACAATTATTTTAATCATATGTAACTTGTATCAAGTTATAACTTTCAATTATTTTATTATTAAATGTTTAAAATTTCTGTCCAAGTATGGACCTTTTATTGTCATAATCAACACTGTTTTCTATAAAATTATATTAAACTGGAAAACAGTAGCTTTAATTAGCTTAAAATTTTACAATGATATAAAATAAGCATTTCTATAAATAATCATATATACTTTGTAGAGTTAATAAAATGTAAAGCACTTCAACAACTTAAAAATGAAAAGGAAAACAATTTACAACAATGGCAAAAGATTTGAGCAGACACTTCACAAAAGAAAATTTATGAAAAGTCAGAATGCAAAAGAAAAAAGCTTGAAGTTACTAGTTAACAAGAAAGTTAAATTAAAACTACAATGGATAACACTACACAATCTCCAGAATGTCTGACCGAAACAGCAAACATTGCCAAAAATGTGGACCACCTGGAAATTTCATACCTTGCTATTGGGTATGTGAAATTGTACATCTATAGAAAAAGTTCTGGTAGTTTCTTATTAGTAAAAATGCCTGCACTATGAGTCAGCAATTCACTCCTAGTATTGACCCAAGGGAAACTGCAATAACCACAAAAATATTGCATAAGGATGTTAATAACAGTTTTATTTATAAGAATCCCAATCCAGTTTCCATCATAGTAAAAGGAACTGAAGACAAAAATAACCAAAAAACAAAAACTGCAGTTATCTACACTGGGTAGTAGTCCTCTAACTAGATATATAAAAAGGAATGCACTACTGATAATCAAAATGGCATAGATGAATCTCAATATTATTCTGAGTGAAAAACATATTACATAAATCTGCTATATGGTATGATCCCATTTACATGAAAATCTTAAAACAGATAAAATTTTATCATAGTTAAAAAAAAAAAATCAGAACATGGGTTGCCCTAGAAGAAATGGAAGCAGGGATTGACAGAGAAAAGGCCTGAGAGAAATGTTTGAGGGGATGATGACATTCCATATCTTCATTCATCTATATATTGATGTATTTTGCAAAAATATGCACTTTTGCTCAAGACTGAGAGAATATGCATGTCACATCTGGGCTGTCCATTGTATGAAAAATGACTGGGATGCAATAAGTTAATGCAAAATGATTCAATGAAATCCCAGTCAAAACCCCAGAAAGTTATCTGTGGATATCAATAAACTGATTCTAAGGTTAGACAGGCAAAACCCCCAGAATAGTCAACTCAATACTGAAAGAAAAGAACAAGATCAGAGGACTAGCAATATTAACCTTCAAGACTTACTATTATATAAAGTTATAGTAAATAAGACTGTCTGGTATTGGTGAAAGAACAGACAAACATATCAATAGAACATAATGAGAGTCCAGAAATAAAATCACATAAATATAACCAACTGATCTCTGAAAAAGTTGCAAAAGCAATACAATCGAGCAAAAATAGTATTTTCAACAAATGTTTCTGGAACAACTGCACATCTACATGCAAAAACAGCAACAAAGATAATCCACACACAGACTTTAAATCCTTCACAAAAATTAACTCAAAAAAGATCATAGAACTAAATGCAAAAAACAAGACTATAAAACTTAAAGATGATAAAATAGAAGATCTTTTGCTTCTTTTTCTCTTTATTAGGACATGATTGTATAATTTTTTAGGTACATATTATAGTTTGATACATGCATACAACACTTAATCAAATCAGGATAACTGGGATAGTTATCATCTCGAACATTTATCATTTCTTTGTGTAGTAGCATTCTAAATATTTTCTTTCAGCTATTTTGAAACATACAATAAGTTTTGTTAACTATAGCACACTAAATGTCTACATAAATCCAAAGGATTTAAGAAAAGGAAAATAATTGAATTGAAGAAATATTAAAGTGTATAAAATGTCCAATTGTGTAAAACTACTGTTTCAGGCAGAATCAAATTTGAAATTCTCTGCATTAATTTAAATGGATTATTCATAGTTTGCATTATTAACATAGAATACAAACACTTTTCAATAAAAATGTTATGCCTGTCCTGGCAAGAATGTATTCACAATAAATTTATGATCCACAAAAAATAAGATAATGTAGGAGCAAATCTAGATAACCATTGGTATGGTAATGACCTTTTAAATATAACACCAAAGGCACAGTCCATGAAATAAATAATTGATAAGCTGGACTTCATTAAAATTAAAAATTTCTTCTATAGAAATAAACACTGTCAAAAGAATGAGAAGACAAACTATAGTCTGGGAAAAAATATTTACAAAAGATATATCTGATAAAGGGCTGTTACCCAAAATATACAATGAACTTGATAAACACAACAAAATGAAAACTGACAACCCAATTATAAAATGGGCAAAAGAGCTGAACAGACACTATCATTAAAGATACACAATTGACAAAATACATTTTCTGTTTTCATAGATATTAAACAGCCTATATCACTAGGGAATAGCAAATTAAAACTATAGCATCCACTATTTGGATAGCCAAAATGCAAAATACTGACAACACCAAATGTTGGTGAGGATAGTGGAGCAATAGGAACTCTCATTCATTGCTAGTGGGAATGAAAAATTGTACAGCCACTGTAGAATAGAGTTTGACAGTTTCTTAGTAAACTAAACATATGTTGACCATATGATTCAGTGATCATGCTCCTTGGTATTTACCCAAAAGAGTTGAAAATGTATGTCCACAGAAAAATCTGCATGGAGATGTTTATAGCAATTTTACTCATAATTGGCAAAACTTGGAAGTAAACAAGATGTCCTTTAGTAGTGAATGTAAAAATAAACTGTGGTACATTCAGAAAATGGAGTATTATTCAGCACTAAAAATAAATGAGCTATTGCACGATGAAAATACATAGAGAAAACTTCAATGCATATTACTAAATGAAAGAAGACAGTCTCAGAAGGTATATACTGTATGATTCCAACTATATGATGTTTGGTGAAAATGAAAGATGAAGAGGCAAAGCACAGATATTTAGGGCAATGAAACTGTTTTGTATGATACTATAGTGGTGGATACATGTCATTATACATTTGTCAAAATCCTTAGAATATAAAACACAAAGAGTGACCCTATTACAAGCTATGGACTTTGGGTGATAATAAGGTGTATTCAGTGTAGATTCATTGACTGTAAATGTACCACTCTGATACAGGATGTTAATAATGAGAGGGCTGTGCATGTGTGGGGGAGTGGGTATAGAGTGACTCTTTGTACTCTGCTCAATTTAGCTGTGAACCTAAAATTCTCTGAAAACAATGTTTGTTTTAGAAAAAAGCAGTGAGAAAGAGCAAAGAGGCCCTTAACTCAAGAGAAAACAAACCACACTGCTGGCATTTCTGATAACATATGAGAGCATGATTTTGACAGCCTGTTGGAAATAGATATTTATTGTTGGGTGTTTCTACTTACTGACTGTATTATGAGTAACAGACTCACCTTTGAAAGGGGCCATGGTTTTAACCCACACAGCTGATAAACACGCAATCGCCTTCAGACAGCCAGGTGGCTAGTTCAACGTCTTAGACTAAGCATGCTTTTCTTGTACCAGTCTGGCAAACATACTTAATCACTGGCATTTATTTTCTTGTAGACTACCTCCTATAAAACAAACTTTGCATTGGCTCCCTCTGAAGAACTATCCCTCTGTTGCACATCTAAATAAGGTTTTGAAGTATGTTTTCAGTTAATTCATTGGAAATGTTTGTTTCAACAGCAGTCAGGGCAAGTCAAGCTGTGTATTTAAGAACTTGATTTGAACTGTTTTATTCAGTACTTAATGAGTAGTAGCTACTTAATAAATATTTGCTGAAATAATGAGTGAATGTGCATTTTTCATTGTTAAAAGCTGGACTTAAAGAAAAGCGTTAATTTGGGGGAGAGAACTTTAAAGGAAAACAACGGTTCTGGAAGACAGAAAATCTGGGGTTATATTCTCAGCTGAAAAGTGTCTGGCTGTGTCATCACCAACTTAAAAATCTCTGCCTCTCAGGCTCTTGGTTTTCCCATTTGTATTACATTTTTTAAAAAACAGAAATTTCTACTATTTTATAAAACTCAGTTCATATGCAAAAGAACTAAGGTAAGAAATAATGGAATAAGTAATATTAGTTACAAATAAAATCCTTTCAATTGTGGCTTGTGTACTGTAGGGTTTTTAATCTCTTAAACATGCTGAATGTCAAGCTCATAAACCAGAATATTTCTTTTCATTTGCAACACAGAGCTTTGTTAATTGAAGTCACAATGGAATTTTTAATAATAAAACATGCAGAAAATAACTTATAATTAATTCACACATTGAAGGAGTGACAGCAAAAGCCAACTTGCCAATGGATCAATATCAATGATTAGAAAACGTATCTTTATTGATTCACCTATTTTTTTTTTTTTTTTTTGAGATGGAGTCTCGCTCTATCGCCCAGGCTGGAGTGCAGTGGCCGGATCTCAGCTCACTGCAAGCTCCGCCTCCCGGGTTTACGCCATTCTCCTGCCTCAGCCTCCCGAGTAGCTGGGACTACAGGCGCCTGCCACCTCGCCCGGCTAGTTTTTTGTATTTTTTAGTAGAGACGGGGTTTCACGGTGTTAGCCAGGATGGTCTCGATCTCCTGACCTCGTGATCCACCCGTCTCGGCCTCTCAAAGTGCTGGGATTACAGGCTTGAGCCACCGCGCCCAGCCGATTCACCTATTTTTAACTCATAACCCTTTTTCCTACATATACATGTTTGGAGTATCCACATAGAGGCCTCTTGAAAACAACCACACCTATATTTTATTTTTTGAATAAGTGGAAGCACTTTGCAAAGTGCTTAATTAATGCAGATTTGGGTGTGTTGATTGTTTTTCTTTAGCTAATCATTATGATCTAGCACTACTGTTCCACAGAAATTGTGAGAAAAGACAAAGAGATCTAACGGTAAAAAGACTTTGGAAGTCCAACAGAAAACAAATAATTAAACAGTAACCTGCTTAACTCACCTACATCCTAATATTCTGATGCTTCTTTATCTGTAAAAGGATCAGTGACTCTTTCTGGAAACAAGGGTAAATCCACATAGTTTTTTCAACTATTGAAACAATTATGTATTATGTATATATATATATACACACACACACACACACACACACACACACACAAACAATATAGAAAGAGGGAGTGGGGTAAGAGAAAGTGTTGTGTTTCAGGTCACTTGAAAATTTGTATTTGGGTGGTAGAAAACATCGTATGTGCCTAAGGCTGGCACATAATTGTAGCGTTCTGGACTCCTGAGAAGCTTGGCTTTAATATACTATACACATTTGACTTTATTTGCCTACTTTGACTTATTTGTGTTGAATAGATGTAAATAGAATGATAATGCAACACTTTTTTAGCATTTCAAAACTTCAAACTTGCAAAGGAAAGCAGCTCTATTTTGTCAAGTTATGGTTACTTTTAAAGCTTTAAGCAAAATATTTTAATGTAGGGTCATAAAGGTGTAAAAGAGCAACTGATTTTGCATACCACTTACAGAGCTATAATAATAATATTGTTTTGGGAATGCATTGTCAAAGATCAAAAGACCATTTTCTGTAGTAGGTCTTTATCTTGAGAATTTTAGAAGTCAGATATATCCTTTTATTTACTTGTTTTAGTTAAGCAAAGCAATTCAGTCCACCAAATGCCGGTTTTCTCTAGAATAGCAAATAAAGTTGTCCTGAAGGAATAAACATGCAAACAACACATTCAAAGGTCAACAAAACTTTGCATTTTCTTAAAACTCTTAAAAGGACAAAACTAGGTAAAAGGTAGAATGAAGCTATAAACAAATATCTGGTTTTCAGATTAACTCTGTGCACACAGCATTTAGCTTTGGCCTTAAGCAAATGTATTTAGTGGCAATTGTGACCTCCAGTATGTAGTAGGTGGTACTCTCAATGTGTATTGGTAGCCACTTCTCCATGGGTCTCTAATGTTTCTGCACATCTTGTGAGCAGAGACAGTAACCTCCATTTGTTCTGGACTATCTCTTTGTTCAAGGATGCTTATATAGCAAAGTCTTGGAACATACAGAAAATGTCTCTCTCTTAAGCAAAAGGCTACTGTATTCACAGCCTTGTAAGATGGAAACTGTATCTCCACTCGGAACAAAGGAAATGACCACTTACTGTCCCCTATAATAAAGAGAATGTTTTTCTCTAGAGCAAAGAACAAACAGGCTCATAAAACAAACCTGGTATTCTTCAACTCACAGGTCTTCTCGTATAACATACTCTATGGTGTGCACTAGTGTAACCTGCATTGCCCTGTGGAAACTGGGCTTACAAAACTAGCCCAAATGATGACACTGGCTACCGCTACTACTGTGAAGAATGAACTGTCCTTTGTCTTTGACCCAGGAGTCTTTTGTTTTCTATCACTACTCATGAAACTATGTGTGACAGGCTATCTTAAGAGCTTGCAAAGAGGATTAACATCTCAGACCTTTCACAATTCTTGATATTATTCAGTCACTCAAGGAAGTAAAGCTTGCTTAAGTGTTTCCCTTCCTGACTAGAGCTTGAAAGGTGAAAAGAGGACAGAGGAGCTCAGTTAAAAAACAATACTACCCCTCTCAACGGAATCATCATTATAATACAGAATTCCTTTCAGGCAATTAGCATGATAATTTTAACAATAAAAAAGCATGTAACCTATGGATAATCCAGGTAGAGAGCATTTCTAATAAAACGAGTTGCTTTTAATATTTTCTCCCCTCCCCAGATTTATTGAGGTAAAACTGACAGAAAATTGTATATATTTAAAATGTACAACTTGATGTTTCATATGCATTCTGAAATGATCATCACCATCAGTTAACATATCCGTTACCTCACATATTTACCATTTATTTTCTTTCTGTATGCTTGTGTGGTGAGAACACTTAAGATCTACCCTACTAACAAATTTCAGGTATACAATAGTGTCAATAGCCTCCATACTGTATATTAGATATCCAGAACTTATTCATCTTGCATAACTGAAACTTTTTCAAACATCCTCGTGATTAGATTTTTGCCTAGGCCTCTTAAATGACCGTGAAAGCATTTTTGCTGAAACTCAAATATTTCTTAGATTCATTTTTCCCATCTATAAAAAATATGGGACTATTATGTGCACTTTGATCTTGTTAACCTAGGACTCTGATTTTTTCCTTATTCTTCAATAGTTCTTGCACAATCACAAAAATAGGGATAGGATGGTGTCATTTAAAAATGAGATATAATTTGTCAGAAAAAAATAAATTTTTCAAACATAATTTATTTTATCAGAAAAAACTATGAGATTTATCGATAATATTCAGCCTTTTTTGGTATATGCAGAATAAACATATCAATATATTAATTAGTATAATCCTTACTATTTAGTTAATTAATTATTTAACTAATATTCTTTTAACTCCTCTCACCATGGACATATTTGCTCTCAGATGGTGGTCCACATTGCTTCCCGACCTCTGCAAAATACATTAACATTTTAAAGACTTTTCTTGAATATGCTGCCAGCAATCACATATTTCAGAAGGGAGAGCAAATTTCTTCCTGTCAGGAATTAATGCTCCTGAATCGGCCTGAAGGTTCACAGCCTCTAACCAGTCAAAGTTTTGATGTTTTCTTTAATGTTTGTCTCTTTCCCTAGAGTTCTCTAGTGCCAGTTTTCAACAATCCACATCTATCACTCTTTTAATACCAAAAGTTAAAAAAATCACATCCCACAAAGGAATTCTTTGAATTATACTGTACTATCATAAATAGCAACCCTCTTAGGAATTATTAAATCATGTACACTCTTTGCCCCTTTTACTCAGTAGCTACCCTCACAGATAAACATTTTGATTTAGTAAGTCAGGGAACCATAAGTCAATTTAGATTTGCAGGAGTAGCTCTGCACTACAAAGTTGGACATAGTAGTGTCTGGTTAAATAGAGATAAAAACATTTTAAGGACTTTAAGTGGTGCCACTAGGTATACTCAAAGAACACTCTTGTCTGTCCTCATAAGATCTTCCCTCAAGTCTGACTTTGATTATAATCATCGGCAAACAATGCAGCAGTGTGATCAGCACTGTAGGTAAGACAAAAGGTTGTAAGCTATGTTACTGACCCCAAAAGGATTTACCAGCAACCAATTAGATACATGTTAATATGCTGAACTATTAATACATACATATTACATCATTATAAATATAGCCAGAGATTAAACTGGGATGGAAAATTACAACCAAGCTAGTAAGAAAAAAGGGATAATGGAGAAATGAGAATAAGAAAAGGCCAAGAGTAGAAATGAAACAGGGACCCCAAATGGTAAAGAAAAAAGGAACACAGGGTTTGTAACAAGGTGATGTGAGTTTAAGTTCTAGTTCTGTCTTGATTGCAGACAAAGCTAAGGTTTTAAAGAAATAACCAACAACTCCCAAATCCCAATGATGTACAAAGTGAAGTGATTTGAAACCCTTCACTTCTTATTCCACGACAATCTCTAATTGTCAGGATATTTTACTCCTGATAGTTATTTAGGCAGTTTGGAGTAGTTAAGAAGCCCCCACCTTGACCAGATGCTGTTTGCAATGCTTCAGAAAAAAAGAGAGTTCTAGAAGATTTTACAATTGTGATCCAATGTGAATTATTGTGGGGAAAAGAAAGAGATCAGCCTGTTACTGTGTCTATAGAGAAGGAAGTAGACATAAGAGACTCCATTTGGCTCTGTATTTGAGATGCTGTTAATCTGTGACCCTACCCCCAACTTTGTCCTTGCAAGAGACATGTGCGAAGGTGATTTAAGGTTAAAAGGATATTGGGCTGTGCAGGATGTGTCTTTGTTAAACAAGTACCTGAAGGCAGCTTGCTGGCTAAAATTCCTGCCCCTCCCTGGGCAATGGAACATCTCCGGGTAATACCCATTGTGTGCCTTGTTTACTGAGTAAGGAGAAAACGCCTTTAGGAATAAGGTGGGACTTGCTGGAATAAGGTGGGACTTGCTGGAGCAATACTGCTAAAAGGTTTATGGAGATGTCGCATATACATCTCAAGGCACAGCATTTTCCTTTAAACTTATTCATGTTACAAAGATTTTTTCATATGTCTTACTGCCGATTTCCTCCCTACAATAATCCTATTGTCCAGCCACTCCCTTATCCTTTTAATGGTAAAGATAATTCTCAATAAATACTAAGGGAACTCAGAGGCCGGTGCCGGCGTGGGTCCTCTGTAAGCTGAGCGCCGGTCCCCTGGGTCCCGCTTTCCTTTCTCTATACTTTGTCTCTGTGTATTATTTCCTTTTCTCAAGTCTCTTGTCCCACCTAACGAGAAGCACTCACAGGTGTGGAGGGGCAGGCCACCCCTTCAAATTATGATATAATTCAGCCCAAAAGCACTTCATGGCACTTCTCCCAACTCATTGGCCAGAACTAGACGCATGGTCCTATCCAAGCACAAAAGTGCCAAGACATGTAAGCCTATGTTACTATCACATGAATGTGGGGAGAACAGGAAATACATTGCGTACAGGCCATATTACTACAAAAGTACTCATTCTGTAACTTCGATTAAGTTATTGAGACGGTGCATTTCCAGGTACTGCTGTCTGGCTTTCCAGCTGTGACATTAAGTAATTAGTAAAGACCAGGCGCGGTGGCTCAAGCCTGTAATCCCAGCACTTTGGGAGGCCGAGACGGGCGGATCACAAGGTCAGGAGATCCAGACCATCCTGGCTAACATGGTGAAACCCCGTCTTTACTAAAAATACAAAAAATTAGCCAGGGCGAGGTGGCGGGCGCCTGTGGTTCCAGCTACTCAGGAGGCTGAGGCAGGAGAATGGCATGAACCCGGGAGGTGGAGGTTGCAGTGAGCTGAGATCCGGCCACTGCACTCCAGCCTGAGCGACAGAGCAAGACTCCGTCTCAAAAAAAAAAAAAAAAAAAAAAAAAAAAAGTAATTAGTAAATATCTGTGAACTCCAGTTTCCCCATTTACAAAAATAGCAATGAAATCACTTATGCCATGAGAATATTCATATAATTAAGTAACGTAATGTATGGAATATAGCTAACAGAGTACCTGCTATACAGTCAATGCCCGGAGACATGTTAAGTCAAGTTCATCATGGCTACTCTGAGTACACTCATTCCAAAGACGGTTCAAAATTTGCGAGTGTCCAAGGAACTTTCTCACAAATGCACAAGACTGCCAATAGTTACTACACTGTGCTCACACACAGAGTTTGGGTCACAGACCTGCAATGAGGATGGTTAAGTATTGCTTCCCAGTGAGTCTTTATTGGGAGGTTGGCCTAATGAGGACTGCACAACCACATCAGGAGAAGACATTCATTTCAGAAATGGACATGGGGATTCTATGGTTGTGCTTATGGAGGAACAAGAGAAACAAACTGAAAGAACATAAGATATTTCTCCTGAGGTCAATGTCATTTGGTTTACTATCATCATTGTCTTTATTTATTTTCTGGCCTTTTCTTCCCTATGTCTGTCCTACCTTTGCTTTTACCTGCCTTTAATGATCTCATTAGTTCTGTCGTTTTCTCTTGTCCTTGGGAAAGTTACTTTACCTCTCTGGGTTTTAATAAAGTCATGTGAATAAACAGGAATAATATTCCCTACATCCCAGGATTATTACATAAATTACAACAATTAATGTATATAAAACCACCTAGCATGATATGAGTATGCAATGTTTAAGTTGAAGTAGTAAATAAAATCCTCTTTTGGAATTTGGATTTAGTAATTGTATTTTACAAATCTAGAGAGTGAATGAATTCCTACATATGACGTTCCATACATGCTTGTTGAGTAAACACATGGGATAAAACATATGATCGGCTTCCTCTCTTATCTGTGCATTATAAGTAAGATTTCTGTAATTAGCATGATACATTCTTGTGTCATTCATTTTTATTTCAAGATACAGACAAATTTTCAATTACATTTATGTTTATAGTTGTAAATGATATGCCTGCATATGTTTATATTTGCATCTACAATATTTCAATGTAATCTGACAAACAGGTCTCATATTTTCCTTTTCGATTCCAAAATTGGATTCATTATATGGCTGGCACACAAATATTTGGTAAAAATGAGCTCTCTATCTATTCGTTCAGATTCAATGTACTTACATTCTTCTAGGAAAAATGTAAAACATGATTTATCAGACCTGAAAATCTATTTTGTGTATTATTTATTTTATACTTTTCTAGTCAATAAGGAATATTTAACATTAGCAAAATATAATCCAAATGGATTTTGCATTATTTGTCTTAAAAATATAAATATGTACATTTTTACAATTTAAATAAATCATATAGGTTAAAAATAATGAATAGGAGAAAATTAATTTATATGATGCTATTAAAATAATTTATTTTTAAAATTTGAAGTATTATGCTGTTGACTTTATTCTGATAAGAAATTTTACTTATTTTAATTAATAACTAATTATATAAATAAAAATATATATGTATATATGATACACATGTTATTTGTTCTCAGTCTTATTATAGCCATTTGATAAAGTCATTCATTCGCCATATATTTATTGAACATGTACCATGCGCCCAATACTATCCTTGTTCTGGAGCAAGACAAAAAGTAGTTCACATCCTAATGAAAGAAAACATCCAACAAACTAAAAAATAAGTAAAATATACATCTTGACAAATGGTGTTGAGTTTTGTGGATGAAAACAAATCAAATAAATTGATAGGGAATGTTTTTGGCTTTCCATTTTCAATCATGGTTTGGTAAGGTCTCACCAATAAGGTGATGTATGAACCCAATGGGTTCATAATGGGAATCAGTGGGAAGAGGAAGGCCAGAAATTTCTGGGATCATAGTCTTGACTGACACAAACAAACATAAAAGCTCTAATACAATCTTCAAGGTGTCAGAGAAAAGAAGGTAATTCCTGAGGACTGAATATGAGGGTTGACAACGAGTATAAAGTATAAGATGGGGTTTTTACAGGGACTTCTACAACCCAGGATTCCCAGTCATTCCTGTCAAACATCCACTTTCTCACACGAACAGACACACACACATTCACCAAATCTCATCTCTGCTCAAAGCTGTTTGAAAGTTAGGTATGACCAGGCATTCTCTGTCTTTGCTTTTAAAGCCAACTCTCTGTCTCTGCTTTTAAAGTCAACAGTCATATATTATTTCTAACTATTTAGTGGTAAAGACATGCAGATATATAAAAGAGTAGAAGGTGGCTTACATGATTTTTGGTAGGTATTACTGCTTCTCAAACAAGTTTAACTCACTGTGTTATTTCTTTAAAGCTTTACTAAATCTCAACACTTAAGTTTTTCTTTAGCATCCAAATTCAATAGAAAATAGTTTGTTCGGTGGCTCAAGCCTGTAATCCCAGCACTTTGGGAGGCTGAGACGGGCGGATCACAAGGTCAGGGGATCGAGACCATTCTGGCTAACACGGTGAAACCCCGTCTCTACTAAAAAATACAAAAAACTATCTGGGCAAGGTGGCGGGCGCCTGTAGTCCCAGCTACCTGGGAGGCTGAGGCAGGAGAATGGCGTAAACCCGGGAGGCGGAGCTTGCAGTGAGCTGAGATCTGGCCACTGCACTCCAGCCTGGGCGACAGAGCGAGACTCCGTCTCAAAAAAAAAAAAAAAAAAAGAAAAGAAAATAGTTTGTTTATAAATGTATATATTAACACATTAAAACCAGTGGTATGATATTTAGCAAGGGAATAATCAGAAAAGCATCATCATGCATTCTACCTGTCATTTTTCTGCCATTGATTTAATTAAACAGTGTCTTTTATGTTCATGGTGCCAGAAATAAAAGGATGTGAAAGTAAAGCATAATTCCTCATTTCAAGACATATAATTTAGGGCAGACAGCACAGAATAAATATTCAATGGGTACATAAAAATATGTATCAAATTACTGTATTAATAATGTGTTCTGAGAACTTTAAGTTATTTATTTCTAAACTTCGGCTGGGGATAAAACTGATTATTAGTCCATGAGGTAGGAGAAAGCAATGATAATGGAACAGTGGTAGGTCAAGGGCAATTCTCCAATTGCATATGTCAAGACTAGAAACTTTAAAAACTTATTTATTTTCACATGTAACTGAATTTTTACAATGATTTTGATATTAAAGTATATTTTTACATTATACTTCTTTTTTCGTTGGCTATCGAATCTATCCTTCATTTTATACCAATTAATATATTTAATAAATGTGTGCATTTAGAAAATTCCTTCACCCTTCTATGACTTAATTTATTGCCTATAAAATGAAAATAGTTACTTCTTCATAAGATTGTTTTGAAGATTAAATCAGATAATACAGTGAAGAGCTTAGCTTAATGTCTGGTACACAAAAGTCCCAGTAAAGATTGACTATTTTATCAAAATATCTGATACTTACAAAATAATTTCAGCAAAAATATATACAGTGTAAATGCATATATTAATTCTAAAGGAAAAAGAAATCTATTTGTTTATTTCAAAAGTCTTTCTTACAGACAAGTTGAATAAGAAATGTTACAGATAAATAGTTTTCTCCCATAATTAGTATGTTATTTTTGATGTTTTTTCCTTTCTTAAAAATCAAAAATGTATTAAAAAATATTATGTGATTTAATAAAAAGTTTAGAATATTATTTTCAGTATCATGGACTGCTATTAAAATAAAACACTAGTTTAATTTATCATAAGTATTTAATGTTTATAATTTACTATATGCCTAAATATCAGTTTATTTTATACTTCAAAACATTTAACATAAAAAGTGTAGTATTTTCCCAACATTAGAAAAACCCATATTATGAAATTTTCTAATAATTTCTATGGAAACAAATCCTTTGCCAACCTATATATCTTCAGACGGTGTAGATAACTTTGTGTTTATCTTATAACAAAGCTAAGCATAGGACATAACACTTATTTAGTTTAAAATCTTCTAAAATCACAATTAATATGTGAGTAATATAAATTATCTGGTAGATTGGGTTTTATATTTACTTCTTTATAAATTTACTAGTATTACTCTTTGTAAATTCTAATAATTATGTTTTTAATGGACCATCTCTATTCTTTGTCAAGAAGTAGATCTTGAAATTGTAAATTTCCAAATTTACTGCTATTTCATGTATTAAAATGTGCATTTTAAAAATCATATGGAAACTACTGAAAGTATATTCTCAAGTAAGTGCACCTAAGTGAATAATAAACCAGAAAACGAATAGCTTAGTTTATAATTGGCAGGCACTACGAGCAGATTCAGAATATTGACTGTACCTTATGTCGCAATCTCATTAGAGGCTGATAGGATTTAAGGCCATATCCTCCTTCTTTTGTTGACCTTCCTTCTGACTCCAGAAAAATGAATCCAAGAACCAAGACAACTGAGCAGCACTTAAACATCCTTACTGCTTTTCACCTGTTAAAAGTAAAATTGCAAGGAATCAGAGAAAATGAATTATATACTGAAAAACATGTATCATGAAATAGTTAATATCAAGTATAAATTTCCTTAATCTAATGAAAACTTGCTGGTAGTTGCCAAGGGAAATGAGAAGTAAGTATCTCCAAATACAGATTATTCCTTTGATCATAACAAATACTTTTTTTATTCAGACAAAATATGAAATAAGAAGAAATATAGGGACTGATAAAAATGTGGTAAGAAAAGAGTTAATAAAAAAATGTTGAAAGAAAAGGGGAAATAGAGAAAATATTGCATTATACTTAATTTTCTAATTATCTGTACAGAATACAATTATTAATATATAAATATTAAACTTTTATTTGAGTATGTTTGATGAACAAATATTAATAGACTTATTATAATTCACTGGTAAATATTGATGAGAAGTTAATAAGATAGTCTATGATAGGCAGTACTTAATAAACTAACTGAGTACAACAGAAGCTATGCAGGTGGATTATATTTAGTTACTAACGTACTTTTTCAGTATTTAAAAAGGCATTTCCTAGAAAATTGCTTTACAAGTGCTTTAAACTAAAAGCGCTACTTCAGCCTTTCTATGTTTTTGTATATAAATAAGTTGTAAAATGGCATAAACTTATTATTGTATAAATACTAAGTCCTTTCCAAACATACAAATCTAAACTTCGAGTTCAAGTATTTCCTGCTTTATCACTTTCGTCAACACACCTCCTTCCCTACTGTGACAGAGAGGAGTTTTTCTTCTGTCAAAGTCAATCGGTTATGTCTGACTTCTTGAGAAATGTAATCAACTGATTAACATTGCTCTATGCTGTATTTTGGGTTTGTTTTAGAGACAGGGTCTCACTTTGTTACACAGGCTGGAGTGCAATGGCACCATAAATGACCCTCCTATCTCAGCCTCCCCAGTAGGTAGAATGGCAAGTGTGTACCATCAGGTTCAGTTAATGTTTTATTTTTACTTTTCAGAGACAGGGTCTCACTATCTTGTCCAGGCTAGTCTTGAACTCCTGGTGTATCAAGTGCTTCTCCTGCTGTGGCCTCCCAAAGCACTGAGGTGACAGGCATGAGCCACTGAGTCTGGTTCTTGACTGAATTTTCAACTCCCTTTCCCAATTATTTTCTTCCATCTTTAGACAGATGTAAATGGCCTATGTTTTAAGGTAATTTATCTCCTCTACTTTTTGAATTTCTGGAATAGTTATATATATCCTTCCATCCATTTTTTTACCCTAGTCCACTCAGTTATGCTTCTGACCGCATCAGGCCATTAAACTGACTTTTAGCTTTCTCAAAGCTAGCCAGCACAATCACACACACACACACACACACACACAAACACACACCAGTGGGCATTCCTAATGCACTCTTACAAGACATATGCTGGCCATTCCTTTTTTTTTTTTTTTTTTTGGAAGAAAGTGTCACTTTCTTTGGTATTTATAACATTTCTCTCTTCTCTTTCTGTAGATTTTGTGAAAACTCCTCAGTACTTCAGTAGGTTCAGCCTACTGCTTTATTTTGCCATTAAATATTGTGGCTTATCAAATCTCATTGCTATCCACCTATATTCCTGTTTCATTCGTTCAGCCCAGGTTATCTTGACATCATCTCTGGTTTTAATTACATATATTGCTTCACATTCAACCTCTAGAATGGTATAGCTTGCTTACTTAACAGTTGCACCTTCATGTTTCAAAAACAGCCCTTCATAGTGTGCACACCCTCCCATAATGCCACACTTTTCCAGATTTTCATTCATCTGTGTACTTAAATCAGAAAGCAAGGAAACATCTTTGATATCTCTTGTTTACCCTTTAAACTCATCACTAAATTCTTTTATATCTACCTTCTAAATATATTCCTAAACTTTGCTTCCTCTCCATATTGACTGTCCTCACTCTATTGCAAGCTGTCAAGACACTTCTCATCTAAACTGCCTGAACCACATCCTTGTTAGTCTTCCAAATTTCTTTTTTTTTGAGGCGGAGTCTCGCTCTGTCGCCCGGACTGGAGTGCAGTGGCCGGATCTCAGCTCACTGCAAGCTCTGCCTCCCGGGTTTATGCCATTCTCCTGCCTCAGCCTCCGGAGTAGCTGGGACTACAGGCGCCCGCCACCTCGCCCGGCTAGTTTTTTTGTATTTTTTTAGTAGAGACGGGGTTTCACCGTGTTAGCCAGGATGGTCTCGATCTCCTGACCTCGTGATCCACCCGTCTCGGCCTCCCAAAGTGCTGGGATTACAGGCTTGAGCCACCGCGCCCGGCCCCAAATTTCTATATATGCATCTTAAGTCCACTCTCCACACGAGAGCCTGAGTGATCATGTTATTGCACTCATTAATAACTTTAGCATGTTTTCATGTACTTTTAAGATAAAAACCAAAATCCCTAACCTAGCTGACAAGTTCCTAGTGTCAGGGCTCTATGTTTTTCTCTCTCCCTCTAGATATCACCTCCTGCGACACTAAACTTCATTCAGTTTTTTTAACTTATTTTGCCTGTCTCTGCTATAAGGCTTTTGTAAGGTATTTTCTCCACTGGAAATAAGGCCCTTTCCCCCTGCCCCATTTATCACCAAAAAACTTTCACACATCAGATATCTCTCTCAAGAATCTCTTCCCTGAGTGACTTGTTTTAGTTACTCATTCCATAGATCAATTTTCCTTCATTTCAGGGATGTAATTATAAATCATAACCATGATTATTTGAAAAATGTTGATCTTCTCCATTGGATTATATATCTTGTTTTTTCTCCAAACTTTGTTAATGCAGGAAATTGTTTGCTTTTATTTTTGTTTTCTTCAGCATTACATCTCCCGGGCTTAGCAAATAGCCTGGCACCTACAGAACAATAAACGAATGCATAAATGTTCTGCATTCATGGATAAAATAAAGATCATGTTTCCTTACATTCTGATAATGTTTAAAGCAATTCCCATTTCCCATGATGCTACAAAGCTTCTGAAAACTAACCCGAGCAAAGTAAATATTTTCATTTGCCACCCATCCCCCCGCCACTTTTTTTTTTTTTTTTTTTGTCATTTTGATGTATAGCCTAATCCTTTTCTCAGAGGTGAATATTTGTTTATAAGACATCTGGATGGAAGATATTAAATCCAATATAGAGCCAAGAAGAAAGCAAAAAGGACCAGCTCAAGTTAAGAGATATTTTCCACAAGGTTCTGAATACATCTGCTGCTTCTGTTGTCCACCAGGAGAGTCAAGAAAGAGGCATGAAAACAATTTCCTTCCATGCGGACTCTGGGTACAAGTGAGGTCAGAAATCTCTTTAAAGTGCTCACTTAAGATTTCTTTCTCTGCCCTCCCTCTCATTTTCTCTTTCTCTTCTTCCCTCTCCTCTTTCTCTTTGTGTGTGGACACAGACACACACAGACGCACGCACACACACACACACACATATTCTATATGACTACAACTATTTCACGCACTATAAAATATAGAACAAATTAACAATGAATTTTAATAGGTTACTAAAAATCTTATAAAGCTTCTGTTAGATCCCATGCATTCAGACTTAGATCAACATTATCCTGAAATATTTTGTCTGCCCAAAGGCAATCAGCTAGAAATATCTGCCTTACATTTCACTAAAAGTCAATAAAAATAAGTCAGTATGTAAATCTTCAAGGCCGTATATGCAACCTATTTGTGCTATTTTCATCTACATTTCTTATATGATTAATCATAATTAATTGTTTTCATTGATAATCCTGATTTCCAAGTCCCAAATCTCTCAGTAATACAAAGTTACACAAAAATAAATATACATATATGCTTTACCTCAGCAAAATTTATCATACCGCTGGATTGATTTAGTGGTATCACAAATAAAACTAAACAGAACTAATACTAAGAGTCAGATAGTCAAAAGTCAGTTTTCCTTAGGAAAACTCTGATTTCTATTACACATAGGCATTTGAGCTCAGTAGTATAGAGGTAATAGCCAAAAAAGACCAGAGAAAGAACAAAACCTAGTTTCTGTGCTCATCTTTTGTAAACAACGACCTTGTAATTTTTTTCTTCTTTGAAACATCACTAAGAAAACCAATTGAATCCATTTATATAGTTATCAAACAGTAACCAAAATAAAAAGAACGGCTCTTCTCGATGTATGCTCAGAGAATCATGATCATCTTTTTATTTCTCTTTAGATACAGAATCCAAAGATATCATTATTATATCTTTAAAAGTTCACTCATCCACAGAAAGTGTTCTGGAAATTGTTTGTAAATCAGCAGTAATCGATCCCATGATAAACAGTGTCGTAATCTCACTTTTTCAGTATAGTAACCTCTGACAACCTGTTAGGTTCTCAGAATTAATTGGCAGTTTGTTGACAGCTCACTGAGAACACTGAAAAGCACGTGACTAAAACAAACCAGCTGGAACAGATGGTGCAATAATGATCCTGTGACTTTTCCTTGTAACCCCCATGTTCATAGGAAAGCATCAGAAAACAACCTCATTATTAACTTGAAGAAAACAAAATGCATGTGTATCTTAAAAGTATCTGCCTAACTTCAGATCTAACAAAGTGAAACTTTAAAATGGTGGGGGGGGTGGGCAGAGATCTCTCATCTTCAAAATATAAGATGTTTCTTTGAATCAAGCCATTTTCATTTTCTCCGCCTGGCAAATCATGCCATGCTGCTTGCAGGGGGTAGGATTTAGAGTAATTACGTTATTCAGTAGATTCAAATTTGAGGGATTTTGATTTGTTTACATATTCTCCAGAATGTCACTTCTAATCACTTGAGAAAACTAAGACCACTGACGCTTTGCCTTAAGAATAAAATGCAGCATTTGAGATGGAGTAGAAAACTGTCGTAGCATGCCTTTGAATGAAAAGAGTGTCAAGATGAAGCAAAATCTCCAACATTATCAATCGTTGCAGAGAGGTTAAGTATCTTCACCTGCCTCTCACTCTGTTGTGAGTGGGCCATCTCAGGTTCTTGACTTCGTGGCACAAAAGACTTTGAGAGCAAGTTCAAAGTAAGAGTATGCGAAGAAGTTTATTGCAAAGCAGCAGTGCACTGTGAGACGCAGAGCAGGCTGCTCAAAGGGTGAGGCTGCATCTAGTGCCTTAGAAGGAATTTCTTGTATGGGAGCTGTACGTGAATATTCATAAAATACTGGTGAGGTAACGTGTGCAAAGGCTGACCTCTAATTGGCTCATGCGCTCAGTATCTACATGCTCTAACACAGTTCGCATGTACCATTAGCATAAAAATCTCCACGTAGGTGTGGGCTTTTTACTACTAAAATGAGGAAAGGGTTACTATAAGTTAAATCTTGAGCTTAGCTGTGCATGCAAGACCTCAGAGAAGTCCCTGCCCTCTGCCACCCAGCTCCCACCCCCAGGCAGGAATTTGTAGCTAATAGCTTCTTGGGCTTTTGGTGCTAATTGGCTGGAGATTGGGGATGGAGGTGGGGGAGGTGCTACGTTAGAAATAAGGGACTTTTGTTCTCTTTCCCAGGTAGTACTGGATATCAGGGGCTTGTAGCCATCTGGTGGTCTGATGGTATCCTGTAGGACCGCTTACTTGTAAAAGAGTTAAGGGCTGATGCAGGATAAGTGCAAGGGAAAAGAGCCCGCGGGGCTTCACACAAGGGAGACATCAGTACGGCAGGCCTCACAGCCTTACTTACCCTGCCACAACTCCGTAATGGAAAACTCCTCACCCCGTCCTAGAAAACTCCTGTGGGTCTTTCCAGAGGTAACTCCAACCCAATTCTTTGTGAGACCTTCCTTGACATTATCCAGGCTTTCTGTTCTCTGATGCAATTCTTCTGTATCTCCCTTATGACCGCATCTTGCACGGTGGCTATTGCTTTTAGAAAGGCTATCATTCTTTCAAAGACGTAGAAGAAAGTAGTTTACATGTACTAAACTAGTACCCACAGTGTAGCAAGTTTCTTACTTTCCACAGACTTCTAGCTCTATTATGTAGCAGAAAAGAGCTATAAATGCTCACTAGTGCCTTTTTTCTTTTCTGGTATCCTAGAATTCCATGAGTCAGGAAAACTGACTTCTAACTTGCCTTGGGTCTCACTGTGTAACCTAAGTAAAACCGATTAGCCTGGGTGGGCCCCATCTGTAAGAGGGAATTTACAATCCAATATAGTGTAGCACCTGTACTGGATTATTCCATCTGATTAGGTTTATCAAGCTGGAGAAGAGAAAGGAGGAAGAACAGGTTTGAGAGAGCAAATGGCATTTTTCTTTTGGAGGTGCCTTTTGGTAGACCAAATGGAGATATTAACTAAGCATTAGGGTATAGGAACCTGCAGTTTAGCAAAGAGATATGGGCTAGAGATACCTGTTTGGGGTTCTTAGCATTTATAAATCACCCAATCTAGGTGTGAGATGGGAGGAGGATGTGATTAGAGAGGAGAAGAGGTTCAAAGACTATGCCGTCAGGCAAGTTTAGTTAAAACACGGTATGTATTTCTATAAAATAAGAATACTGAAATGGTAAATTTGGAAAAACAATAGATGAAAAATTTTATTCAAATGGAATGACTGGAAGCCACAGCTCTCCTCATCATCTGAATTGCTACATGGCTATTGGCTTGTTTATTCTCTGTATCCAACCACAAAATTAACTCAGTAAAGACAGAACTATGTTAATCATTTCTGTAAATTAAAGTGGTACTTGGCCCACAGTATAATCTCAATAAATATTTTTGGGTAAATAAAATAATGAATAAATTAATGATAAAAATTAATTAATTTGAAATAGTAGGTATACATTAAGTGATTTTTATTATTCTTTATGTAATTGAAAATGTTTGAATTGACTGTGAAGTCAGTCGAAAAATTAAGTTGCAATTATCACAAAAAGCCTTTTCATTTACACTTCGATCAAAACTAGTCTTTCAATGGGAGGTTTTTTTGGAAAACCACCCTTGTCGGGACAGAAAAACTTTTAATTCCTTAACCGGAATTGGAAGGACCAGAGTGGCTTCTCTAACATCTATCAGGCAAGTCTGTTTGTTGTAGCAGTTATTTTCATCTATTGAGACACTTTAACTTCATACCTACTACTGTGAACTCTGTGGTTGAATTCTAATTTAATATTTTTCTTAGGAAAAAGCATTCTCCAAAGAGTCTAGGTTTTTTTTTTTTTTTTTCTGAGACGGAGTCTCACTCTGTTGCCCAGGCTGGAGTGCAGTGGTGCAGTCTCCACTCACTACAAGCTCAGCCTCCCGTGTTCACGTCATTCTCCTGCCTCAGCCTCCAGAGTAGCTGGGACTACAAGCACCCGCCCTCATACCTGGCTAATTTTTTGTATTTTTAGTAGAGACGGGGTTGGCCAGGATGGTCTTTATCTCCTGACCTCGTGATCTGCCTGCCTTGGCCTCCCAAAGTGCATGAGAGGAGTCCAGTTTTATGAAAGTAATGGATTCCCTCTTTCAGAGAAGTGGATTTTCTCCATTCAGCAGCACATTCTCCTCATCAGAGCAATGGATGGATCCCATCATTGTACCAGCTGCAAATCTTTCTCTAACTAGCACGATTTACAACAAAAACAAGGAATTACTGCCTTTCATGTTGTATATCCATAAGGAAGAGTAAGAAAGGAAAAACAGATCCTATATAGCTATAGTAGGATAGTATCAGATGGTATTTAATTCTCCAAAAATATTTTCAATAAGTATTATTGCCTATATATGACTACCATAAAGAAAAATAAAAGCTTATAGAGATATGAAATGTCCAATTTTTTAAAGTTAATAGCAAGGCTTACTATAATAAAATCTGATTCATTCTGGTTATTTAATACTACTTTTAAGTCACACATACAAGGTAAGAGAAACTCCTGAGGCCAGAAGTTCAATTTAAAGACCAGCCTGGACAATATAGCAAGACCCCCTCTCTAAAAAATACATTAAAATTAGCCAGACATGTAGGTGTGCACCTATAGTTCTAGCTACTCTACTTGGGAGACTTAGGTGGGTAGATTGTTTGAGCCCAGAAGTTTGAGGCTGCAGTGAGCCATGTTCATACCATTGCACTCCAGCCTGGGCAACAGAGTGAGATCCTCTCTCTCTTAAAAAAAAAAAAAAGAAAAGAAAAAACGGTGCACACAATGATGCAGTTAAAAAGATACTTCCTGTACAGGAACTATCTACACAGAAAAAAACAACTAATTATTCACACTGAATACTTCTGGAAGAGGGAACATTTCACTTACATTTACTTTAGATCAAGGTAAGTGAAGACACAAGATAAACAAATGCTGTGATGATGAATGCAAATAGCTATGTGACTGCTATGTCCAGATTGTATGTGAAAGGCCTTCCAAATCTATATGAAAACACTGGCAAACATGGTAATTTTTTCAGTTCTTTTTACAGAGGACTTTATGCTTTAAATTGGGATAATAATTGTACCCATTTATGGGATACATTTTTAATGTATAGGCATAATATTAATATCAATGTAGAATGATTAAATCAGGGTAAGTTGCATATCCATCACCTTAAACATTCATTTCCTTGTGTTGAGAACATTCAATAACTTCCTTCTAGCTGTTTGAAACTATGTAATATATTACTGTTAACTGTAATCATCTTACAGTGCTATAGTACACTAGAACTTATTCCTCCCATCTGGCTCTAATTTTATATCATTTACCAAATCTCTCCCTGTCCCCACTTATCCCTACGCTTCCCAGGCTCTAGTATCCTCCGTCTTTAGTTTTAAAATATTTGTCTTCTTGGTCCATACTGTAAAAATATCCAATATTTTTCAATGCAGTACTCTATGTTGAAAGATTACAACATACTCAGTACACTTTTTTTCTTGGTATGTGGGATAAGAATAGAATTTTAAATGATAAATAAAAAGAATTATGACCATTAATTTAATTTTACCCTTTCAAAAAAGGAGAAACCTTTTCTTCAGTTGCATCTCAGTCATTAATTTGGAGGAAAAAACTTTCCAAATTGTAATCAATTATACCTTTCAATCACCAGCTTAATTTGAGGCTAAATGTAGATAAAATAATTACATTGCTATTTTAGAAATACTGAGATGTAAAATGTATAGGAATTTGAGTTTGCATTAGGAGACAGTATCACTGTTAGTTCCATTATTTTTGTTCCAAAAAGAAATTTTGTTTGTTTGTTTTGTTTTGAGACAGAGTCTTGCACTGTCACCCAGGCTGGAGTGCAGTGCTGCCATCTTGGCTCACTGCAAGCTCTGCCTCTTGGGTTCAGGCCATTCTCCTGCCTCGGCCTCCTGAGTAGCTGCGACTACAGGCGCCGCCACCACGCCCGGCTAATTTTCTTGTATTTTTAGTAGAGACGGGATCTCACTGTGTTAGCCAGGATGGTCTCGAACTCCTGGCCTCATGATCTGCCCGCCTCAGCCTCCCAAAGTGCTGAGATTACAGGCGTGAGCCACTATGCCCAGCCAAAAGGAAATGTTTATACTCTGCTTTAAACAAATGGTACTTACGGAAGCCCCACATTATTAGAAGTATGTTATGTGGTAAATATTTGTTGTCCAAAACCATCCACACCTTGAAAAACTATTTTGTAGTTACATTAACTCCTCTGGTACACAAAAACACATTTTAAAGCAAAATGTTTAAGAACAACATAATACAACATAGAACACAAGAGAACAGAACTGGAAACTATACTAGAGACCTAGTCCAACCCCTTCTTTTAATATTTGAAGTAAATGAGAATCAGTGAAATTAATTTGAAATAATAGGTATACATTAAGTGATTTTTGTTATTCTTTATATAATAGAAAATATTTGAATTGACTGTGAAGTGAGTCGAAAAATTAAGTTGCACTTATCACCAAAAGTGAAGTTAACAGTATGCTCATGATAAAATGTGGGTCTAGAATACAGCTGTCTCTTATTCCTAGTGTAGTATTTTAAAAAATACTACAGCATACCTAACTGTAACCTCTTCACTATGGAAAGAAAGAACACACACGTACAAGTGCTTAGTGTCTAAGAAATTTTTTAACAGCTATGTCTCTGTGAAGCATAGTAAAATTCTTTTCACTACTCACTAGAATTTCTAGTCAATTGAAAGGACGTCATAGTAACCATCTTTATAGAATCATTTATTTGAGTACAAGTTTTGGAGTTTTTGGTTCATACATTTGATTTCTCACAATGATGTTCACTGAGAGTATGGTTATATATAGTTATGGTTCTAGTTATATATAGAGATGGTTACAGTTACGGTTATATATGAATATATAAATTTGAATTTGTATATAAATATACATTTAGTTATTGATATATAGATATATAAACATATACATGTTTTTAATTATAGCTATACAGATATGATTATATATAGTATAGCATATATACTTTAAAGCATTTTTGACAACTTTGAAACAGAATAAAGCTTTAATAAAACTTAGCCAAGGAAATTTCTTTAAGTTGCATAATAATACAGTAGGCTGGGACTTCAAATCTTATATACTAATGTCTCAAATTTAGGTTCAAAAACGCAATACAACATATAGTGACTCACTTTTTACCTCTCAAAACAGGTCTCTGGACTTCATTGTAATATATTCATGATTCAATAGTGAAAAGGTACATTATATATTGCCTCAATTGAAATTAATTGTACATGTCCATTTTCAAAACTAAAAATAATAATATTGTCTACACACAGAATGGACTATCAGTCTCCCACCTTGCTGAAAGCTGAGGTCTGTATCATGGTGTAAAATGACTGGTTAAAATGATGTCCTACGATGGCCAAAATAATGTGATATATCTCAGTATGCTGCACTTAGCTCTTCTCCACTGTGTATCAGCTTTGTTTATATATGACAGTATCTAAAAAAAATAGTGACTTCAATATTGACCCTGGAACAAGACTGGTGTGAACTGCACGGTTCCATTTATACACAAATTTTCTTCCACCTCTGCTACCCTTCAGAAAGCAAAATGAACCTCTCTTTTTCTCCTTCCTCCTCAGCCTACTCAACATGAAGATGATGAAGATGAAGACCTTTATAATGATCCTCTTCCACTTAATGAATAGTAAATATATTTTTCTTCCTTATGGTTTTCTTAATAACATTTCTTTTCTCCAGCTTACTTTACTCTAAGAATATAGCATATAATAATATAACAAAGTACATGCTAATTGACTGTTTATGGTGTAGGTAAGGCTTCTGGTCAGTAGCACATTATTAGTAGTTAAGTTTGAGGGAGTCAAAAGTTATATTTAAATTTTAGACTGTTCACAGGGTTGGCACCCTACCCCCTGTGTCATTCAAGGGCTAACTTTATTTCTCAAAACTACCAATTCAGAGAAAGTACTTTTAATACTCAGCAGTGATATACTATAGTAGAAAGAACAATAGGTTAAAAGTCAAAAGACATGATTCTACTTGTGGCTGGGCTCATAAACTGATTTTCTTAACACTTGCATTAACATTCTCTACCCACTGTTCCCTGCTTCTACCACTAACTAATGCACTTGAATTCTTTAGAGGTCACTGCTGTACTTGATCTTTCCTCCCTTTAGCTTCAGACACAAATGATATTCTCATGATTTCATTTCATTTTGTAGTCATGCTTTTGTAGTTTCTTTTTCCACTTTACTCACCTTCCCTCTTAAAACTACAGTTTTGTTATGTTAAATTTCTGAAAACAGAAATAATCAGACTGATAATGTTTAATTTTTTTTATATTATTTTCAGTACTATCTTCAATAAAAATTTAAGGAACAGCATCTGTATCTCATAGTAATACAAGCTGAAAGTTAAGAAAACATATTTTATTACTTCTCAAAGTAGGTAGCAACTAGATGTTATCATGCAAACTAAAACTACCCGATCACATGGATCCTAGCTTTACTTTTTCTCCTAAACACTCTTTATGTACTTTATTGCACATTTCATATGTGTAAGCCATGAAAGGCCTATTGCCTTACTTTGTATGTAAGCTACACCTAAGTTTGCGTAGTGTTATGTGGAAAAATGATGTTTTAAAAGTTTGAAAGTAATAATACATTATATGACCTTGAAGATCTTTCCCTGGTTCAAGAGAAGGGAAAATTATTATAGGCTCTGTTTTCTGAATTCATTGCCTTCTACCTTGATGAGCACTTAAAATGTAAATTAAGGAAGAATACAACTCTTAGGACTGACTTTGCTTAAAATCCCAAAGGTACTATGTTACACATTTTATTTGCTATTAAAAAAAAATCATTGCAATTTTGTCAATGTCAGACAGATTTTAAATTCAGCCTGTTCCATACCAAGGTCTCCAGCAGCCCGTGTTCTTTAAATCTGGAGCTACATTTATTGTACAAGAAAAAAAAATCTGTCACAGTTTAACAACGAAGTGCTGCACAGGGAACAACTTAATTTCCTCTGTATTTAAAACTGAAATGCCATGGGGAAAACTTGCCCATTCATTGGGGTCAGCTAAGTTTCAGAGGAATTCTAGTTCATTCTCAGAATACTATGGAGAGTCTGAGAATAGTCCACAGTTAGTAGAAGTAATTGAGGCTCAAGGTATTTTCCAGAGAGATCCCAGTAGGGGAGATATGACCACCCTAGTGTGCAGGGGAAAGAGGGAAGATAGGTTAATGCTTACTTGCTCCATAAAGATTCTCACAAAGTTTCTCGGAATCAAAATCTCCATGTTTTCTTAGAACATATAGAAAGTGGAGAGTAAACTATCCTTTTAGATGAACGTTAGCTCAGTCAACTGAAGACCTGAGCACATTCCTAGTGGTTTAAACCAAAGCAGACAAGAAGAGCTGAAACCCTGCAAGAAAACTCTAAAGCTATTGGAACTATTTCATCTGGTTATGTGGCCAATCATAGCCAGTGGTCAGAACTCAAGTCATGAGCAAATAACATAGCAGAAACTGAGTTTGTTTTCAGCAAGAGACATATAACTTACTTTTTACTTTAGACCAGTGTCTCAAGTTTGAAAAAGAGGCAACAGGTAATATATTTTTTTTTTTAACTAAATTGTATCAGATTTTGAAAGAAGAAAAAAACTGAAGAAAAGTGAAAAGAAAGCAGTAACATAGTGTTTTATAACAATAAAAAGTGCTTATTGGATATATAATGTGTACCAGGCACAGCTACACCATGAGCTTTCAAATTCTTGATAATCTGTCAACACAAAATACTGTAATTTAGGTAGAGTACTCAGATGAGTTCAGAAAATATATCTATAACAACACTTCATATTATGTCTTTTGAAATAAATGCTTTTAACAGATAATAAAGACAAGGCATTGGTACTAGTATGATATCTGAGAATCTTACACAAGTGAACTTTTTAAATGACACCTCTAATTAAATTTAGAGATAGCTATTACATTGAATTTAACCAACATAGAATTAGAATTTATATGCAACTCCATCAAGATGCTGTTTCTAGACTGATGGTAGGTATAAAAAATTGAGTAGCATCATCCAACCCGTGTATGGCCTGCTTCAGAACCGCTGTAATTCTGTAAAATCCACAGTAACCCTGACCACCAATAATTTTTAGCAACTTTCTTTCTCCATTCTCTCCTCTTCTCTAGGTAATGAATATAAAATTCCCAATATAACTGGTTGGGCCCAGACTGAGAGAGAAGTGTACCTCCCTTCCTCTGTTCTTAAAGGACTAGAACCAGAAAGCATAATGACTTCTTCTGGGTAGAGGCTGAGAGAAATGTCTCCTTAATGAGATAATCGATTGTAAAATGAGCCTTTGAACAGCCAGAGAGCAGTCACAACAATACTGAGCGCTGGCTGGAGAATCTATGAAAACATACTCAAAAGCTTCTTTTATTTCACTTTTTTTTTTTTTTTTTTTTTTGAGACGCAGTCTTGCTCTGTCACCCAGGCTGGAGTGCAATGTCGGGATCTCGGCTCACTGCAAGCTCCGCCTCCCGGGTTCACGCCATTCTCCTGCCTCAGCCTCCCGAGTAGCTGGGACTACAGGCGCCCGCCACCACGCCTGGCTAATTTTTCTGTATTTTTAGTAGAGGCGGGGTTTCACTGTGTTAGCCAGGATGGTCTCGATCTCCTGACCTTGTGATCCGCCCGCCTCAGCCTCCCAAAGTACGAGGATTACAGGCGTGAACCAACGTGCCCGACCTTCACTACTTTTCTTTAAAAAGCAAGTTTGATTCAGCCCACTGATTGGTCCTATGTCAAACAAAAATAGCTAAGGCCAACCCTTAAGGAGTAGAATTGCATACAAAGCATGTAGGATGCTAGCCCAGGGGACACAGCTTTCTATCAACTTTGGTTTCTGAACATTTTTTTTATCTTATAAAAAATTTTAATTATATTTCTAATTTTTACTTTATACAAGTTTTAATTATAATGCATCAATTCATTGAATTGTTTAATGGTTTGTGATAAAGCTGTCCTGTTTGAGAAAAACTACTTTTTCAGTTTACAAAAATGTTATTGTATATTTGTAACTAAAGTTTTTCATTTGAATTTTTAGTTGATCTGATATTAATTTTGAGGCACAGTATAATGATAAGATTTTATTTTATTCTTGTAGAAAGTAAACTATGGTTTTGGGAAAGTTTATCTGATTTATAATTCTATTTTGGTTAGATGTGGGATTTACCTGTATCTGTGGTTATGTTTCTAAATTCTCTGTTTCCATTAAATTATCTATTCCTATGCAGATACCACAGCTTTTAACTACTAGAGTTTGATAATAATTCTTGATATTCAATAAGAAAATTCTTGGTTCTTTTCTCTTCCATATTCATTTTAGAATGAACACATACAGTTCTTCATCAGACATTGTAATTCATATTTGATTTGCATTTATTTTTAATCCTTCATGTAATTTACTTTAGATGTTTATTATTTAAGCAGTGTATAAAGTTGTTTTTTTACTATAGCAAAAATTTATCTTTAAGAGATAAATTTAGTATATTTACATTTATTAAGTTTGCTAATATATTTGGACATATTTCTACAAGTACTTTTGTGCCTGTGTAAGTGTGTTTACCATTGTATATATTTTATTCTTTTGTTTTCTTTCATACTTTATATTGAGTTGTTAACATTTTCAGTATATCTTTTTTTTTCTCTTTGTAGAGGCCTACAAAGTCTAAAATATTCAATGTATCTTTCTTTAGAAGAAGACAAAATGTTAAGCTTTAAAAATGTTTTACAAACATATGAAATTAATAAGAATACTTCTACCTTTAAAATATAAGAAATCAATTTTTATTACAATTAAAGTCAACAGTTACTTAATTGCTGTGCTTGCCATTTTTCCTTGTATTCCATACATTTCTGATAGGTTATTTTTATGCTGAAATAAACCTTTCTATAGTTTTTCAATGTGGGCCAATAAGAGGCAACATATCTTGTTCTTTGTATCTTAAAGTCTTTGACTAGCCCATAATATTAAAATTATTAGTTGAAATAGTAACTTTATTAAAATCTTGGATATGTAAATAATTCTAGAACTTTCTCCCAACACTTTTAAATGTCTTGTGGCATTTACAACATGATGAGATGTCTCCTGTTAATCTAATTATTATTCTTTTGAAGGCAATGTGTCTTTTATTTGGTAGTTTTTAATACCCTTTTTTTTAAACTTACTTTTTCTCTTCGGATTCTAGCATGTTATTTTGATGAAATTTCCAGTAGTATTTACAATTCTTCATTTTTTCCTTTTATAATCTAATGTGTAGCCTCTCCATTTAACTTTTACTTAAATGTCTACAGATGTTTTTTGTCAAGATTTTACATCATTTTGTCTTTTAAAAGTATCAACTTATTTTATATTTAACTTATTCTGATGCATTTTTTTAATTTCTTGTGATTTTTGGAAATTATGCATTTTTTAAAAAGTCAGGCTTTTACAAAATTTTATTTCTTCTGGAATATAATATTATGCACTTATATATTTACTTGGTGGTTGTGGGTGTGCATGTGTGCCTGACAGAGGATACGTGTTTGTCTGTGTTTTTAAGTCTGCTTCCCATGCTGACACTGGCGACTTTTGTCTTCCACCATCTGACTATGCTGAGAGCACTGCAGATTCAGTCACCAGCCTAGTGGTCAGTTTGCCTGATTGCCATGATTTTTTTAAGCATCCACCTCTCTCAACACACAGCTTTAGCTAAGCCATACCATTGACCAGCTTCTTACCCCACCTCAAATCAGTACTATCCCAGTCCCTAGATTGAGGGACTGGTTTGATTGTGGCAGCTTCCAAGAACCTGCAATGGAAAGTTTTCTTTCCCATTTTCCCCTAAGAGCTAAATCTCCAGGCTGCCTTTCCTACTTTCTCAGAAACCCTTGACTTTTGCTAGTTATGCCTCGCACACCCCCTCAAAGCTATGCCTTTTTCATTTCCCCTTTTATATTTTATTTATTACTGTTTTATATTTTATGCTTTGTAATAGCCTCAAAGTCTAAGTAAAGTAACTAGTACGATTTGTTCTGTTATAAAATTGCTGGTGTACCTGAGGCATGCTCACACTGTAATTCATTTGTATCTATTAGACCTGCAAGGATGAATCACATATTAACTATTTACTGGGTAGAGGCCCAAAATAAAAATCATTCAAGCATTTTAAGTTTCCCAGAAATACCATTTGTAAGGCATTTAGTGACAACATATATGTTGGGACCTTTCTTTCTTTGAAGTTACTTAGATGATAGGATTTTCATAAATTTTTCTTATGATAAAAGTGAAGTAGGTAATTTTTTATGTGCATTCATGAATTTTGTTACATGCAAATTTAAACTGAAAATACTAATTATATATACAGTTTAAGGATAGAACTGAGACATTACTATGAAAATCTGGAAGACAGAAAAGAAAAAAAATGCCAATCTGAATGGGATCTTTTATAAACAAGGATTGACTTGATTATTTTATATATACACTAACAGAAACCCTTGGGTGAAGAAAATTGATGATAACATTGGAAGATCATTAATTTATGGAATACACAGCCTATAAATAATTCAAATTATTCACTAAGGGAATTATTATTAAAGACATTTCTTTTGAAAAGAAATCTCATTATTTGTACGGATTTTCAAAAACTATGGTGCAAATAATTAATATGCTAAACTTAATTTGGTGTCAACATAAATCCAATTCATGAAACATGTAAAACTAGAATTTTACATGTATTTGAAAGACACGTTAGAATTTATAGAGTCCAAAGACCTTTCTCACAGGTAAATAAAAAGAATCAGCATGATGAACTAAACTCTGATTGTATATAATTACTTCTAGTAATATGTCTGCAGTATTTTTAGATATTTGTAAAGTAATATGTCTAGATATAAAGTTTTCTAAATCCCAGAGTCTTTTCAAGTTTTCACTAGAAGTTTTGCTATGGTCTGAATGTTTCTGTCTCATGCAAATTCACACTTTGAAATCCTAACAATCAAGGTGATAATATTAGGAGGTGGGTTTGGCATGAGGTGATTAGGTCCTGAGAGCAGAGCTCTCAGAATGGGAACAGTACCCTTATGAAAAAGGGTTAAGAATGATGTCTTGCCCCTTCCACCATGTGAGTACATAGGGAGAAGGCACCTTCTCTGAACTACAAAGTAGGCCCTCACCAGACAACAGATCTGTATTAATCGTAGGTCTCCCAACCTCCAGAAATAAATTCTTGACATTTATAAGCTTCCCAGCTTATGACATTTTGTTCTACCACCCTAAGTGGACTGAGACAGATTCTAATAGAATAATTCCACCTGATTATTCCAATATCAAAGATGTAGAAGAAAGCTTAAGAAAATAGAAAAAAGCTGTTGGTATTTTCTTTTTCCCAATCTTCCTATGTATTTCATTATTTAGTATGCATATGTCTACAATGATGTTTGCAAATTACATATTTTTCTTAAAATGACTCTCATTGTAAAAGATTTTATATAAAACATATTGGTCACATATTGGCAGTATGTTATCCTAAGTTAATTTCAGCTATAATACCTTACTGTTTGAGACTATCAATTTTTATGATTAATTAACTTGTTAGTTTTGTTCAAATCCACACCTTACCTAAAGTGTAATCCTTCAAATATTGTAGTGATAACCTACTGCATATCATTTGTGTTTTAAGCTTTAAAACAATATCTCCCAGAAAACTCATCTGGAATTTAATATCTCCAAACAAATCTCTGCAAATTGTCATATTCTTTACAAAAAGATAAAGTGAGAAAGAACTTTGATAATATACTTGATGTTACATAGCAAGTTCTTAATTAAAGCACAGTAATCGATAAACACATATTAATTAAAAACATCAAGAGAACATTGTTTACAATCTGCCCCAGAGAAAGGACTTAAGCTTTGCTATATAATGGTGAAACTTTCCAAAACTGTCACCAAATTATATTATGGCAGTATTAATAAGAGAAGGCGTCTCAGAGCTCCATGTTGAAAACAAAACAAAATGAAAAAAAAATCCTCTCAAATTTGTCTTACACAATAATTCAATGTAAATTAAACACTTTTGTTCTGTCTATTTTATGCAGATGCTAAATGTAAATAAGTAATCAAAACAATTTTCCAAATTGTATAGCTTTAGAGATAGTAGTCAGAAATATCTATAATATGAAGGAAGGATAGGAAAGATTTAATCCAAGAGAGGCATCATTTCTTTTAGATTTACTCATCACAAGATTTTAAATGTGCCCTTTTTAAAGAAGCAACATGCTAGCACTATAAATATATCCTAGCAAGACAACACAGTGAGATTACAAATATAAAGCAATGGAATTCTAAAGAGCCTAGAGGGATAAAGTCCACACAGATATTGAGCATTTTTCATTTTCTGAAATCACCCTGCCATTTTAAGCAACAAAGTGAAGGTCTTGTAAAATGATTGTAGTCTGCCATCCCTGAACACTTGATGAAGAGTTTAGGAAAAAAATCCTGTGTCTGAAAGTGGGAAAAGTTCCTTTTTTGTTTTCACTGTCTATGTGGGTTCATTCTTAGGAGGGAGGAATATTCCTAAACCCATAGGTTTAGTAATACAGCATTAAATGTTTCGTTATAACTATACATTTAACCCTCATCCCGTGCATAATAAAGAGGTTCATGAGTTTGAAAATTGCATGTAGTCTTTTAAAACAAGCTCAATCAAACAAGAATGTTGTGTTTCCTATGCAAGTGATTAGAAAGGTGTATGAACTAAATATCCATGCCTTATGTGAACAAAAGCTTATCCTTACAACCGTATTTTTTCAAATGACTATTAGTCTATATTAAATAAGAAAAAACTTCAAGTACAAGTGATTTTTTTATTCCTAGTTTTTTTGTGTTTATATAAGCTGCATTAGGGCAAAGAAAACTGTAGAAAAATCTTTTCCAAATATGTCAAGCCCTGTAGAGTAAAAACAATATAATAATGACAATGACAATAGCAAACATTTTCTGAGTGATTACCTTATTTGGGGCTCTATATTACATAGCTTATATGAATAATTCAACTTAAACTTATAACAGCAACCAAAAAAGCTGAGGTTTAGGAATGTGCAGTAATTTGCCCAAGATTAACACAATGACAAAATATTTAGATCACTGTTATTCACGATGACCAAAAATCAAGAGGTTCTAATTAACTACAATTCACAATGGAATAGGTACTGGCTATATAGTTTTTAAATGTTAACTTTATCAATATTTTTATAATATATTAAATATGGCCAGTAATAATACATTGAACATATTAGATATGTGAATAATATTAAATGAAAATAAAAATTACTTTTAATCACATATTATTTTAGAGAGTCACATTTTCTGGCCCAAATACTTATAGCCTATGTAAACATGTCATTTGAATTAGAACACAACTTAAATTATGCTCATTGCAAATGTGGTGGGCCAATGGGTTTCTAGATCCTTGTCTGCTCTGTAAGCTGTAATATAATCCCTTTAGAAGATTTAAGAATATATTTAAAGCAAAAATACTTTTCTAAAACAGTCACCCTTAAATTGAATAGAATTAGAATCTCAGATATTATCTGAGTAATTTGAGTGCCCATAGGACATGCTTTCTCATTGGAGGATATCTTGTCACTTATGAGCCACTAATAAAGCCCTATACATATTTTATATTAAATAAATGAATATATTTGTTTATACTCACATGGTGACAAAGTATGGATTGTGAGTATAAAAGTATCAAAGTTGCTTAATATAAAAAAAATAAATTTTAAAATATGTGGACCTGTTGTCCACTTAGGAACAAGTTCATTGATCATTTCTAAAATTGGCCATCTGGTGGCTTCATTTCAAATTGCATTCACGTTCCAAAAGATATACTTTGGATCTCTGGAGGATGTGGCTAAACGATTCAACTCTGTTTACAGAGATTATAGTAATCAAATGGCACAATGATATAAAATTACTCCATGCAATTGGAGAGTACCTACTGCAGCAGGGGCTTCTCACTGAGAGAAGATTCCCTGGGCTGGAAAGACATAAGTAGCAGGAGAATGAGTCAGAAGCCTCAGCCACAAAGCGAGAGCCCACTGGTGTCTGAAATGACACTGCTCGATGCTAGTTTCCATCTCACTGACTTTCCTAGCTTGCCTTCTCTTTTTCTGCAGTCATAGACCAGCAGATCTTATACCATATTTACAGTTATCAGATTTTGGTGGGCAAGAAAATTATGGGTAGAGAGTGTTTGATAAAAGTTCCTAGCCCAGACCAAAGATATTCTGATTCTAGGGGTCTTAGATGAGATCCAAGAATCTACAATTTAAACAGGGATCTCAGGTGCTGCCATATAGGTGGAGCAAGCCTCACACTTGTGAAACACTGCTCTATCATATCTGCTATATTCAGGTAAATAATAGATTAACCTCAAAGCGTTTGAGTTAAAACTTCTATACCAAAGTCTAGCAGATTATCTGTGTGTGACTATGCAGCATTCTTAGAACATTAAGAAATAAACAGTGTGATTTCGGTATTTAAATTTAGGTTTTCTTCTCTACTTAAACAGGGGCAGGCAGAATTGTTATCTATATAAGTACCCTCATTTATAGGGTTGAGGCCAGAAAAAAAATGTAGGCACTACAGTACTCCATCAGAGTCAAAATATTGCACACTTGAGAATTTTAAAAATCCATTCTTTCTAAACTGAGATGCAATTGTCAGTGGCATTAAAAATACTTACATTGGCCGGGTGTGGTGGCTCAAGCCTGTAATCCCAGCACTTTGGGAGGCCGAGACGGGAGGATCACGAGGTCAGGAGATCGAGACCATCCTGGCTAACACGGTGAAACCTCGTCTCTACTAAAAATACAAAAACTAGCTGGGTGACGTGGCGGGCGCCTGTAGTCCCAGCTACTCGGGAGGCTGAGGCAGGAGAATGGCGTAAATCCGGAAGGCGGAGCTTGCAGTGAGCTGAGATCCGGCCACTGCACTCCAGCCTGGGCGACAGAGCGAGACGCCGCCTCAAAAAAAAAAAAAAAAACACTTACATTTCACATTGTTCCTCAGAGTTTGGCAATAGGACATCTATGCCTATTGAATAGATGTGCAAACTGTCTGCCTTTTGAAATAATCTTCAGAGCATGAAGAAGAAGCTGCACTAAAAAAAAAAAATTGCAGATAATTTGAATTTCTCTTTGAATTTTTACCATCTGCTCTCCAGGTGGAGCTACTTCCATTTTGTCTTCTCCAGGAGGAGGTTGTTTGGCTCCCAAGATTGTCAGCCTGGAAACTACAAACTCTCACATGGTATTAGGTGATTATAACTGATTTTTAGAAGTCGAACCTTTGTTAATTATTAGAAATAGATTAAAATCATTTCAAAGTTTAGCAGAAAAAGTGGTAGTAATTATTATTATTATTATTTATTTATTTATTTATTTATTTTTGAGACAGAGTCTCGCTCTGTCGCCCAGGCTGCAGTGCAGTGGCGCCATCTCGGCTCACTGCAAGCTCCGCCTCCCAGGTTCGCGCCATTCCCCTGCCTCAGGCTCCGTAGTAGCTGGGACTACAGGCGCCCGCCATCACGCCTGGGTAATTTTTTTTGTTTTTTTTTAGTAGAGACGGAGTTTCACCGCGTTAGCCAGAATGGTTCTACTATTGTTCAGAAGGTTGTAGTGTTGAACTCAATCGAGTATTTTCATATTCATTTAAACTTCTAACAGTATTCTGAGTCTAAATGGCATTGAAAATGAGGGAGGACCAAAAAGTCTAGTCTGCAGTAAATGATTGCACCAGTGAGGCTGAAGTTGGTGAGTACCTTCTCCACGGTCACACAGACAGTATGTTACAAGGTCACCCTAAAACTCAGCTCTTTTGGTTCCTACTCATGTTTTTACAGCACACCAAGTAGGAGAGGCAGTCATTGTTAACTGATGACTTTAACTTTCAATGCTTGCTTTCTCTTCACGCCTAAGTCTTGTTTTTCATTTTGTTTTGTTTTTGTTTAGTTCTGGCATTCTATGTAAGATTTTTGTTTAATATGAATACTGGTAACATTCAGACACCTTAAAATATAGCTCTTATTGTACGTGAGGTGAGTGTTTCAGCTGGTGCCAGTCATATGGTAGACTCTTGATATATATTTAATAAGTGAATGAATGAAAGTCTATCATAAAATGACAAAACTTCCTAAATGTGTTATTATTGGAGCCATAAAATGATGCTGCATGTCTTTTGTTTCTGTTTTTAAAGAACATTAAGAAAGCAGCTTTATAATGATAAAGGATAGAGATCTTAGCATGTATTTAGAGAAATTCAACTTCTTTTCTTCTCAGTAAGGATTCTCTCTTACCTGAATAGCCAATAACAACCAGTTCTTCTCTGAGATTTTCTGATGACCTTGCCTCTCTCAACAACTAGAGTCATGATGCTCCCATTGGAAGGGCAATTAATGTTAGAGCTGAAGGACTTGTGATCTGGCCCCAACTTTGTGTTTTACTGGGTAAATCACTGAAATTGTTTTGGTATTTGTCTGTCAACTTTAAAACCTGGAATGGATGATCGCCATGGTTTCTTAGAGCTCTGATTTCTAGATGACACTTCCCATGATTCTTCCTTTTTACTATATCCAGTTTATTTTCTTTCACCTCCATCTCTGGGCTACTGCATTGAAAAATGTTGAGGAGTAAGAATCATCCTGAATATTTTAAGCATGGTGGTATCTCAGGCCATGGAGGCTTAGTGGAAGTGACCTGGGGGAGAATAATTTTTGTCAGAGGGACCGAGAGGTGTACTGAGTAACTCAAAGTAATCAGTTTTAAAATATGTGATTTCACTGCCCCTGCGGTCTTATATATTAGAAGCTGCATATTAATGTGTAAGTGGTTGATGAGCTTCAGGCTAGCAATTACACACTATTTTCTGTTAAATGACATGGGAGACCACCTGAGAATATTTTTAAAATATTTTCATTTGTTTATGAAATATATCTGGAAAACAAAACAAAACAGTAACTCATTGGTTTCCAAGGTATATTTTTTAAACAGTACAATACCATTGGAAGAAAAATTAACAATTTAACCCTTTCTCATTTAGCTCATGGAGATTGTAATTTCATAGTCCTATTCACTTGCTAGAGGGAAGAGAGAACAACAAAGGTATTATCTTACATAGTTCTCGGAGGAGTTGTTTTAGTAGAATGGAATCATGGCTGCGGATCTCATTTTCCCATAAATGCTCACAACTCAATCTCACGCAATGGCTGTGTTTACCACCACCGATGTTTATAATCAGTGTTAACATAGGAGACTTATACAGTCAGTCAGGCAGTCCTTTTCTTCTCTTGTTAACTACGGTTGTTATTACTGTTTCCTCAATTTCCTAGAGGATTCATGAACATAATCATGTCAGCTGCTAAACTGGTGGGAATTGAAGCTATTCTACATTTTGAAAGCATTTGCATGTGCTAACTTGGAAACTACATAAATCAGTGCTTTGATTACTACTTTTTAAAAACTTCTACCAGCTCTTAGTTTGGTAGATGTGAATTGTCAGCATAGTACCAGTGGAGTTTCTGCAGTTATCCATTTAATTAGCTCATTATGGAGCCAGTCAGAACAATGAGGTCCTCAAAATGGGTTTACTCAAGTTTTCTCATTGTTATTATTTGTTTGAATACTCTTGTTAAACTCATTATGTTAATCAAACTATTAATCTATAATGTTATACCTCAATTTTATTTATATTTAAAACACAATAATTTATTTCAATAAAGTAGTTTTTCTTTTGTTAATATAATAAATTACTTATTTTTCTTTTTATGCAAAGGGTATGCCTTCATTGTAGGAATTTATAAAATACATGTGAGAAAAATACAGATAAGAAAAACTATAATAACTTGCAGTCTCACAGCCTAGAGGCAATGAAAGTTCATAGTTTGGTATATTTACATCTTTTCTTCATACATATAACCTAAAATAAAAATGCCTTACTGTTCAATCAATTTCAATATGGCTTATTCCACCACTGCTCCATGAAAAGTTATCTCCCTGGGTCCTTTATAGCCTCATTGTTGTTAAGGTTAATGAATGCCCCCTCTTAATACTTTCTCATTTGTCTTGGCTTTTCCCAAATATTTGGGTATGCTGTATTTTCAGCTCCATGAGGTCAGAGATTGTAACTGTATTGTTTATCTTTGTAGTCTAGCACCAGTGACTACTGGCAGATAAAATGGCTTTCCAGATATTTTGTTGAATAAATGATCAAGTCTTTAATTTTAAAACAATGTCTGAATTTTATTTCATGGCATTAAATTTTTGGATTTTTTTACTACTTATCAGAAGGATGTTCAAAATATCTTTCATTTTCCTTTTGTTCTCTATACACATTTTATGCTAATGAGTTTCTGTTTTAGATCTTCATCTTTCACATTCTATCTGGATTTTCATGCACTTTTGTGGCTCTGGTTGCCATATAGATTATCCTTCCTAAATCAAAATCCTTTACAGATCTTCTCTCCCCAGATTCAGAAATGTGACTGAGTGTGTAGTTTTCCACTGTGATACACCCATATCTCAGAAACATGTCTTAGGTCAAAAAATATACTCTCTCCCACACCCCAAAATTCCCCCAGCAAGAAATAAAAATGGATAAATATTTTCTACATAGTGAATATTTTTAATATGTGCCCAAACATCTCAACATGCATATTTAACATCTTGCTGTGAGATCTTTAGGAATAGTCATACCAAAGTGGGCAAGACTGTAAGGGATGATGAGAACCCAGTTATCAGAGGAAAAGGAGAGGAACTGAAGAGCAGTCTGAAGGATTCATGGAGTCATGATAAATACTTTGGAGGTAAATGCACAAGAAAACCAAATTACTTACTGAGAGTGTGTCAAATTTTGATTTTACATCTTTATAAGGGGGGGAGTTGTAGATATAAGGGCTCCTGCAAAATTAATTGGAATAGAGATGGGGACTTGGTTGGAGTATTAACCGAGAAACCTAGACAGAACTCTATAGTAGTGGATCACTGAGCCCAAAACATGAGAAAAAGGCTGTAAATCCATGCCAAAAACCCAGCTTGTAAATATAGCCATTCATATACCAAAAGAAAGTAACTCAATTTAAAGTATTATTGCAATAGTATACATTTCTTACCTATAACTATATTATCCAAAGTGTATTATGCAGAACACTAGTGATGTATTAGTTGGGTGTTTATATAGAAAGAAAACAGACTTAGATGGTTAAATAAGGATTGGAAATGCTGAGATTAAAAGAAAAATCCTGAAACATTTCTCAGAGACTTTAGTATGATAACATGTTTTGGAAACACCAAAGGAAGCTGTTGTATGCAGAGTTTCTTAAACATATTTAACAAAAATTTCTCTTTTTACAAAGAAGAACAAATTAAGGGATAAATAGACCTGCAATTAAACTTTGAGATTGTTATAAATATATGCAGGCAACCCAGTTTCATATAGTGGGTATGAAGCAAAACAAAACTGAACAAAATGAACCATACTAAACAAGAGAGAATACATGTTTCAAATATTCTTTGACTTTTTCTCAGCTATTTTCCTACATTGGCTATAAATCAATAGTTATCATCATAATTCTCTGAGCAAGAAATAAACAAAAAGCGATAAATATTTTACACAAAATAAATACTTTTAATATGTACCAAAATATCTCAACATGCACATTTAATAGTTTATTAACGTCAAATCTCTATCAGCCATTTCCTAGGTCACATCTTAGCAAAGTCCACAAATTAAAAGTCTAAAGACTGCTTAGTTACCCAGTATGCTAGGACCTGGGGGATTATTTACAGAGATTATAGTTAGAAGGTAATATTCACTTTAGGAACAAGGAATTTCAGCTACACGTGAACAAAGTGGCTAGTGGCCACATACCACACACACATACACATATACACCAAAATTTGTCTTAACATTTGGAATTTGTCCCCTGAACACATCTGAAATTTGTCCCCTCACTACATTAGGATTTCTTTATAAGCAACTGTGTTCTTCGCCTTTTTTGCCCGAATGACTAGTTCAACAAATGTCCATTAACTGATGGATTGAATACATTGTCCTTCTTTGCCAGTAGACATCTGCATTATTTACAAATTTACAAAAAAGAAAAAGTTGTCACAGATGGACATTTGGGTTGATTCCAAGTCTTTGCTATTGTGAATAGTGCCGCAATAAACATACGTGTGCATGTGTCTTTATAGCAGCATGATTTATAATCCTTTGGGTATATACCCAGTAGTGGGATGGCTGGGTCATATGGTACATCTAGATCTAGATCCTTGAGGAATCGCCATACTGTTTTCCATAATGGTTGAACTAGTTTACAATCCCACCAACAGTGTAAAAGTGTTCCTATTTCTCCACATCCTCTCCAACACCTGTTGTTTCCTGACTTTTTAATGATTGCCATTCTAACTGGTGTGAGATGGTATGGAATATTATGCAGCCATAAAAAAGGATGAGTTTGCATCCTTTGTAGGGACATGGATGCAGCTGGAAACCATCATTCTTAGCAAACTATCACAAGAACAGAAAACCAAACGCCGCATGTTCTCACTCATAGGTGGGAACTGAACAATGAGATCACTTGGACTCGGGAAGGGGAACATCAAGGGGAGGGGGGAGGGGGGAAGGATTGCATTGGGAGTTATACCTGATATAAATGACGAATTGATGGGTGCTGATGAGTTGATGGGTGCAGCACACCAACATAGCACAAGTATACATATGTAACAAACCTGCACGTTATGCACATGTACCCTGGAACTTAAAGTATAATAATAAAATAATAATAATAATAATAAATCATGCTGCTATAAAGAAAAAAAAAGAAAGAAAAAGTTGGAACAAATAGCATTTGGAAAAGGTTTAACTTGTCTACCAACATGTTCACAACTTACAGAAAAAAAAATGCTTTTGTTTTCCAGAGGTGTTGCTAATAATAACTGTATGATACTATTATGTTTCTATCAAAAAGCAATATAATAGCTAGCATATCATAAACTAATACATTCGTTAACAAACTAAGGTCAATTAACCTAAGCTTTTAGGGAGGATGAAAAGTACATTTAGAGGTAGTGGAAGTGTGAAACATATGTCAGTGACTATAGTGTCCTGGCAAGCAAGGGACTCCTGTGTTCCAACGGATAGTCAGAGAGCTGGTGGAAAGGTGGGGTATGAGAAACAGAAGCCAAAGATAATACCTGCAGCAAGCTTTAAAAATTTTGCTTAAGTCATTGATAGCTGAAAAGCAACATTATGAAAGTATAAATAAGAAAGTAAAATATATATAAATGTAATATTATATTTATACCTACATAAGCCTCCTTGCTCTTCAAAGTACTAGGTAACATGTGAAGTTCAATAATTCAGCTCCATTCTGAATTTCAAGCAGTTTTGGAGAAATTACAGTGTGATGGAGGAAACTCTTCAGAGTTACAGAACTTCCATTAGGTAATTAGCTGAATTAATTAATTTGATTGATAGTTATTGTAATTTACCACATTTACAGATTAAAGGACAGTGAATCTGATACTAGAGCACATCTCAGTGCATGCAGATACTATTCATTTAATAAAATTAAGGTCAATGTATGATAGACACTCTTAGCAAACTAAGAATATAGAAGGAAAATGCTTAATCTTTTAAAAGACATCTATTTTTCTTAATGTAAAAAGAAAAAATATCAAGACTCTCATACTTACTGAGATAAATTTTAATAAGACCAGCAGCAAAGGAAAATGCTTGCTATTACCCATTCTGTTTAGGATTGTACTGGAGTCCTAATCAGTGCAGTTAAAAAAATAATAAAATCTGTAATAATTGAAAAATTGAGACAAAACCCTCTATATTTTTAATAAAGTGCTTGTTTACAAAGAAAATCCTAAATGTATTTTTGTTATTAGAATAAGAAAGTTTTGATGAAACAAAAGAAGAGAAATCTGACATGCAACACAAAATCAAAAATCTTTACCACATTCCATCAGAAAATGTATTTGATGTATTTTCAATTGACAGAGTGCCAATAAAAAATACGTAGAAGCCCTTTATGCAAGAAATTAAGTATTTTATTGAAAGCATTAAATAATACTTAAATAAATGGAAATATTTAGAAATAACTCTCTATAGTAAATATATCAATATTCCTCAAACTGAGTTATAGAATTAGTGCAATTCCAATTAAAATCTTAATAGGTTTCTTTTTTTCCCCATATCTTTTCAGCTACTTGCTTTTTAAATTTTAGATTCCAGGGTGCATGTGCAGGTTTATTACATGAATATATTGTGTAATGGTGAGGTCTGAATTTCTAGTGTACCCAACAGAAAAAGAATGAACATTGTACCCAGGTAATAATTCTTAACACTCCCCTCCCTTCCAACTCCTGGAAACCACTTTGGAGTGCCCAGTATCCATTATCTCTATCTTTATGGCCACATATGCCTTAATGGAGTTCTTTGTAGGATTTGATATGCAGATTTTAATTGCAAAGACAATTGGAAGGACCAAGAACATCTGAGAAATTCCTGAAGAAGGAATAGGGAGAGGATTTTTGAAACCATATTTCAAGACATATCATGAGAGTATACACACACACCCACATACACACATAAACACACACACAGATAAACATACACATATACACCACATTAGGCAAAAGTTAGAGGCAGCCTACATAAAATTTTATCTTTTTCCTGAGCAGACTTTGCACAAAAACGTCAGAAGATGAATTATGTGATTGACAAATTGTGCAAGGAATATTGAATAGCTATATGAAAAAAACTAATTTCTCTCTGACACAAGGTATAAAATTTAGTCTTCATCTATTAAGTATGAAAAGCCATACTCTGAAACTTTTAAAACATAATGCAGCAAAATTTCCTTACAATGTATGTAAGGAGGGAATTCTCAAACAAGGAACAAAAGCCACACATCATAAGAGATTGATTGCAAATTATATTGTGACAAAAATAAGAATGTCACTACATCAAAGGATGCCACGAAGAGAGTAAAAAGACATGGTAAAACTGGAAGATCTTTGTTTTATCTTTGTCATCAGCAAAGAATTTGTATCAACAGCATGAGATCACAAAGCTCCATGAGGAAATGGACAACAGACATAAGTAGGAATTTTATAAAAAAGAAAATGATAAAAAAAAAAACCTCATTGATATATAAAAATATGTTCACTTTTGCTATTTTTAGGTAAATGCCAATAAATAGTAGGAATATATTATTACACTCTAACCAGTTGACATTTGTTTTTCAAAAAGTATGGTAATATCAAGTACTAGTGAGAATAGGAAGCAACCAAAAAACTGCATACTGCTGATGTGACTGTAAATAAGCACAATCACTTTAAAATGCCATGTCTAGTAAAGTTGAACATTCGCCTACTTTGCAATTTTACTCCTGTGGGAATACCCTAGAGAAATTCTCACATGCATTCAAGGAAATATATGCACAATATTTATAGTAGCATTGTTTTTTAGTAGTAAATTGCCAGTAACAACCCAAGAGCCCATCACTAATTTAGTAGATAAAGAAACTTTGATTTTTTTTTGTTACTATGGAATCTTTACAACAGTAAAAACTAATGTATGAAAACTACAAGAGTCATCATAAGGAAAGAATCCATTGAGGTCAGAGAGTTAACAGGGGTGAGGACCAGTTTGAGCAAGTCATTGCGGCTCATTTTAATAACATTGGCTTTTACTCTAAATAAAATAGGAAGACATTGGAGGATCTGACACATGAGTGAAATTGCCTGACTTAGGTTTCATAAGATCATTCAGACTGTTGTATTGATAATACATTAAGACAGAGATAAAAAGCAAGGAGATTAGTCTTAAGAGTAACATAATCGATGTAGAAATATCACTGACATGTTCAAAGGTAACAGCAGTGGAGGTGATAAAACAATGCCCAGGTTTGACATGTATTCTGGTATTAACCTTAAAGAATTGCTGAAGAATCTGATGAGGAGTAGAAGAAAGAAAGGAGGTTAATATGACCCCAAGATGTTAACATAAGTATTTATATAGTTCCTATTTGTCTCCTTCAAATCTGAGATTGAAAAAAAATTGATCCCTAATGTTGGAGGTGGGGCCTGGTGAGAGGTGTTTGGGTCAGGGGGGTAGATCTCTTAAGAATGGCCATTCAAATTGGAAGTCAATGGGAGTAACGAGTGAATTCTAGCTATATTAGTTCACTCAAGAGTTGGTTGCTTAAGAGTGTGGCACCTCCCTCCCTTCTCTCTTTTGGTCCCTCTTTTGCTATGTGATGCATCTGCTCTGTCTTTGTCTTCTGCCATAATTATAAGCTTCCTTAGATAATTCCCAGAAGTAGATGCTAGCACCATGCTTCTTGTACAGCTTGTAGAACCATGAGTCAAATAAACCTTATTTCTTTGTATTATCCAGGCTCAGGTATTCCTTTAGATCAATGCAAATGAACTAAGACAAGTATTTAGAAAAGCAGAGAATTCTGCAGGACAAGCTTTTTTTTTTTTTTTTTTTTTTTTTTTTTTTTTTGGTGGTGATGGGAAGAGGAGAAGATAACCAGTTCAGACTGTGATACTTAAGTTCCAGGGTCTTCATAGATATTCAAATGTATATGTAGAGAAAGCAGTTCCATATACAAGTATGGAAGTGCAGAGAGAGGTCAAGTTCCAAATAGCAGGTATTGAAAGCCATGAATGGGAGTACCGAGGAAGTATACATAGGTAGAAAGAAGAGCTTGAGAGTATTCAACCAATGAGAACAGTGGTTCTCCACCAAAGGTGATTTTGTCCTGAATATTTGGTTGTTCCAATGGGAAATGAGGGTGCTATTGTATCTAATGGGTGGAGGTCAGAAATTCTGTCTAATGTCCTAGAATGTGTAGGGCAACCCCCACAATAAAGAATTACCCACCCAGAATCTCAGTGGTGCCAAATTTAGGAAACCTTGTTAAGAAACCTGGGTTTAGAGTTGGGGCGAAGATCTTGCAAAGAAAATTGAATTGATGTGGACTGAATCAGGAGGAAATGAGATTGTGGTGTCCTGAAAGGCAAGTAAAGGAAATGTTTGAAGGATGAGAAAGTGATCTCAGCTATGGCAAATCATCTAACAGTTCAAGCATTATTGAGAGCTAACAATTGACCCCAAGGTATTTAATAATCTGTAGATTATTGCTGACCTTGATGGAAATAGAGTTCAGGAAATGGTGTAGTAGATTTGAGAGAGAATATATATAGAGAAATTTGAGACAGTGGATAAAGACAGCCCTTCAATAAATTTTGGCATAAAATAAAGAAGAGAAAAGGAATGACAGATGAAGAATAATCATGATCAAGAGAGTTTTGCTAGTTCGTTGAGCTTAAAGACAGGGAAAATAGCACCATTCTTTCATACTGATAAAAACGACCCAGGATAGTGATACAAATTGATAAGGAAGAAAGAGAATGGGGGACCCTTGGAGCAATGCCTTTGAGTAGCTAAGAGAAGATGTAATATAGGTATTGATATACTCCAATTTTTATGAAAGGTAAAAGATGAAAGAACAAGCATTCTCAGTCATAAACATGCATACCTGCATGAATTTTATTGACTGTCAATTATTAGCTATGTGACTGTAGTCAAATTATTTAGTCTTTCTACTTCAGCTTTCATCTGTGTAATCTCTCCTTCATATGAAGCTGTTTTAAGAATTAAACAAGATTATGCATGCATAATACTTAATACATCACTTTGACACACACCAGGCTCTCAAATAATGACAACTATTACTATCATTCTTATTTAATGATAAAATCAACTATTTCGTTCTTGGGATATTTCTGATTGTCATCATCATTTAAAGCTTTAAATGTTTAAATGTCTGTAGTTGTGTAGCAATATCTTAAGAGAGATACCTCCTGCTAAAAATGCTGATATCTGATTATAGATAACATTAGAAAAATTCACTCAAACAATACCTCTACTTTTTTCATAATTAGCCATTTTCATTTACTTAGGTCATTTTGTTTCTTGTACAGATATTAAATTACAATGATAAAAACTAACTTTTAAAGATTATTGACTTTACCTTGAATTATATTTAGGCGTTGGAATATGCATTCTAAATTTAAATAAATTCCATTTGTTTTAATTGAATTTTGTTTTATTTTAATATTTAATTATGGATGTATGCTATCACTTAGCAGTGTTTCTTACATAATTTAAAGTTGAAACGATTGTTTTCCAAGACCAAAGGAAATCCTTCATGTGTTTAGGGTTGAACATCATTGTTAATGCTTCATGCTAATTGCATACAAAATTAGCATCATTATCAATTTAAATGTCCAAAGCATATTATTTTTCTCTTTTTACTGCAATATTAATTGCCCTCCTTAATTGTTATAAGCTGAATATTTTAGGGCATCTAGATTTTTAAATCATTACAAACTGTTTAAAACACTAAGGCTTAGAATCCTAAATCCTAAAACCTAAGGTTACATTTTATCTGACTTTAAGTACACACACACACACATACACACACACACACACAACACACACCCCAGGAAAAAAGGTTACATTGTATCTGATTTTAAACACACACACACCCCAGGAAAAAAACTACCTTTGCAGAGTTTCCAAGCAGAACTATCTCTCAAGTTTTTTGTTTTTTCTCTCCAAGATTATATAACTAAAGTACAAACATTATTGTTCTCATAATAATGCATATTTTAGAACCAAAATTATTTACTGAAAAAGCTCGACATTGAACCTCCCAGGGTGATGGCCCAATTAAAGAGCTTCCATAATTATGTCTAAAGCAAAACCTGCTGTCAGAGCCTAAAGCTTTAGTTGTAGCACAGCAAATGCAGTGTAGAACAGGGAAGAGCTCGTTGGCCTCGGTGGAGAAAAGAGCTTGCCTAGAGACTGGTCTGCGGGAGATAAACAAAGCATATTCTTATGTGATCCAAAGTTAGTGAACTTTCAAGCATGCACGCAAGGAACAAAATTCAAATGCACACATCAGTGATTTATATAGCTATAACTTAATTATTTGGGAGGAATTTCCATTTGTGTTATATGTTCTATTATCGATGTAACTCAATTGGATTGCCTTCTTATATTTGCATTTTAATGCACTAAGAGGATTTAATTTGAACTCTTCTCCTACAAGGCTATTCCAAATGGAAATTTATTTCTAAGTTACTATTTGAGCTTCTTTCCATTCACTACAATCAAACACGCCAGAGTATGCTATGGTGCATGCAATCGCTCAAATACAGAGCGTGTGATTAGTATGGAATCAAACTCAACTTAATATTTTAAACCACCTTGTCAGCTCTGCATGATGACACCAAATACAAAAGCAGTGCTTCTTGGTGATGAGGTTGTAAACATCAAGAACGTCATGGTTCTTTTGAAAAATTGATTAGACAAATATAAGCATCCATAAAAAGGTGAATACATATTACAGTAAGATGCCAACACAGAAAAGCAAAGAGAATTAGGTGAAATATGGTGTATACATATAATTATAACGTGGTTCATTAAATTTTTTAAATTTGTTTTTTCTTTGGAATTTTCTTATGTAAATTTTTATAAAAACGTATGCTGTCTAATGTAAAACTACTTTTAAATGGTAAACATTCACATAAAATTATTCTTCTAGGTGGTAAATTAAGAAGTGAGACTCCCCCCTAAATTAAAAACTAGTTTCCATATTTTACAATAGCATGCTGAATACACACATATTCATTACCAGTGCACACACACATACACAAATGTAAATCTCTATAGGCATGCATATTTACCTATAAAGATAGCCATAAACACATAAAATATGAGAATTTATTTTTTAAGTAGTGAAAAGGAAATATCTGAATTATCTCAACATGATGAGCGTTAAGAAATAAGAATCAAAATATCTAAAAACACACAAACTGTCACTGGGATGTTACTGACAGGTATGATAGAAATACAATTCTATTTTCAAAATATCTACAAAATGCAAGTTTAAAGAGGTTTCCATAAAATATTTATAGTGATAATTTTCTATTTTATACAACAAGCAGTTCCCAAATCTCAGGGACCTAAAAGTGTATTTCTCGCTTTCCCTACATATGCACTGAAGGTTGGCAAGGAAAAGTCTTTCCATGAAGTTATTAAAAACAAAGTGATAATAAAGAGTAGCCTATCTCATGACAGCCCTGTCTCAACATGGACATGAGGATATGCCATAATAAGGGGAAAAAAACAGAGAATCATGCATCCGCTCTTAAATATTCTCTGTCTTTTCGATTCTTTTACTGAACAAACAAGTCGCATGGCCATACCTAACACTGGAATAATTAGAAAGGATAACATTTCCATATGCTTAGTTTAAAGAATCAAAAACATTGGTGAGTATTAATAATTGCTGCCAAACTTTAGGAAGTTTAATGTGGTAAATCTTAGACTATCCTGATGTGTATGCTGATTCTTCAAGGCCAGTGGTGAGACTATTTTGAATTTCCTAAACTTTTTTGAAAAAGTGATTTGTTTAAGTGGGAATGTGTTTCACTTAATCTCTGTGACCAGATCATGAAATGGTAGTTTATGCAATATTTTTACTTAGGAGGAGACAGACTAAAAATATTTCACAGTTTCATAATACTAGTTAAGATTTTGATTTTTCATAACTAAAAGATTCCTGTTTTGATCATTTCTTATTTATATGCATGATAATAAAGGAAATAATAGTGATTTTTGTGGAACCTAAAGCTTCACCCATTAAGCACCCAGTGTTGTTTTCTTTCTAACACTTGAATGGAGATATGTATATAAATATAACATCCATATCTATGTATTTATATATCTATCTATGAATCTATGCATCTATCTGTCTATCCATCTGAAGAATATTTCCCTTTTAACTGAAACACCCATGTCACTTTGGAGTGAATCTATTCCAACAGAAGGATCAAATATAGAATTTCCTCTCTAGAGTAAATTCCTTAATACTGTACTGACTTATCACTGTATCTATAGCTAAAAGAGCCTTTTTATAACATACTTTTATATCTCACTCATTTTTTAAATTTTATAATAGTTCTAGATTTACAGAAAAGTTGCAAAGATGGTACATATACTATATATCAGTTATCATATAGCCAACACCTAGTATCTCCTATTGTTAACATCTCATATTAGTAGGATACATTTGTCACAACTAATAAACCAATGCTAATACCTTATTATTAACTGAGGCACACCTTATTCTGAGTTTCTGTGTTTTTTACCTAATGTCCTTTTTCTTTCTTTCTTTGTTTCTCTCTCTCTCTCTTTCTTTCTTTTGTGTGTGTGAGACGGAGTCTTGCTCTGTTGCCCAGGTATGCAATGTGGGATGTTGGCTCACTGCAACCTCCACCTCCCAAGTTCGAGTGATTTTCCTGCCTCACCCTCCCAAGTAGCTGGGACTACAGGTATATGTCACCATGCCCGGCTAATTTTTGTATTTTAGTAGAGATGAGGTTTCACCATGTTGGCCAGGCTGGTCTTGAACTCCTGACCTCAAGTGATCTGCCCACCTCCGCCCTCCAAAGCACTGAGATTACAAGCGTGAGCCACCGTGCCTGACCCTAACATCCTTTTCTTTCTGAAGATCCCATTCAGGACATAACATGAAATTTAGTTGTCATGTTTCTGTAGGCTCTTCTTAACTATAATTTCACTTGTTTTCTTATTTTTATTTCCTTCAAAATTTTATAAATATTCTTATCTGGGAATTAGTTTCTAAGTTTAGCTCCTATTTCTCTTTAGTTAACATTCCCTAACTTAACATAAAAATACTGCTTTTCAAAAAATGTCAGACAAGTTCAACATCAAGAAGCATTTCACAAGAAGCTGTCGTCACAACAGGCAAAAGGCAGATTTTAAATCTACAATTGTTCTTTCATGCTTGATTTTTTAAAGTATGGCCAATAACAAAAGCTGTAAGATTTATTTGTATATCTTTGTATATTTGTATATATTTGTATATATTTGTATAAGAAAATACAAAAAGGCCGGGCGCGGTGGCTGAAGCCTGTAATCCCAGCCCTTTGGGAGGCCGAGACGGGTGGATCACGAGGTCAGGAGATTGAGACCATCCTGGGTAAAACGGTGAAACCCTGTCTCTACTAAAAAATACAAAAAACTAGCCGGGCGAGGTGGTGGGCGCGTGTAGTCCCAGCTACTCCGGAGGCTGAGGCAGGAGAATGGCGTGAACCCGGGAGGCGGAGCTTGCAGTGAGCTGAGATCCGGCCACAGCACTCCAGCCTGGGCGACAGAGTGAGACTCCGCCTCAAAAAAAAAAAAAAAAAAAAAAAAACTAGAGTGATAAATCCTCATAAAAGTCACATTTTTTATACTCTGTAGGTTACAGTTCTCCTTGAGATCAGCTTACTGTCTTTTCTTTGAAGAGACTTTCCAGAAACATTTTTTTATTGTTTGAATTGTTTCCTTAGTTTTCCTAATTCTTACTCATTTGTATCTATAAAATTAATGTTTGGGGCAGGAGTGGTGGCTCATGCCTGTAATCCCAGCACTTTGGGTGGCCGAGGTGGGTGGATCACGAGGTCAGGAGTTCGAGATTAGATGTTGGTGAAACCCTGTCTGTACTAAAAATACAAAAAATTAACTGGGCTTGGTGACAGGTGCCTGTAATCCCAGCTACTCGGGAGGGTGAGGTAGGAGAATCACTTGAACCCAGGAGACAGAGCTTGCAGTGAACTGAGATTGCGCCATTGCACTCCAGCCTGGGCAACAAGAGTGAAACTCCACCTCCAAAAAAACAATTAAAGTTTGAAACATGAAGATTACTTAGGTAAATGAAAGACATTTATACCCAGCCAACCAACCCACCTTTACTTAAGCCACAATCTCATTTACCTTGAATCTGGCAGATCATTAGTCAATATTTAGTGAAATTTCATATCTCCAACTAATAAATAAATACATTAACATTGAAGCTATTTGAACCTTCCCATATTAGATGAGTTGGTGAATAAATTAGATGATTCCAAACTGGTTGACCAAATCTTCCTTCTGAATATCTCAACTAGTCTGTCATTGAAAACATCGCTGAACACAATCCAAAATAAACTGAGAAGAAAATGCACTATTCATATTTTCTAGTGCGATAATTATTGTGTCACCCTAAATTCCTTTTATGTCTTGAATTTGACCTTTAATGCATTTTCAATCATTATATCTAATATATTTGTGATTCCAGTGGGTCCTCAAATTTTAATAAATCAACATAATACTTTATTGAAAATGTACTTATCTGCATATTAATAGGTCTAAAAACACCTATTGATTTAATTAAAAGTTTTAAAGATGATGTATATATACATTTATACGTTATAAAAATAGGTTTTCAAAATAAACATGATTAGAGTGTCCACTGTCAATAATAAATTATCGTCTTTGTAGTTCATACCCTCAAAAAGATTATTGTGTTAATCTTGCACATGTAACATTATTTTATAATGCCTTCTAAATATGATATGAAATGTTCCAAAGTACATGTGATTTATTACTATACTTTGTATTTTCTGAGTCAGACATTATTAACCTGTATTGCAATAAGAAGTGATCAATCAAACCATTTTTCAATGAATGTAGCATCTATAATTCTAAGTGAATTTTAAGTGCTGTAGTGATTTCAATGGGTAAACTCTTCAGAAACATCACTTAGTAGGCAGCCTGAAAGGAATATACATAAAACAAGCCAAGCAATCAAATAAAACAATGTGAGATTACTCTAGCCAAACTTGTTTGAGGAAAAATACTGCAAGCTCAAAACCAAAATCTTTTGTATGTGTGTGTCATTTACCATGTGATCATGGCTCTGTGGCCCACAGAGTTCTAATATTCAAAAATTATTTTGAAAACACTCCCAGTAACGAAGTGTCTAAATGTTATCTGTTTAGAATTATCAACACATCTGGAAATGTTGAGTAATTGAAATGAAACCCATACAAAAGATTTTTCCCACTAAAAGTCAATGTGTGCTGGGTGCTCATGCCTGTGATCCCAGCACTTCGATGGCTCAAGCCTGTAATCCAGGCTGAGTCAGGAGTTCGAGACCTGTCTGGGCAACACAGAGAGACTGCCCCCCACTCCCGCCCGCACCAGCCGTCTCTCCAAAATATAAAAATATTTTTAAAAAAATTAGCCAGGTGTGGCGGTTCACAAGCCTAGAGTTCAAGAACAGCATGGGCAACATAGAGAGACCCCCATCTCTACAAAGAAATCTAAAATTAAAAAAAAAAAAAAAATTAGCTCTGTGTGTTGTTGCCTCTCTGTGGTTCCAGCTACTTGAAGGGCTAATGTGGATCAGCACCCCCAAGGATCACTAGAGCCCAGTAGGTGGAGGCTGCAGTGAGCTGTGATCATGCCACGGCACTCCAGCCTGGGTGACAGAGCAAGACCCTGTCTTTCAAAAAATAAAAAATAAAAAAAGTCAATGTAATTTCAGTTTGTCTATATATTTGTATCTGTGTGTGTATATGTATATGTGTGTATATGTATATATGTGCGTGTAAGTATATGTGTGTATCTGTATATGTGTGTGTACATGTATATGTATATATGTGTATATAACAGGCTTCTGAAAAATATTTTTGTTCCTGGTAGAAATGCTACCTTATGATTTTACTTACTTTGTAACTTAGTTTCAATACTATGTTCAGTTTGACATCTGTTAGTAATATAAAACATGTGGAGTATGCCTGAAATAGAAGTTTCACTATTCCTCTATTTAGTGGTAAGACTTGAATGAAAAACAGATACATAACCGCATTAATAAAATTTGTTTTATTTTTCCTCTAAATTAAGGAAATTTTTAATTAGTGGTGCTTTTGGTTTTTGCTAACAGTTTAGAACTTCTTAAATAATATTGGCTAATCAGGAGAATATCAGAATAATATATTTTGTTTGGAATCCTAGATATTTAAGAGATAAGTTATTTTGAAGAAATATTACATACTTGAGAAGGCCAAGTGCTTCCTAGAAAGACACACTGGGCCTAATGTGTTTAAAGGAAGACTTTAGACATGGAAGAAAAATCAGTTTACATGGAAAATATAACAATAAAGCCACAGAGTTCTTAACATAAGACAGAGATCACTGGGGCCTTTAGAGCCAGAGAGAAACATGTGTGCTTCCTGAGACAGTATGGGCTGTAGCCTCCCAGAAACCTTGATGTCAGCTTGGTTCTATCTTAAAAGCTCTTCTAAAGTTTTATCAAAATAAATGAATAGTGTCTAGAAATGTGTCTGAGGCACAATAATTGTTCAGTAAACAATTATTATTATTCTATGGCATCTAGTTTCATTGACTCTGTACAATTGAGTTGAGATTCTTTTAAATTAATGTTCAAAGACATAAAGAAATGTTACAACAGAAGAATTACTACCAGAAAAAAACATTAAAACAACACATTCAGTAATAAGCAAATGTAAATAAAAATCCAGAGTGCATTTTTACTCAACAAAATTATGGCACCCAACACTATGGTTAAATAGTGTTTCAACCAATTGTAGTCTGAATGTATTGATGTAATCATCATAGAAAATAACATGACAATGCCTATTCCTTTTCCTTAAAAGTGATCATGTGATTTTACCAAGTAATTCAACTTCTGGGGAAATGTTATAGAAATAAAAGCATAATTGAATTTCAAATATACATTTCAAAAGTTTGTAGATCACTAGACATTTACATAAACACTGCATGCCAAATAACAGCAGATTTTACCAAAATTTGGCTTTAATGTATTCTCAATAAATCACATGTGCTACTGTTAAATTTAAATTTCATATATGAAAAATCAACTAATTACAAAAATGCCATTATAGAGTAATCAATTAATTTAGTATGAAATCAGGAATGAATAACACTATCACATGAAGCTATGTTAAATCATTAGAAATACAGTTTTGTTTCTTTTTCCAGAATGCTCCAATGGAGGTTTTCAACTGAATCATTAGGGCATATATGATACTCTTTCTCTCTAATAAAAAGAAAAAAGAAAAAAAATCAATTGGAAAAAGTTTTTAAATTAGCCGTTTTATATTTTGAGCAGGATGTTTAAAAATCATGTAGCAACATCCCAATCAAAATAACTTCAAATAGTTTTTATTTTCAAATATGTAAGGTATATAAATATGGGACATGGTCCTTGGTATGAAGTTGCTAACTGAAAACGTACTGTCTGTTTAATAGTTGCTGAAGACTGATATGCTCTAACTTTGTGCCAGTTTTAAAAGTTTGAAAGGTTCTGAAATAGAACAAAATGTGATGTTTAAGTTCATTGCAGTTGAGCTAAACAGAAAAATTTTAGGATATGACCTGCCATATTCTAATGACTATCACAGATTAATTTAAGCCTGCTGGTGCTTTGCAGAAGTCTCTTGTATACTCGGCATTTTGTCACATTCTATTTTCTGGATCAAGAGCCCAGTGTTAAGATCTAAAAACTGGGGCAGTAAAAGCCTGAGTATCACACAGCAGGGTTTCCATAGTGTCCTAACCATTTATAAATCAAATCCGTTTAAGGCCAGTAATAAATAGGACACAGCAATTTCAAGAGAAACTGTGTGACTTCTTCAAATATTTAAACAATTCCAAATTTTGCAACTTCAAAAAGTTATTTTGCATTTAAAAATACCTTTATTTGCTCTACCTGAAGACTATTTTTGGGACAAAACAAAGTGGCACTAGAAGGCCAGAATCAGAATATTCTTAATGCCTTCTTGAGCTCCCTCTACTGATTTTTAGACAGTTTTTAGCTTAACCGAGATGTTCAGCAAAACATGTATAATTAACTAGAAGTCCAGTAGAGTAGCATCCGGAGCAGTTTTCACAGCTGGGCACACAGTCTTACTACAGACATTATCAATTAAATTGTGCTACTTGTGCACAGACAGGGAAACAAACTGAATGAAAGCCCTTCGACTTTCTCAGGCCTCAGGACATGTAGAGAAATAAGGCACTGGCTAAAAGAAAATAAACAGTTGCAGAGGGTATTAATTTGAAATTGTTGTTGTCATGAATTGTAAATAAGTGGACTTTAAATGCAAAGCATTTTCTAGAAACTTTCTCTTCAGTTTTTAATTATTTTTACTCCTATTAATTATAGCTCTATGAGAAATCTCACCAAGGAAATAATTCAGGAAAATCTTTGGCACAATTCATGCACCTCTTTCAAGTCTTATTTTCTTGGTAAGTGCACTAACTCTTGATATTCTGCCAAAGGATTGAGATATTGTGCATTTAATTTTTGCATTTTCTGAAGGTATAGATGTATTTTTATTACTATTACCTTCTTTTGCTTTTTTTCCTACATGGTCCCATGATGTCACACTATTTGAATAAAGAATGCAATTTCATAATAACAAACAATCACTGTAGTTTTTCAAGCATGTGCACAAACCCAAAAAGCATTCTAAGCATTTATCTTTCCCTAATAATGCCATAGTGTCTGGGATAATGAATCATTGACATAAATACCAGCTCACTCAATCATTGCCTTAAAGGAACATACATTTTAGTGAACTTAAATTTTCTATGAAAAAATGTGAACTTCTGAACAAATGAAGTGCACAGTGCTAAAAGGGTCTAAGTTTATACTCAGAAATTAGATTTCTGTCCCAGAATTTAGTTGCAACATGCTCTGTATAGTATGTTTAAAAGTGGAAAGAAAAAAAAGTAACCAAATTAACATATTTCAAATACATTGTAGTGCCAAACAAAAATGAAAGCTAATTTTCATTAACAAGCAAACAACAAAAGGTAATTACTTTTTTCATGATATGTGCCTTCTGGTTTTTGCCAACAATTTGACATTTAAGACTGAATAGAATTTAACAAATTGAAGTTCATTCAAGAGGATTTTAAGGTATTATATCAAATCAATACTTGATAATCATAAAGTTCTATTTTGTGAGTAGATGTTCCAGTATTCAACATTCTTCCACCCTAAATGTATTGACCTCTTACTGGATGATAAGCTCTTTCTTAAAGTCCCCGGGGCTTACTGATATCATGTTTTCTCCATTATAATTATGGATAAAAACATTCACACTTTTTAGAATGATAAGGAATATTAACTTTAATCAGAAGCTACCTAATGAGTTCCTCAGAATGGCATGAAGTTGGAACCTATGATAATTCCTATCTTAGGTAGTACTCTTGTCCCTTAGTAATACTTTACCTGTTTTACCTTTTACCTGAACACTTATGAACACCAGACATTATATTATACTTTGGCCTTATTACTTTGCTTATTGTCTACCCTGTCATAGAGAGGGTAGGGCAGGTACCCTCTCTCTTATTGCTACTCAACCCCAGTACCTGAAAGGGTACCTGAAACATAGTAGGTATTTAATATATTTATTGAATTAATTTATTTCTCTTAAAATAACTATGACTTTTTTTAGATGGAATTTCACTCTTGTTGCCCAGGCAGAGTGCAACAGCATGATCTCAGCTCATCACAACCACTCCCTCCTGGGTTCAAGTGATTCTCCTGTTTGAGTATCCCAAGTAGCTGGGATTACAGACACCTGCCACCATGCCCAGCTAATTTTTTGTATTTTTAGTAGAGATGGGGTTTCACCATGTTGGCCAGGCTCGTCTTGAACTCCTGACCTTAGTGATACACCAGCCTCAGCCTCCCAAAATGCTGGGATTACAGGCTTGAGCCACTGCATCCAGCCAAAATAGCTATTATCTTCATAATATTTTTTAAAGTATTGTTTATAAAAGAATGAAAAATTGAATTTACCTATTAGTTAGTTGTCTTTATTTAGTTTTTGTCAAGATAAAATTGTTTTAATTGTATATAAAAGATATAAGTGAAATGGCTTTTTTTCTGTACAATTAATGTTAGTAAAAGCAATTGCCCAATAATTTACTAATCTTTAGACTGCATAAACAAGAAAAAATGATCCATAGCACATAAATCTTTTTTGAAGATCTTTTGAACATGGCATTTTTTTCACATGTTGAAGTTTTTCTTTTAAAGTGAATCTAAAGTATATTTCTTGCACTTTTTCTAAATAGCAAGTGTAAAATGTCATGTTCACTTTCTATGTAATTACTATATTATCTGTAAAGGAGCATAAATATAATATTAAATAAAGTTTCTGATTTGCGTGAAAATAGTCCATGTTGCATGCAATAAGGTCATAATAAAATATCCTTTGTGTGGTTTTCAATTAGTCAGAGACCAAAGTTAAAAATGGGAAAACACAGTAGACGACCAAAATCTAATATCAAAAAACATTAACCAAATCCATCATCATAGATCTATTATAGTTCAAAATGTACAAAGCATTATGTAATAAATGCAAGCATAAAAAGAGAGTAAAATCCAATGAGGATCAATTAATTTATATATATACGAAGTAACTGTAAACTATGCAGGTTTTTTACACACAGAAGAAGTTTCTAGGCTTCTTCCTATAAAAGGATTAATTAGGAAGACGAGCCTACGACACATTAACAAATCCAAAAACAACTCCAGACTGTCTACTACACAGTTTAGATGATAAATTTAGGGTTAGAAAGAAGAGCCCAGTGGCATTCAAGCAATAAAGACTAAGGTTTAAGTAAAACTTCAACCAGGTACAGTAGGCAGAATGCTACCTGAATCCCAGTGACACACACTCTTGTATAATCACCTCACCTTGTGTGTAGGCAGGACCTATAACTTTCTTTTGACCAATGGACCATGGCAAAGGTAATGTGCTATTGCTCTTGTGGTCACATATGGCAAAAAGGAAGGGATTTCAAGATGTAATTAAATGTATATCAGAAGGGAGATTACCCTAGCTAGGCTGACTGGATGAGTGAGTTTTTAAAAGCGAGATTAGAGGTCAGAAACAGAAGTAGTCAGATTAATTCTTCTGCCAGCCTTGAAGCCACAAGTCTCCATGAGTTCTGAGCCACAAAGAAACAAATCCAGCCAACTGTTAGGTGATCTTGGAGAATCCCAAGCCTCAAATAAAAACCCAGGGCTGGCAGAAACCTTGACAGTGAGGTCCTGAGCAGAGGAGCCAGCTAACCTGTACCCAGACTCATGGTTCATGGAAACTGGGAGATAATAAATGTTTACATGGCTAAGTCTGTGATAATTTGTATGTTCACAACAGAAAACATACATATGTTTTACAAACATGAACATTTTGGTGAGATCCAGAGTGATACTGACACGACATTTACTGCAACAAAAACTACAGCTCTGAAAATCACATGGGAGCACAGTATGCTCTTAAACTATAAAAACATTTGACTGGATGCAGAGGAGTGGGACCTAAACTGGGATTCTTGAAAGTACAACAGTCCAGACAGGACATTGTGTTTATACAGAGGTAAGGAACTGTGTGATGGTTTAGATTTTAACTTATCTTTGTTTTATATGCATGCATTTCACATATCAGAAAATGGAAAAGCAGGTTGACTACTAGCAGTGTGTAGAACCAATTAGAAGAATCTTTAAAGCAGCCGAGAGTGTCAACTTAATGTAAAAATTGGAGATCTAATGATGATTTCTGAACACAGTGGCATTTTAAAGCATATTTTAATCAAGAGAAATCCAGAGAAGATATGAAATCTGTAACAGCAGGATATAAAGAGTAGGATCTGATCATGCAGTTGACTTCAGACAAAACTTGGTCTGAGTCTCAGCTCTGTAGGCAGTACCTTAAGACTTGGTTTCAGAAGACATACAAACATGAAAAAAATGCTCCACACCACAAACCATCAGAAACATGCAAATCAAACCACAATAAGACACTATCTTGCACCAGTCAGAATGTTTATGATTAAGAAGTCAAAAAACAACAGACGCTGGTATCGCTGCAGAGAAAAGGGAAGTCTTATATGCTATCAGTGGGAATATAGGCTACTTCAGTCACTGAAGAAAGCAGTTTGGAGATTTCTCAAAGAACTTAAAACTGAAATACCATTTGACCCAATAATGCAATTACTGGGTAGATAGCCACAGGAAAATTAATCATTCTACAAAAAACATACATGCACTTGCACACTCATTGCAGCACCATTCAGTATAGCAAAGACATGATTCAACCTAGGTGTTCATCAATGGTAGATTGGATAAAGAAAATGTGGTGCACATACACCGTGTAATACTACACAGCCATAAAAAAGGATAAGATCATGTCCTGTGCAGCAATGTGGACGCAGCTGGAGACCATTATCCAAAGCAAATTAACACAGGAACAGATAACCAAGTATCCCATGTTCTCAGTTATAAGTGGGAGCTAAGTATTGTAAACACATGGACATAAGGATGACAATAACAAACACTGGAGTCTACAAGAGTGGAGAGGTGGGAGGGAGGCAAGGGCTGAAAAAGTATCGGATATTATGCTTAGTACCTAAGTGATGGGATCACTCATACCTCAAAGCTCAGCATCAGGGAATACATCCAGGTAACAAACAGGCACATATATCCCCTGGATCTAAAATTACAGTTGAAGAATAATTCAACTTTTTTTTTTTTAAAAAAAAAGATGGTTTCCCTATATCTATTTTATAAGGTGTTTTGCATATAAAATGAAACTGTGTTTATAAATACTTAAGACTATGCATGCGATATTATGAATCATCAGAAATTTTGTCTCAATTATTATTACAACAGGAAGAAACAAGAATAAGGAGACTAGTGTAAAGAATATCAGAATAATTCTGTCTCAGTTTGGACAGTCTGAGTCAAGGTAAATATTATAAGAGAAAAGTAGAGAATCAGATAAAGCTACATGATAAAGTGAGGGATGTAAAACTTGCGTACCTGCTGCATATTGTGTAGGAAGAATGATGCAATTTTTAAACATTATAAATTTTTAGACCAAAGTAAATTGAAAGAGAATTTGTCATTAACTGACTGGCAGAAAAAGTAGAATAGGGGATCATGTTAGGGATGAGATCATAAGTTCATGGGGTTTGTGCTGTCACCATGACATCAGAGTTAAAATGTCCAGCAGACCTTTGTAAATACATTAATGGACTTCAAATCTGGGTCAGAGCTACAGCTTTGGAGGATATCTGTGAAGAGATGATAATTGTAGCTGCTGGAGTGAATGGACTTCCTAGGGCTCCACAGAGAATGAGGAACAATGAGTTACACGAATAGCATACACAATCTCGTAAACATTTCAAGATGAAAAACGTTTATGCCAGACTTCATGTCAAAAGTGAAACACTGATTATTGCTAACAGATATGTAAAATATAGAATCAAAGGCCCTACATGTTTTCCACTTTAAAGTTAAACTTTCTTAAGAAAATCAAACTTTTCTATCTCTTTTGGGATCCACTTAATAAAGACAACCAAAACCTTGTCTAATGGGGATTCAGGAGGGAGTCGGATGCAACTTTCTGGCTCACCTGGGAACTGTGTTGTAATTACTGCAAACAGCAGTCACCACTTCTCTTTCTCAGTCACCCTAAATGCTATATGAAAACGAAGAGCAACAGCTAGTGGCCAGTATTCCCCTTTACATCAAATACAATTAGATAGAAACAATAGAAAAAAGTATTTAATATTTCCAAAGCTTTCAAGAGCCCACATTAGATTACCTCCTTGGTGTTGTGCTTCAAAGCTAGTCATTTGTTTTGATTATTTTATTTAATCTTGATTTAACCTCACAGAGTATTCAAAACTTTAGTAACTAACTAATCTGAAGGATTACATGTGAGTAGCAGTTGATACCACAAATGCTGATTGCTTGAAATGGTCTAAATGTCACCAAGTGTTTGAATTTCATCTCCAGTAGGACCTTTAAAGGAAAAAGAAAAACAACTTGAATTCCTAAGAAACATTATCTACTCTATTATATTGTTTCCTATGCTGTTTGAGACACCAAGGGAAACATTGGCTGCTGCTAATATTTTGAATATTCTATGAGATCAATTAATGTAGCATCTTTATAACATGAAATACAGAGGAAAAACTCCTTAAGGTCTTTGGTATTATGCATTCTAAAGTGTGTATACTAAAGAATATATGCCATAAAATAATTTCAATGACCTAATAATTAAGGAATAGTCTTGGGGAAATAATAAGAGGCATTTACATGTAGTAAAGAGATTATCATAGTGAAAAAGCTGAGTTTTGAAAATGACATAGCTAGTTGGACTTCTGACCTAAATAGAGGTACTATATATGTAAACTTAGTTTGATTCCCTAATTCACCTATTCCTAGTTGTGTGACCTTAGGATACAGTGGTATGGAGATTTGAGGTGAATTTCTGCTTTCTCATATTAATATGAATAATTAAGAAGTGAATAACATCAATCTTTACAAAGTCATGCAAATGTTACATTACTTAATGTGGGTGTATGGCCTGATATCAATAAAATATATATGAATACCTATTAATACTTTGAATGGTATCTATGTCTATCTTATTGCTCTTCTCAGATGAAAAAGCAAATCCAGGATCCAAGACAAAATGATATAAATAGGCACTCCATTATGAAGCAACAAATGTTTTTACTAGCACCAACTCACTGGCTCTTTTTCTTTAGAAATATGAAGGGCCAGATTCCATAATCCTAAGTGAGGCAGCTCAGAGCCTGATTGACAGTAGAGTCACAGCAATTACTGGGGCTTTGAGAAAAGGGGCATGTAACCACAGAGGGCAGGTAAGCATTTGTGTTTTCATGTAAGTACCTTTACTTTTAGTGTTTTGGAATTTTAAAAATAATAATAACTCCAGAGACAATAAAGCAGTATCTAATATGTTTTGTGGAAGCGGTCCAACTACAAAAGGTAAATTATTGCCATTTCATCATCATCTTTGGGGGAATATAGTTCAGGTTTGTGTTTTAATTGCTACTGTATGTATGTCTTAATTGCCACCTTGGTGCTATATTCACAGAGAACATACATCAGTAAAGTAAGTTTCTCTATTACAATATACATTTAAATACTACTCAATGAAGAAGTATTTTTAAATCTTTTGCTTTAGAATTGTTACTTGTGCAATGAACTAGTTATGAGTTGAAATAATATCCTGTGTATTGACATGCAAATGAACTCACTAAGCAACCACTTTGCTTTAGAGATTTGTGTAATTTGATACCAAAAGCCACATTAAATTAATATTAATTACTTGATTTTAAACCAAGAAAGTTCAGAGTGAAACTGTTCTCCTGTTTCACCACATTTATGCGTGAAAACATTAATACACAAGGAATAAAAATATGTTATGGGCAGGGATATGCAGGCTCTGTTCTACAGAGGTGTATGGCTTATTATCCGAAGATTTGTAGGAAGTAAACTTGATGTTTTACTTTTATAGACTGTAATTTCCAAATCCTTTATCAGAACTCATATTTTTTCATCATTAATGTGGTGCTATAAACTCTTCATTATGCAGACGTCTTTTTTTTTATTCCTGGCAAATATTCATTTTCAATTGTTCCTTGCCTTGCCAATCAGCATGAGAGGTTCTAAATGTCATTTTAATGCCAAAAAAAAGAAAACTGGTATGTACACAAGCATTCTAGTCGAAATAAAAAATAACAATAATTAGAAGACAAATTTGCCACTGAAAGTTACATATTGTATTACCGTTTATTATCTAAATTATTTTGTACTAGCTAGCATGTCTTTAACTTGCATGTTCTAGGTCATCCCCCTTGCATGTTTATTGTAGAGTAGAATTTACATATATATGTGTATATACATATATGTGTAAATATGTGTGTACATACATACATTCATACACACACTCTGTCTCAAATACTTATACTATTATTTAATTCATCCTCTTTCAGAAAACCCATTGGAACTCTGAGTTTATCAAAACATGGTCCCATCCATTATAATAATATCAATTCCTCAATACTAAGGTGATTTAAAACACAGAGGGACCAATTGCTTTGCTGTGTGGTTACCAATTTAATTGGAAAATTAGGATATGTCTACAAGCTATTCTACAGCTAATCTGAAGTAGGCTATACCCAAAAGACTTTGGAGGTGTTGAAGCAGAAGGTGATTAACTCTGTTTGGTAAAGGATAATTGGTCACTTGACTCTTAGAATGATGCTAACAACAGGAAGTATTTTTTCTAGCTTATTAGTTCACAAGAGTCTTTTGAGCTTCATAATATATAAAGCACTAAAAAATACGAGAGATACTATGGCAATTTTGGGCAAATATGAAGAACTAATGGAAAGATGTCATTCAAGGCCTTTGGGTCTCATTGATAAATGAGCCTTAAATATTATTTTTTAAATGGTCATTATTCAAAGAAAATTGTCAATAAATTATTATTCAAATAACTTCTTAAATATCATTTAAAAGGGTATTTTTTATTTTTTTCAAACTTTTTAGAGTATTTCAGATTTATTATGACTTGTATTTCTCTATCGCCCATGTTAGTAACTAGAAAATTAAAAAAAAGAAAGCAGTATAGCCTTGATAATAAAAATTCCAAATTGATTCACCCTTATCTTAAATCTCACAAAACATATACAGGAATGCATTTTATTTGTCAGAAGAAACAATCTATCTATAAATTTCATTTTTGACTCAATTTTTAGTTTGATCGATGACCCTTAAGAGGTTGAGAAACAAGAAAGACAAATTGAGCATGTCATGTAATATATAATAACATTATTTTAATAATTTTCCATAGACTTTATGAAGTTCATCACTTTTCTGCAAACAGTGCTGCATATATTTGCCATATGTCTGTAATGAAATGAGTTAATGTCTTAACAAGCCATCCAGTGTTGTGTTACTGAATAATCCTTTACGTTTTACATGAATTTATTATAACTCCAAAATATGGTCATTTATTTGTGGATCAAAGACTTAATAAAAGGCCACCACATTTGAATATCTTTCATACGTGTCTTCAAAGTTGGCACTTTTATTAGTTCCAGGAGAAATGTTATTCTGTATTTAAATAGTGTCCCCTATATGCTAAATTTGGGCTTATGATGGGAATCTAATTTTACCTTATTTCAGGACTAAGATACAAAAGCTAGAAGTGTAGAAAAATCAGGAAAAAAAATGCTTCTAAATGTTTTAAATTTGCAATCTCATCGACTCAACCTTTGGTTATTATTGCCAGTAGCATAGTTTGACTTCAGTGTTTAACTATGTCATTGTTAGATGAAACACTAAATTTCATCTTAAAGAATTCCAGATATTGGCAGTTCAAGGTAAATGTTTATACTTGAATAAAGACATACATCTTGGAAAACTTTGTGCAAACGGAAGTCAATGACACATTCAGGTACATTTTGAGTAAATGTAATGTTTATATATAGTACTGCCTTTCAAATAAGTTATAAAATTAAGATATATGTTAATGTTTCAAGATAATAAACAAAATTGAAAATAAAATAAGCCATAATTCTGTTAGAAATTTCACAGCCTAAATATTTATATCAATACAATTAGTTTTAACAAGAAAATTTCATAATTGGTAGTGGAAAGAATGATTCCTTGTGTATTTAAAGGAGATTATGTTGTATAAACTTCCTAGCTCAATGTTTTATATATTATTTTTTGCCCCACTACCCAATCCAGGCTTTCAAAATTTGTATGAATATTTAATTTAAGATCACATGACTGATGTGAATCCTACAAAGAATATCTGTTCAGGGTAAAACATGTGAACAACTTCAAAAGATTTACATTTGACCTCTAGTATTTGCAACAATATGCATTTCTTGTGGCAATCACTCTCTTGTAGGGCTGTGTAGTAAATACAATGAAAAATCTCTACCTAGAGGATTCATAAAATTCTAAAACTAAACTTCATCCTAGTAACTCTAATACAACTAGAGTAGAAATTTTATGATATTTTAAAATATACAAATATTTAAATCTAACTTAGTGTACTCCTGCTGAAAAGCATAGCTCTCTTCAGTGAATAATACTTAAGTATGAAACAGCTTTATATTTAACTCATTTCTATTAATATTGGACGTCTACTTTTCAACCTAAACTCTCTCTCTCTCTCTCTCTCTCTGGAATGTAAAGGAAATATCCCCCACCCCCATGCTTTTCCAGCCATCATTTATACTTAATCTAATGTCACTAAATGACATAAATGAGAGACCACAATTCCATTTATCAAGCAAACCATCACACCTGTCAAAGTTATGAATAGTAATAAGAAATGCAAAGAGCACAAGGTAACTTCTATCATTTAATAATTGCTCAATATGAGAAGTACTGTTCGGTCGTTTTCCACACTGAATTATTTCTCTGGACGCACTCAGAACACACTGCCAATTGACAAAAGGAACATAGCTTCAAAAGAAAATCTAAGTAGAGAAAAGCTCTCTGTTAAGCATGCAAGAGGTTAAACATTGCTGAAATAGTGAGACATTTTCTCAGCCCACGCTTCCCAGTTCCATTCAATTACCAACAGCACAAGCGACTATAATACAAGCTAATACTGTATTATTAAATCAGAGCTTCCCATTTACATCCACCTCTAACCTGAGGGGGTGGCAAGGGGATGACATTTGCTAGTCAACAGCAGAGCAAACAGCCCCCAACTTGGAAATACACATGACCTTGGGGTGTGGAATGCTCAGAGACTGAGTTTCACAAGTTTTATTTGGATCTACTGCATAACAACACATCTAAATGGACCCAGTATGATATAAATGTTTCTATCCTCTACCTCCTCCCTTCCAAAAAATGTTAAGAGAGCTCTGCACTTTGAAATCTATGCTTTCGATATAGGAAATAATATTGTTGATTAACCAGGGATTAATCCATTCAAATAATTATTTGATTATATTTGTTCTAAACAACTTGTTGGTTGATTTATTTAATATCATTTGCTAATATATTTGGAGGGTTTTCTGGAATGGTTCCTATCCTTTGAACCCTGCTGAAAGCATTGCTCTAAAATATTTATATTTATAAAGCAAGATATAACATAATGACATTAACTTCACAGAAAGCAAAGCTCTCAACTTCCCCTCTAGAATTTAGTGCATAATCACTAACAGATGATCTTGTAATAATAATAATAGTAATTATTAAAATATTTTTGCAATCATTGCCAAAAGTCCAGTTTCAAATTGTAAAAATAAACATAACTTGTTTTTAAATTTTTGTGTAGCAGTCCGTATGTCTCCCCCACTTGTAATCATTTATAACAATATTATTTTTCTTACCTTATTTTAACAGTCACAAAAGTCCCCCAGAAAGATTCCTAAACGCTGTGGAAATACAAATCACAATTAAAAAAAAAAAAAAAAAAAAAGCACTAAGAAGATCGTCTTAGCTGGGAAAAAAATAAATAAATAAAATAGTTTGGTCTAAAACTATAGAAATCTCCAAAGTCACGCCTGAATGAGCGCCCAGGTGGCAAACAGAGGAGTCTCTCCCACGTCCGATACCACACTCCTTTGTCAAGTTGATATGGGTCCTGTTGGTGAAGCGGGTCCCACAGGGCACAGAGGGTGCAAGAGGGCGTTGCCTCCAGGTGCTGGAGCAACTGGTCCGCTCGCGTCTCAGTTTCAGCACCGACAGCACAGTGGACAGTACCAGCTCCTCTCACCTCCAGTTTGTCTCAGTCACTGAACCAGGCTGATTCTCGCTCCTCCTCCCTAGGCAGGAGCTGCTGCCACTCAACCCGGGGGTGCCCCGCCCCCACCATCTGACGTAACTATTTTGCATATCAACTCGCCGAGAAGTGAGGGGCCGCCCCCTTGACTGGGCTTCTGCTAGGGTCAGCTGCGGCAATCGAGGGTACAAAATCCAGGTTTAAGGTCAGCGTGGGCATCTTTGGACTTCAAGATGTATTCTCAACCAGTCCAGTAGAAATTAAACGCTTAGGCGGTGCTGGAGCCTTTGCCTTCGCTGGGACTGCCGTTTCTGCGCACTCTAAGATCGCTGCGGGCACAGCTCTGGAAGGAAGACGGGGCGGAGAGAGGGGGCAGTGGAGCACGGAGAGGACCGAGTGGGAGGCGGGTGGGGAGGAGACGGAGAAATAGAATGAATCGATTCAACCATTCTTGAAAACATCTCCCATCCTTTTGATCTTCCTGGCCAAACTTTGCTGCCTCTCACTGCCGTTTGGTTATTTGAACGCACACGTATGTGGTGTTCCTACTCCTTTCCCTGGTTCACGGAGCCGCTGGAGGGAGTCGCTGCTGCAGAAACTTGCCTGGAAGAAAAAAAAAAAAAATCTTGAGCAGCGAGAGGAAACGTGAAAGCTTGCAGCGCTAGCCATCGTTTCTAAACAGAATCTTAAAAAAAAAAAAAAAAAAAAAAAAATTACGCGTGCTCCATAGTATATATTATACTTCATATTCGTTCCGATAAAACCTACAGAACCTTCCCTATTCATTGTCATGATTTAAATATATCCTCAAACTGTATAGACTTGGAGATTCCACAGTAAAAATAATAATAATAATAATAATAATAATAATAATAATAATAAAAGTGAAAGTTCTCAGCTTCAACTTCCACTGCCAAAATTCTGAAGGTTATGCAATATTTATTATGTCTACTATATCAATTGTTCTATGAAAAATGGAGTATGCTGAAAGCATTACATAGCCTTTAGCAATTCTCTCAGTATTTGTGATATTTCTTGTCCCAGTGAAGCTCTAGCGGCCTTGAAGGCAAGAGAAAGGGGGCCTGTCATGCCAAATTCCACAGACTGCTTAAACTTATAAACAAACACTTTCAGTGAACTGAAGTAATCAATCATCCAGAAGGGTGATTATTCACATTCCATGCACGTGTCCCACCTACAGTTAACATGACTTACTTGGACAGAAAAGTGGGTATCTAAAACTAAGCTTAATTTTCTTAAGTTGGATAAAGCATGTTTAATAAAAAAGATTGTTTATTCAAAAAATGTCAGCATTTCACACATCGTTTTCCATCAGAATGCATACATACTGATATGTGTCATCATATTCCAGGAGTCTGATAGCATCTAGCACTGGATCCACTCACAAGCCTTTTCAGGGACTCTAGTAAAATGAATACACTTGTTTATTCCTCTATCAGGAAAAATAATGAATTTTATTTTCTGTGATATTAAGAAGTTATTTGAGGAAGTCTATTTACTTTGTGGGCCCATACCCCCAAACTCCTTCTTTCTAGTTACTTAAAAAATAAAAGATAACAGAGGAAAAAAACTATGGTATTTTTGCTTGAAGGAAGGAACTTTTTTTTTTTTTTTATTCTGATTCACACCCACATAAACCTTTCTCTGTGGCTTTATTCCAGAAATTACCCGTTTCTTTTCTGAACATATAATCCCTAGTACTATTTCTCCAACACACCTTGACTGTAAGTTTCACATTTTGGGTAATCTGCAATGTTTTTGTTTTCTCAGACAACTACTGATTTTACATTTATAAGTGTCAAGTGCCATGACTTTTTGCACAGATACACACGCATGTATTATGAGTTCTTCAATTCTCAAAGTCATTTTAATAATGGTGGCAGACACCATGATATGACAGGAAAGATGATCTGTGGGGGCAGATGGGTGTTGCACAATTGTAATTACAATGGAGCCAACTGAATAATTTTAACTTAGGCTGGCTATGGCGCGCATGATATGCTTCTTTTGGGAACATCACATAGCACACTTTGGTCTGCTTCATGCCAATGTGCTGAAATGTCAGAGAAATCTTGATAGTTCATTTTAGCAATGTAGAGAGTACATGACATATGCTTATAAAATTCCACCAAGACCTATGTTGTTTGGATAATGGACACTATTTTTCAGTTTACTCCAGTGATCATAATGTTTTGGGCTATGAATTCAATTAAAGCAGTCATAATATTGAAAAGCCTGAGGGAATAAAACTGGAAAACAAACCTTCCTTTCAAAGATGGAAAGGAAAGCCAAATCATTTTCTCATTTTTTCACTGTCTTTAAAAAGAGAGAGAAAAGAAAGTAAGAAAGAAAATAAAAGGAAAATAGCTATTTTGGTGAGCATGAACAAAGATGAATACATGCAGAAAACATTGAGAATATTCTCCTAGGCGATTCTTGATTTTGTACTGCCCTAAATGGCAATGTGACTGAGGGCAAGCTATTTAAACCTTTTCATCACACTCATCATTTTTAAAATATGTAGGTTATCCTGCTATCTCCAAAACTCATTATATGCTTGTCATTCTGTAGTTTTATATTAGACTTCAAAACTTCAGAAATTTTTATATTACAATTCAAAATTTTATATTAGAATTTAAAATCTTAAGAACTTTTCCCTAAGTGAAATAAACTGGCATCTGGTTACTAGGTCTGTGAAAAGAATATCTTCATATAATTAGGTTGGGAGGTGTGGAGAGGCTAAGATCAACTATGAGTCTAAGAGAGGCCAAAAAAATAAATAAATTTTATCCACCCAGGCTGGAACTAAAAGAAGGTAAAATAGGCCTGTTAAAGCATTCATTTATTATATAAGCATATTGCAATAATCTCTCATCTAATCACAGATATAATTACTGTTCAGGATATTTAAAGTAATTGTAAAGCAACAATAAAATTTAAGGCATGCAGAAGAGTTTAGATGGATTTTCAGTTGCAAATTGGCACTGGAAAGATGACTAAAAGTTAAGCAAATATGCTTAAGGAAAAGTTATTTAAAGCTGGATGACCAAAATCTACTGAAGGATTTTAATTTAGTTAATTTACATGAACATATTAGAATGTAATACACAGAAATTATGAAGCACATTGTAATGTTGTCTTGCGAATGTGGATATTTGGGGCTTCTGTAGTGTCATCAAATTTTACAAGCTCCTTTTCAAATTATAATTCTTTTAATGTATTTGTAGTACATTAGAATTATAAATACTCTAAGGATAATAACAGTGTATGTTTTGTTAATATTTCTTTTTGAGTCAATTGTAAGAAGGTTTGCTAGTAATTGAGAACATGCTTATTTTGAAAAGCAAAGATGCACTTTTTTCTAGGTAATTTTCATGCTTACTTTTTGGGGATCAAAATAGAGCAGGGCCAGAAAAAAAAGGGATAGCTATAAATAACCGTTTTTTTTAAATAAAAGAGAGTGAAATGATTCAACATAAGCATTAATGTGATTAAGATAGAGATCCCAACATCCCTGAAATGTGAGCTTATACATGATTGTGCTTTCTCCTGATAATGCATACGTACATAAGGTTTTTTAAAGAGTAGATGCTGCATCTAACCATTAGATCTTATGAACCAATCGTGCGGCTAAAAACTAATTTATGCTCTTTCTTTTTAACCTTTTGTGTAGTGATTCCAAATTTTATATACATATATGTTTCTTCTTTACTTCCATTACTTTCTTACTTTCCTACTTTCTATCTCTTGCTCCCTTGGGACCTTTTGTGCTCTCCACCTACATTTTATTTCATTTTAATGTTCTATTTAAAATGTCTATTAGGTATATGTCTACTGCGGTAAAGGATATTTAAATATAGTATTTTGTTATTGAATGAAATGTTGATACAATACATTTATATTAAATTTCTTAGCTAATTCCAAACTGTGACCTTAAACATATTATATGTGTGCATGTGTGTGTGTGTGTGTGTGCATGTAGGTAGGATATACTAAAGAGAATTTTCAAATATGTATTCTTAAAATTATGGAAATAAAATTTGAAATGTATGAATTAAAAACTCACTACTAATAAATAAAGCTGCAAATTAAAAAACACTATTTCCTCATGCACACACATGTATTTGATCTAAGCAGTAATTACAATTTTCATGAGATTATATCAGTTTAATTTTAAATCTCAATCTCAATTAGTTTAACTGGGATTATTTGAAATCTCAATATATGCTAAAATTGAGATTGTGTTGTTTTTCATTTTCTCTATTATATATAACAACATAGTCATTTTGGTGACTTTGGATAAGATTGCTAAATTTAATGAAGACTACTGTAAAAGGTCTTTTCTTGCTAGTATTTACATTAACACACAGAAACACACACTAAAAGAAACAATTTTTATCATTTGTAATTATAAATTCACCATCAAAATGGCACCTTTCATATGGTAGCGAACTTTTTCAGAAATACTGCCTAAAAGTTGACTTTAACTCTTTGCTATTCTACTCCTCAAATTATCAGATTAATGCACATATAAACTTTTAATTCTCACTGTGTAAACAGGCTTCTCAAATTCTACAAGAACCAGAACAAATGTGTAGTATGAATAAAAGTTATAGGTTTAAGAAATTGTTTGATGTCAATATTTATTGAGGTAATATTAATTGGAGAAAGGTAGAACATAGTTTAATAAACGCTGCTTAACTGGAAAGCTGAAGCCCACCACATTTAATACAGAAACCTAGGTTTGGCTTTAAGTAATGGATTTGCTCATTGTCATCAATAATTTGGGGTCAAAATGAATTCAGAATTATAGTAACTGGCCACTTAAAGAACCACTGCATAATCAGAGGATGTACCATGAATCCTGAGGGTGCAAAGACAAATAAACCTATTTTATTCTCCATAATAAATATAGATTCTTAATGTTGTAAGTTTCATCTTCTCAGTTGAAGGGAATTAAAACCTGCTCTTTATATAGCCACATTGTGGGGAATGAACATTAAGATACGGATTTAGCAGACTCAGGTTTGTGTTAACTATTCTAGTTTTTATGCATTTTCATATTTTTTTATTTAGTTGACAATTTCATAGACACACTCATCCTGGTTTCCAAGTAATACTACTCTGAGTTTCCTCCTAAAGCTGTATTTTGCCTTTCTATTTTGGCTTGGTAAAAATGTTTGCTTTTCCCACACTAGTAAACAATGAGAACTAACTTTCAATAAGAGCGAGCATCTATCAATGTGTCCATGCACAGAGTTTTCGAGCTTATATGAATGGATTAAAAAATTGCTCTATAAAGGTATAGATTGAAATGATGAATTGATTAAAAAATTTAATAAGTATAATTAAATAGGAATTAAAAATTATTATTATAGAGCGGTATATCTTCACAATTTGAGATATCCTCCTTAGGGATGTTAGATAATGATTTACTTACATAAACCTGTAAGTTTTATAAACAAATGATTTACTTACATAAACCTGTAAGTAAATCATTTGTTCCTTGGCTTAGGAAAAAGCATCTGAGTGTAATTTTTTATAAACTAAACTTGGCAAGATGAGAACATAGTTTTATTTTGCTAGATTTATATAACAAACATATTTAAGTATCCTTTATTTTCTATGAATTAAGTTCACTGTTAAAAAAAATCTAGAAGTGGTAACCATAATTAAAATAAAATCCATTAATAGGCCTTTAAGTACACTCTACTACTAGCAATATTGTAGAAAAAAGATTGAAATTACAGTAAAAGCAGAAAACCCTAAAAGTATTAGTTAATTCAAGAAATACTTTACAACACAATCTTATCTGCTTCTGTGATTAAATTAACCTTAGAATTACATTTATGTACCACAGTAATAAATAATATTGTTGACTGCATTTATAAAATTAGAAATAATCTATTATGTGAATCAGATGTATTGTTACCTTCATTGTATTAATAGATTTTCAAATCAATTCACTCAGTTTTCCTTTCTTTTTTCTATTACTTTAATGGAATAGAAATAAGTACTTCGTGAGGCAGTTTAAAGTTCAGTAATACCAAGAGTCTTTGGAATCTAAAACTATGTGCTATTTCTTAATTGAACCATGAAAAAAAAGCATGAGACTTGCTGATGTTCAAATAGTTCTTGTGTTTAGGAGAGCTCTTAGGGCATCTATTGGCCTGTGTTGGTACTGCATATGAGAATTTCAGTTCTCACAACTTGAGCTATATTTGCCCACAAAGATTAAAATACGTGCTGCTGATTAATACATTTATGTTGGAAAACCGTAATATCTGTTGTTGAATTTAAAGTATTAAGCAAATGCATAAAACACTTATGCCATGGGAGGTGGTCTTACAAGCGTTTCGATATGGGCTATTTCAACATTTAAAAATTGTATGTTAATTATTTTTTAGAATCTAATATGTCACTGCTCATATTAGTTGCTTCACCATTTTACGTACACGTCTGAATTTTTTTTTTTTTTTTTTTTTTTTAGACGGAGTCTTGCTCTGTCGCCCAGGCTGGAGTACAGTGGCGCCATCTCGGCTCACTGCAAACTCCGCCTCCCGGGTTCACGCCATTCTCCCTTCTCAGCCTCTGGAGTAGCTGGGACTACAGGCGCCCGCCACCACGCCCGGCTAATTTTGTTTTTGTATTTTTAGTACAGACGGGGTTTCACAATGTTAGCCAGGGTGGTCTCGATCTCCTGACCTCGTGATCCGCCCGCATCGGCCTCCCAAAGTGCTGGGATTCCAGGTGTGAGCCACCGCGCCCGGCCACACTTCTGAATTTTTATAGGAGAGACAAAGTATCTGTTCTTTCAGCTTGCAAAAGAAGTACACACAGTAACATGCTTTACATTATAGTCTTTGACAGCAGAATGTAAAAGGACATAGAGAACATAGCTTTAAGTCTTGAGTTCAGAAATATCATGTGTAAGGAAATATAATGTTACTAATGAAAATAATCTGCATATTTGTCCACACAGAGAAATAATATTTCCCCAAGTATCACAGGTACTTTCTAAGAAAAAAAAAAAGCACAGCTATGAGAAAGGATGGAGAAAAATCTGAAATTTAAGTTCTTGCATCTGTATGTGAAAAATAAACAAATATTGTAGGCATGTAATAATACATAAATTAATAATTCTATGAGTAAAATTCTATTATAGGATAAGTAAGTCATAAATGAAAAGTATTAGAAATATAAAGAAAGTATAGCAGGTCAAAATTAGTAAAATCTCAGGTACAAAGTGATACATCCTCAAAGTGAAGTAAAGAAAAGTTTGCCAAAGTGAGAAATTACTACCGATTTTCTTTTATACTTTTTAACCTTTCCTATACAGAAGATCCTTCCAAACCAAATGACCCAAAGTAACTATTCCAGTTTTTGAACCCAAGAATAGCACTAGAACTGTTTGGGAGGAAATGTGGTAAGGGACCCAACAGAAATGTTTACGTTACTTTTCTTAAAATCTCACTTTTAAAATGTTGATTGCTGTTGTTTGTTGATATTATGCAGAAATTATTTGAACTTAAATAAGCAAACACTGTTGAAAAAGAAACATGAAAACAATTCTATGTAGCAGATTAGCATTTCACAATATACTTCTTCTGTATTTATCATGGCTGCTTACCGCGTCATGGCCACTCTACACCTGTGCACATATTTGAATAATGCTTTGGTCTCCAGTGGTTGAGCAAGTCATATGCCCACTTCTGTACGAAGAATTGTGAGTGGAAGTGACACAAGTCACTTTTGGGTTGATAATTTAGCTGTTAATGCAAGATCCTGCAACTCCTATCTCTGTCAAAGTAATTGGCAACAATTGAAATAGTGACTGCTTAGACAGAATGGGCTCCTGAAGGACAACTATGAAGCAAGAGGCTTTTGCTGACCCATTATAAACACAAAGCATGAGCAAGAAATAAATCTTGATTGTTTTAGGTCACTGAAATGTGAAATTTGTTTTAGGCCACTGAGATTTGAAGTTGGTTGGTCTGTTGCCACAGTATAAATAGATGAAAGACATTGATACGTTTCAACAACGACACTAATTTTGAAATAGTTGTGTATGCACTAGTCGTTCACTAACACCTTAGTCTCACATTTTCTGAGTTCTCTAGCTTCTTACATGATAGATCACATTGATCTCCTAAGACAAAGGCTTATTTATTCTATACATTTCATATTTACCTGGAATCAGATAAAATGAATCTCATCTTTTAACTACCCTCTTTCCTCCCGTGCATGTTTGAATCACATTCTCTTTGGAACATAGTGATTATCCAGATGACTGAATTTCAGCAGTTAGCCTCACTATTTTTCTTTAAAAATTTTTATTTCCATGGATTATTGGAGAACAGGTGGTGTTTGGTTACATGAGCAAGTTTTTTAGTGGCAATCTGTGAAATTTTGGTGCTCCCATCACTCAAGCAGTATACACTGCCCCCTATTTGTAGTCTTTTATTCCTCACCCCCTTCCTGCTTTCACCCTGAATCCCCAAAGTCCATTGTGTCATTCTTATGCCCTCGCATCCTCATAGCTTAGCTCCTACTTATGAGTGAGAACATATGATGTTTGGTTTTCCTTTCCTGAGTTACTTAACTTAGAATAATAGTCTCCAATCTCATCCAGGTTGCTGCAAATGCCATTAATTCATTCATTTTTATGGCTGAGCAGTATTCCATCATATATCTGTATGTATATAAATATATATAAAAATATAAAATATATATACTTATATAAATAAGTATATTTAAATATACTTATATTACTTATATTAAATAAGTATATATAAATATACACACACACAGAGCAGTGTCTTTATCCACTCGATTGATAGGCATTTGTGTTGGTTGCACGTTTTTGCAATTGTGAATTGTGCTGCTATAAACATACATGCACAAGTATCTTTTCATTATAATGACTTACTTTCCTCTGGGTGGATACCCAGTAGTGGGATAGGTGGATCAAATGGTAGTTCTACTTTTAGTTCCTTAAGAAATCTCCACACTGTTTTTCATTGCTTCTTTAGGGTAGTGAGTTGATCCAATTTTGTAGAATCCTACTGCTCTTTTCCAAGACTTGAACTAGTCCTAAATTGTTATGACAAACTATTTAACAGATATATAAGGAATTTCATTCCGAGTTCTAAGAAAAGTTATAAAGAAGGGAACTAGCTTTAAATGAGAAAATATGTGGCATCAGACACTACTAGGTCCTTTAAATCTGTTATTTCTTTTATAACTCACTATGATTTCATGAGCTTTTTATTGCTATAATTGGTTTACAGTTGAAGGAATGCAGAGAAGTTAATTAACTTACCCAATGTGGAGGATCAAGAAAGTGAAAGACACCAGGATTAATCCCAGCCTTTCTAATTCAAAACATCTTTTCACTTACCAACATAGTATGTCTCTATAAACCCTTTGTATTTTAAAGTTGTTTGTTGAGATATAATAAAAAAGAGTAAGAAGACTACCAATTTTATTTACAGAAACAAGGGATTACTTTACAAAAGAGAAAATGTCCTTACAGGCACAGGAAAAAATAAAAAAGAAATGGACTATGGAAGAGCTAGTTTTATGGTTTATAAGGTAATCCAGTATATAAAACATAAGCTCCATGAGGTTCATGGGAGAGAGTCAAAAGAAACAACAAGAGTTTCTTTTTAAAACATTGTCTCCAATAATTATCTTCATTTTCTCCTCTTGCATTTACTTCTCTCTATATTCTCCCTTTAAAGTGTCTGCTCCAAGCATTCTTTAGAATCTGCTCTAGTCAATAGTTCTGTTTCAATAAATCTCAAGGACACCTTTTCTTTCTTGAGTTCTCAGAATCACTTAACACTGTTGACCACTCTTGCTTTGAAACACATTGTTCATTTGGCATCTATGATATTACACCTCCTGCTTTGATTAAATTGCCTGATTATTTTCAGTTTTGTTTCTTTATTTTTTCTTTACTTTCTCTCCTTTCCCTTTTTTCTCTTATTCTCTTTCTTTCTTTCTTTCTTTCTTTCTTTCTTTCTTTCTTTCTTTCT
>NC_045436.1:27373190-27374302 GCF_002776525.5 Piliocolobus tephrosceles | reverse complement strand
TCTTTCTTTCTTTCTTTCTTTCTTTCTTTCTTTCTTTCTTTCTTTCTATCTTGACACATTTGCCTCTGCCTTCTGATACATTGTTTCTCAGAGATTGGATCACAACTCTTATTTTATTCTACATATTGCCTTGGAATTCTCGTCTTCTCATTTCACAACTGTCTATATTTTGTTGACCTTTTTTGGTGCTACATACTCATATGCCTCATTGACCAACTTTAATGAAATTATTCTCAGGCACCTCCAACCCAACATGTCTGTCCCAAATTGAATCCATGTATCTTACTGAAATATTTGCCTTTCAGATTCCTTTTCTTATTGAATGGCACCTCCATCTATTAGAATTAAAGTTTAAGACCCTACTGTATTTTTATTTTTTATTTTTTTGCATTTTGGCTTAGATGTCACATTTTAGAATTCCTGACCTAAATTCTGGATGCTTAATAATGTATTTCAATATTATGGTCAATTATACCTTCAATTTTCCCCAAATTATCATATTCATTTCATTATATAATTACATATTTAAGCATGTAGCCTGTTTCCTACACTGTAAGCTCCATGAAGGTAGATATCATGAGAAATTTCATTATTGGATCTTGAACATTAACTCACACTGATCTCACAGCATAGAGTCAATAGTTAATGATAGTTGTATTAAATATACTGGATTAGACAAGTTCAAGAATTTGAGTTTCCACAAGATGACTTTTAACAGAAGAGTCATGATGTGCACATTGAAAACGGGGTAGAAGGACAGGATGAAATAATAGGTATGGAGCTGAAGTAAAAATATAGTAGTCACTCTGAAGATAATAAGAGGGATACAAAGGCAGTGATTATCACCAGTATATATAAACAAAGAACAATTCAGGAAAAACAACAGCAATTCCTCACTGAAGTTTCAAAACAACCACACAACTCCATGGAAATTAATTTTAATAAGGTTAATAATGTCTCTCATGAAATTTAAAAATCAAGAGTTATTGTATTGAGTATTTTATGTAGTAGGATGATCTGTTAAGAGGTGAAATTATGACTAAACAACAATCTGGAAGAAGTCTTGGGAAAGGAACAGGGAAGAAGGAGGAGGAAATCAAAGTTTCTGATGA
>NC_045436.1:27366340-27373180 GCF_002776525.5 Piliocolobus tephrosceles | reverse complement strand
GAAGAGGAAGAGGAAGAAGGAAGGAGAAGAAGACGAAGAGGAAGAAGAAGAAGAGAGGAAGAGGAAGAGGAAGAAGGAAAGAAGAAGAAGAAAAGAAGAAGAAGAAGAAGAGGAAGAAAGAAGAGGAAGAGGAAGAAGAAAGAAGAGGAAGAAGAAGAAGGAGGAGAAGAAGAAGGAGAGGAAGAAGAAGAATGAAGAGGAAGAGGAGGAAGGAAAGAAGAAGAGGAAGAAGATGAAGATGATGAAGAAGGAGGAGGAGGAAGAAAGAAGAGGAAGAGGAAGAAGAAGAAGAGGAAGAGGAGGAGGAGGAAGAGGAAGAAGAGGAAGAAGAAAAGAAATGCTATTCAATAAATGGTACTGGGAAACGTGGCTAACCATATGCAGAAGAATGAAACTGGACCACTATCTCTCATCGTATTCAAAAATTAACTCAAGATGGATTAAAGATCTAAATGTGAGACCTAAAATATTAAAATCCTAGAAGAAAACCTGGGAACAACTCCTTTGGATATCAGCCTATGCAAAGAATTTATGACGAATACCTCAAAAGCAAATGCAACAAAACCAGAAATAGACAAATGAAATTTAATTAAACTAAAAAGTTTCCTCACAACAAAGAAATACTTAGCAGAGCAAACAGATGACACATAGAACAAGAGAAAAATTTTCAATGATACATCTGTAAAAGGACTAATATTTACAATCTATAAGTAACTCAAACAACTCAACATAAAAATCAAACAACCTCATTAAAAACTGGACAAAGCAGGAATTTGAAACCAGCCTGGCCAACATAGTGAAACCCCGTCTCTACTAAAAATACAAAAATTAGCCAGGCATGGTGGTGCGTGCCTGTAGTTCCACCTACTCGGGAGACTGAGGCAGGAGAATCACTTGAACCCGGGAGATGGAGGTTGCAGTGAGCTGAGATCCGCCATTGCACTCCAGCTTGGGCAACAGAGTGAGACTTTGTCTAAAAAACCAACAAAACAAAACAAAACCTGGACAAAGGACATAAACAGACATTTATCAAAAGAATTACAAGTGGTCAACAAACACATGAAAAAATGCTTAGCATTATTAATCATTAGAAAAATGCACATTAAAGCCACACTGAGACACCATCTTATACCAGTCAGAATGGCTATTATCAAAAAGACAAAACATAACAGATTTTGGCATGGATTTGGAGAAAAGAGAATGCTTGTTCACTTTTAGTGAAGTGTAGATTTGTTCAATGTCTATGAGAGAACAGTATGGAGATATCTCCAGGGACTAAAAATAGAGCTACCATTCAACCCAGCAATCCAACTACTGGGTGTCTACTCAAAGTAAAATAAATTATTATATAAAAGAGACACCTGCATTCATGTTTATCAAAGCAGTATTCACAATAGCAAAGGTACAAAACCAAGCCAAGTGTCCATCAATGGTTGATTGGATAAAGAAAACATTGTGTATATACTCCATGAAATGCTATGTAGCCATGAAAATAATGAAATTATGTCCTTTGCAGCAACATAGATGGAGCTGGAGCCATGATTCTAAATGAAATAACTTAGAAGCAGAAAATCCAAAACCCACATCTTCTCACTGATGTGTGGGAGCTAAACAATGGGTGCACATTGACATGAAGATGAAAATAATACGCACTAAAGAGACTCCGAAGTGTGGGAGGCTCGGAGGAGGGTGAGGATTGAAAGATTAACTATTGGATACAATATTTGGGCGATGTGTACACTAGAAGCCCAATCCTCACTATTATGCAATATACCCAGCTAACAAAAATGCATATGATGTAACCCCTGAATTAAAACAAACAAACAAAAACTCCACCACCACCAAGAACAGAATAACATTTAAGGACTTACTATTTTCTACTAAGTTAAGGAAAAACTCCTGGTGTTACCCCAAGTCCTCACTAACTTCTCATGCAATTAAAATTGGACAGCACAAATTTGGCTAAACTTTGTAAGCTTATTTTCTCACTGTTACACACCTTCGTCCAACCTACCATCATCTATGGCCTCATCTACTATATTAGTAATTTAATTGATCTCTTTACTTTCTTTATTACTTCCATTAAACTGTTTTCTACACATCAGCTATAGTTTCTTAAATGTCAAATTATGTCCTTTCTTTGCTAAAATTTGACATTTCATTTGGTATTTTTACCATTTTCCCATATCCTTTTACTATGAGGTATTCACATCTTTAATATCACATTCCATTCATTCTGTCTCTTCACTGGATTCCAATCATTGTAATCCTCTTTGAACATATTCTTGATGTTTCTTCTTCCAAAATTGTTTCCACAGACTTCCCCATGGATAACACCATAGCATTTAATTCTCTGAAGTGGCTTTTCCTGCCTACCAATACACCGTACCACAAATTCTTAGCCATTACGTTCATGCTGCTTCTTCAGCTAATGATACATGCATGTCTGAAATTATGTGTGGCTGATGCAAAAGTAATTGTGGTTTTTGCCATTACTTTCAAAGGCAAAAACTGCAATTACTTTTGCACCAACTTAATATTATTTATTTATTCATTTGTCAAATGCTACATCATTGAGTGTAAGGCCCAACTTCTTCACACCTGTATTCTGAATGCTTAGAGAACTGTCCATAATATAAGTGATCAATATATATTTACTGAATAAATACATTAATGAACTTGGAAATGCATTAATTTACTATTCCTTTTAGCCTTTTAAGATTCTGTTCATTTTTAAAAGAGTACATTGAATGTTATTTCTTTCACAGAGCTTTATCTATCTGCAAACTGATTGTGACACTTTCTTTTAATCACTCTAGAATTATATCATTATGTTAATTCTGATTTTAAAGATTTTTTCAATTCCTCTGTCTAATCACTAGATAGTGATAACTTCAGAGAAAACAGCTAAAGTTTATGAGCTTAATATCTATAATGTAATGTGAATTTCTGGCTCACAGTAAATACATAACCTAGAAGCATGGATATTTACTTATTTATGTCTTTGCTCTCTATCTACTTATTTATGTTTGTCGTCTATCTCAGAATGAGAGTTTGTACTTAATTTTTATTCAATCCTATATCCTCATCTCCTACTCAGAAACTGGCAAGTAGAAGAAACCCAATAAATAACTACTGAAAGAAAGAATATCTAAATATTGTTTCAGTAAATATAACATTCCGTAAAATATTCCTAAACCTTGTCAGTGAGAATCTTAGTATTATCATTTGTTAAATTTATTCTAAGCTTGCTATATCTTCAATAGTCATTTTAAATGTCTATTCTATCAAGCAATGTCTTAGCATTACTAGAATTTTAATTATTCCTAATTTTATCTGAAAATAGTTAATTTAATATTTTATACATATTTACAAAAATATATATGTCAAGTTCTAGGTATAGTGTGATTAGAAAATTTGTTATCTGAGAGTAAGCAATGTATACTCTGATTTATATGTTTCAACTTTCTAACAGTGACTTAGGTGTCTCAGCTTACTCTGTAAAGCACTTGGTAGATTCTTAGTCTATACTTATCCTTGCTAAATGTAAGAGAGAGATGTAAACAAGGGTAACTTAGGGATAGGTTGGTGCAAAAGTAATTGTGGTTTTTGCCTAATATTTCTACCTAATATTTTACCTCAGTAAACCGTGGCAAATAGGATAAATATTTTGTACCATAGGGTTTAAATACTATGTACAAATTCCACTTATTTCACCTAAAAATAGAGATCAAAGTAATTTAATTATTGTAGAAAAAGATTTTAGAACAAATATAATTTAGGTGGGATACATTAAAAACAATCATATCTAAATTATCCTCAATGGTGCATAGCAATTATGAGTAACAATACAGTGTTACTAAATTGTTTCATAAAACCTTAGCCCAAAGAGTTTTATAGCATCACTTATTTTACAGAATGCTGCTTAAATTACTGAAAATAGTTCTATGAGGACATTTTATACTGAATAAATAAAAGCATTTTGTTAGCTAGTGAAATATAAGAAAGAAATTAAAAATTATAAACAAAGAGAAATAACACATTTTAAAATGCATCTTGAAGATTAATATATTCTATTGGCTATGTTTACTATTTGAGCATAAAATATCAAGACTAGTAAAGAAAATTTATGAAAAACATTTCAATGATCAGATGCCTTAGACTTATGCAACAACTCAGTGCACACATAATGCAATGTTTTGTTTGGTTATTTATGTATTTTTACTTCAAATCATACCCTGCTACTGGCACACTGTTTTATGCTGACTCTGATCAAGTGACAAGGTTCACTTAGCTACACAATAGATATCCCAGAATAATCGTAGGTGACTTCACAAAGCTGCTTCCTCAGTTTCAGTTTAAAGATAACCTGCCTTATTACCTATCTTCATGTTCAATTAATGGTTCCAGTTCCCTTGTTTCATTGTCATTTTAACATTTAATCAATCCTAATTAAACCAGAGCTGAAGATTCTCAACATACTCCACCTCATCTATTACAGAAGTTCATAATTTTTTCCTACAAATGTTCATTGCATTTGCTCCAACTTAACACTTTCATAAAATTCTTTGACAAAGATGGATTATTGGATAGTAATTCAATTTTAACTGTGTTTCAAGTCCATTTTTCTAAATATAAAAAGAAGATATTGCCAATGGATTTGCTTCTAAATTAAGCGTGTATATCTTCTTGATATAGACACATAAATTAGATTAACTAATATAGTCATGTAAGTTAAGCTAAAATAAGCAAGTTGTAGATTTTAGTGGAAAAGGTTGATATGAAATGTATAGAATAAATTTCATCATGTATTTATCACTTTAATCATTAAAGAAATATGTATTGAGAATCTCCTTTGTGTTGGATGTTGTAATAGTTACTGGGAATATAGTAAACAAATATAAAAGAAAGCAAGTGATGGCTAGAACGTGGATAAATTGGAACCCTTGTGCACTGTTGGTGGAAATGTAAAATGGTGCAGCTGCTATGGAAAACACTATGGAGATTCCTCAAAAAATTAAAATAGAATTACTATATGATCCAGCCATTCTATTTTAAAGTATATACTAAAAAGAATTGAAAGCCGATCTCAAAGAAATAATTGCATATTCATGTTTATTACAGCACTATTCACATAGCCAAGATGTGGAAATAAACCCAATGGCCATCAATGGATGAATCAATTTTTAAAAAGCAACATGTATATACAAAGGAATATTATTCAGCGTTTAAAATAAAGGAAATCCTGTCAAACATTACAGCATGGATGAACTGTGAGGACATTATGCTAAGTGAAATTCATTATACTAAGTGAAATAAGTCACTTGCAGAGAGACATAGACTGTATGATTCCATTTATATGAGGTATCTAAACTACTTAAACTCAGAGAAACAGAAGGTAGAATGATGGTTGCCAATGACTGGGGGAAGAGAAAATTAAGTGTTGCTATTCAATGAGTGCAGTTTCAGATTTTCAAGATGGAAATGTTTCAAAGATCTGTTACACAACAGTGTACATAGAGTTAACACTACTGTATCACAAATTAAAATGATTCAAAGGATAATTTTTGCATAGTTTTCTTTAACTTATAATTTTAAAGAGGTTCATGCTCAAGTTTATCCCCGTCTTAGAGATGCAAACTGATATTTTAAAGTATAGTAACTAGGAAGGGGCAAAACTGGGATTCACATCCGCCTACCACAATCTAACAACCTTGATTTTTCCACTTTCCATACTGGTAGCTTCAATCTTTTTTCTCCAAGAAAAAAGTCCAGGTTTATAGGTACCTGTATTGTAGCAGAAACTTTTGCAGATGGCAAATATATGCTTATTAGTGATGAATCACCGGCACACAGATTTGAGGATCACAAGTAATTTTCAACCTCGTAAGTTGAAGAAGCTGGTGACATTGGTACATTCTCTGCTCTGGTGAAGACTGATTCCTAAATACAGGCAAATAGATGTAAGATTTTGATGGATCTGTGTATGAGGACTTAAGAACAATGTAAGCAACTATAAGATCAAAGCAACTCCTAATTTAAATTATTGGGTAATAAAAAGTCATGTATCCGAAGTTTAGCATCATCTTCCTCATATCAGACTCTGTTTTGTCACTTTAACATTCATTCTTTCCATTAAATTTTTCTCAATCTAACATATAATTTATCTGATTCTCCAACTTACCTGTCTTCATTTCTTCTCTCTTTCTTTTGCTCCATAAAGTTATAAAGTTGTATTTTCCTTTTTGTCCAAGATTGTAGCTTTCTCTCTCTCTCCTGATTCAACCATGACTTTGATGGACTCCTGACCTTCATTTTAGCATCCCACTGTTGCTCACATAACCTTGTTATCTGGAGATTTCCCCCTCTGCATTCACACATGCTCATTCTCCTGTTTCCCTGAGCATGGTATTGAAACAAGCAAACATAGGAAATGGCATTATAATGATGGGTATCCTCTAGGAATTAGGACACTCCTATTGTCATTACAAATATTTAGGCTGCAAACACCTTTCCTTTTTCATAATGCCAAAAAATGATATGTAGCATCAACATTTTTGGCAAAACTGAGTCTGAAGCTAACACCTCTTTCTTCTTTTTATTACTCCTAAGTATACAACTATAATGCAATTTAGTATTTATTTTTAAGATATTGAATGTCTTGGAAGAACAATATTATATAACATGTATTATCATCTAGTTAATCCCCCGAGAAATCTTATTACCAAAAAATGGAAGAGAGTATGCATTGGGGTGCTAGCTTGTTTAATTTCTTTTTTTCTTTCTTTCTTTCTCTTTCTTTCTTTCTTTCTTTCTTTCTTTCTTTCTTTCTTTCTTTCT
>NC_045436.1:27348418-27366330 GCF_002776525.5 Piliocolobus tephrosceles | reverse complement strand
TCTTTCTTTCTTTCTTTCTTTCTTTCTTTCTTTCTTTCTTTCTTTCTTTCTTTCTTTCTTTCTTTCTTTCTCTCTCTCTCTCTTTCTTTTTCTTTCTTTCTTTCTTTCATTCTTTTCTTTCTTGCATTAGGATGATTTTTACTTCGACTTCTATTCCACACACATTTCTGTCAGTATAAGTCACCTCTTCTACTCTCTGATGCAGTTCTCCTGTTTTTAACCTAACTGGAACAATTACTTACCCTTTGAGAAGTATCATATTCCATCAAAACTCTTGGCATTGCCCTCCTTCTCATATTTGTCAGACTACTGCCATGTTAAAACTGAATTATACAGTTGTTAGCACTTTTTATGTTTGCTAAATGATTGATTCTCTGTTTAATGTATTTTGCAAGGAATGTCTTAATAATGAGAAAGGTCGATAAGAATTATAACACTGATATTACATGGATGCTTCTCATTAGTCCATCAGTGTATGGTTAGGCAAAAATAACTGAGGAATGGAATTTATGTAATATAAATACCTCTAAGACAGAAGAATTTTTATTCGTGTGGCTAAAATCACACTTCTTTGTCTACTCCAAAATTGCATAAATTTTGTTTTGGGAATTCATAAAATTTGGTTAAGCAATTTAGAACTTAAACCAAGGGAAATTCTTTTATATCTTGACTTGTGTAAAATATCGTGATCTGTGTTCTAAATTCATATTGCACATAAGAAATAAATAATTTAGCATTTAAAGTCCTAGATTTAAAAATAGGTATTTCTTATATTCAAAACTGTTTGAAGAGAAAGAATGTCATGTGAACACGATCCGAAACGTAGACTGCCTTGTCTGCAAGGTAACAAATGCTAGGGATTGCTGGCAAATCATCAGAAGCATGGCCCAGATCCTCCCTCACAGCCTCAGAAGAAACCTACCTTGCCAACACCTTGATCTCAGACTTCTAGCCTCTAGAACTCGAACACAATACATGTTTGTTGTTTAAGACACCCAATGTGCATTATTTTGTTATGACAGCCCTAGCAAACTAAGACAAACAATGTAGGAAAAGCAGAAGAGACACTGCTGCCTGGATTCCTAGAACCTGTTAACACACGGATCTGAAGGGTCAGAGAGATGAGGAAAAGTTACTGGTCCCTATAGAAAAAAAAGACTATAGGGAGGTGATACTTTTCTTAGAGGGATGCAGCCAGTCCAGGAAACCTCTCAAGTCGAATGGGGAAAAAATACCTTAAACTGGCTTTGCCAGTTCCCATTTACAGGTGTCTTTTCTGAGTCACCTACTTGATGAATTCAACCGAAAAGCCAATGATATTATCCTCCCATGTTTCACCCTTGGGAGGCAAGAGTGGAGTGGAGATGGCTAGAGATGCATCTGGAGGGGCAGAAAAAAATATTCACCACACTCTCAGTAGCCTTTAAAGTATTTGTTTATTTTTAACTGATTACTAATTTTCTATCATAGAGGTTTATTTAGAGTTAGAGTAATTTGAATTAAAAGGTACTTCTAAAAAAAATCTTTGGAGTCTAATCATATTCTATTTCTCTAAGAAAGATTTCCACAGAATGTTTTTATCTAAAAGGATAGTAAGCACAGAAGGTGGGAAAAAAAGTGCTGGAAAGTGACATTCATTACATATAACTTTCATTATATAGAATGTTGATTGTATAGGAAAATATGATAGACACCATAATAATTAATGTTTTAAAAACTATAATATTGCTTATGCTAGGTTGAGGTGTTGTTATACAGGATAATATACACAAAGAGGAAAGCATGATCAATTGTGAAAATTTTGGAAAATATGGGTTTTTATGTTAACAGTTTTTAAAATCAACTATACACATAAGTGACCTACATAGCTAGAAATTTTGCAGACAAATGCATACTGGCATCTTAATGTTTAAAGTGGAATAATTTCATGAAAAGCATTAAGTCACAGAAACCATAATAATTGAAGCAGCTTTCTAAAAAAAAAAAAAAAAAAAATTCCAGGCCAAGAACGCAATCACAACACTTTCCACATGTTATTGGCATTGTGACATTCTCGGTCATTCAGAATTCAAACCGTGCAATCAGCACAAATTCTTCAATCTTCCTAATAAAAAGTTTTTAACACTCAAGCTCTTTTTATTACGTATCTGTAACATTGCTCTGATCAGCTTGTCAAATATATATTTCTTTCCTTTCCATTGTCCCTGTCCTAGTGCAGATTTTCAGTACATTTCCTGGGATGATTGAGGTAGACACTTAATTGGTTTCTCTGCTTCAGGTCTTTCTTATCTTCATTCCTTTCTACACATTTCTTCCAGATTAATCTTTCTAAAGGATTGCCCACATCATGTCATTATCCACTAAACAGCCTGTCATGGTTTTCCATTGCTCCAGTGACCATATAATTTGTCATCCAAACTGGAAGACATTTGAGAGTGAAAGAGGCATGATTAATAATCACTCTCAGTCAATGGGTGCAAACCAGGATTCTCCTGGCTTCCACCCATTCCTGCAACTTTTCTTTGATTTCTTCCAAAATTTTCATTAATCCCATTCATACAAACTGAATTACTATATATCTGGACTACTCCCTTCAGTTTTTCCATCATTTAATTGTGGATTCATAGCTTCCAGATTTTTTGAGGATAAAATTAGATAATATAAATACACGGAACACATTGGGCACTCAAAGAACGTTTCTGATCATCTTATTTAATCAACGTCATTAAAATATATGCAGAATATCCACTCTTAACATAGAACACTGGCAATAAATATCAGGCTGGTAGTCTTGCATCTGTTGACATTGTTAAACACTGATTAATCAAAATGTTTCTAATAGTTTTTTGGATAAGTCTCTGCAAAAAAATTATTATTTACTTTTCCCTGCTAGCATTGATAAATATAAATTTGGATTGATAAGACAGTAACATTGGGTTAATGCACACATAATCCCATTATAAAGCATTCTGATTGTTTTGTTATATTTTAGAACACACACACATTCACACACGCACACACAATCATTATTTTAACGGTGTTATATGCATAAAGTAAAATTAATTTTTCATTTAAATTGTTACATCATGTTTTCTGTAACAATTTAGAATTTTAATTTTTTGAAGGATTACTGTATAATTTGAAATGACATTTGATGTCCCCTTCATTGAACAACTCAGGAATGTTAAATTATATCTCGATTAGGATGTAGAAAGTAAACTCTGCCTTCAAGAATGTCTCAGGCATATGTCAGAAGGATATTCTTCTATATAAACTATAAGCAATTCATTATTTCATGAATAAATATATGTAAAATGGTCTTCAATGAGATAAATTTGATCTCTTAGAGTCAGTGTATTATGAATGTGGCCTATATTAAGATATCATTCTCCATGCATTAATATAAAATTAACAAGAATCTGTTTCCTGTATTACAATTTATCAAAATAAATTTCGTGATACTAATGGTGAGTTTTTTCATGTTTGTTTCTTCCTTTAAATATTTAATCTAGCAGAATAAACTTTACTTGTAGCATCTTATTTTCAGTCTTTTAATTTTTGCCATATGGTGTACATATTACTGGAGCATTAATCCCCAATGCTATTACATTCTATGTATTTTCAACAAAGAGATTTTTATGGATTTTATTATGTTTAATAATTATTTACATTCTTTTATTTTTGTGGTTCAACTTCAATTATTTAATATTTCTAACTTGAGTTATTATTATTATTTCCATGATGGATATTCTTCCGCAAATATACATTCAGAATTATAAATAAATTTTGTATATATTGTTTAAAATAATGCTAGTTTTTAAATTCACTCACAATATACTTTGCTTCCCAAAGAAAAGTGTAATCAGTTATAAATTCTTGTCAAATGTTATGTTGATATTTTAAAAATCTAAAATATTCTTAACCATGTATAGTTGGACTGTTTGAATACTGCATTCAGTAATTTTGGAATACTATTAATTTGTTTAGAATTTTCTTTGAGTGGCTAAGCAACTTTAACCCACTTCTGTCTGCAGTATCACAAGTTATTAGTGATGCTTTAAATATTGATTAGATCCTTGTAATCTTATTTTTAAAAAGTCTAAAATCCCTTGGGTCAAACTGTATACTTGAAACCCTACCTTCACTAAGTCATAGTCTAATTTAGTACAAAAAAACTGTATTCGTGTAATACAAATATTTACTTCCTGGAAATTTATTAGTTAGAACTACATATGAGAATTCTGTACTTACATCTTTTCAGACTAAGAATTATTGACACTTATACATTCTGAACCGGAATTTATCATCATTACAATAAATATGTACATAATAATGTATTTTCTGGCCAAAACATAAATGTGAAGTTTTGTTCTAAAAATTTATTTTAATTAAACTGTAGAATTCCAGGTTTAGTAGGTGCCTTAAAGATGCTTTGTTGAAGAAGTTTTCCTACCACATCCTTGAGGTATGGCCATCCAAACTTCTACTTAAACAGCCAAGCAGCAAGGTCACACGAGGTAGTTTATTGCTGGATAATTCTCAATGTAATTATTGAAGTAACCAGAAAAAGTAACTGAAATGACTTGGAGCTCAAAAGTAACACCTGACTTGACTATTCAGAATGTCAAAGAATATGGGCATATACTGATTTCACTTATAAAATAATAAAAAGACATTTAACTTTTATTTCTTTTATTCTCAATTTTTATACATTAGATGGCATTCATCACACAAAACACACATAGATCATTGAATTGTAACTCAGGATGTTAAGGATTATACAAGACCATGTTGTTTACCTGAAAATAAAATAAGATCTTTAAATGGGCCAACGACATTGAAGAAAAATTAGTGTTCTTTTTGCTTTCAGTATGTCCATTCTATTATTGATTTGATTAGTGTAGGTTGATTTTTCACTCAAGTGTAAAGAATTATTGATATTTCAACTCATTTTTATGTCTATTGTGTGAGATTTAATTAATGTTGATGATCTCATGGTGTTTTATTGAAATGTGTAGAAATCCTTGTGATTTGTCTAGCAAGGCGATTATCAAAAGTTTTGACTTGGGAAGGGAATGACCTTTGTCTGCACTTTGCTGATGTTAACATATTCTTATTTTGAGTTAATGTGTACTTAGAGCAGAAATGTGTCACGGTAGGTATACATTGGTGTGTGCATGGAATCACACTTTCAAGCCTGCCACACTTAAGGGTAGTATTGAGTAGGAAGGTCATACTTTGCATTTAAACATTAGCTTTATGTTAATTCAAAATTTTCTGAGAGCTGTTATCACTGTCCTTAGTATCTAATATTCAGAGCCCAAATGATGACATTTTTCTTTGTGTTAAGAACAAATATACTCAGAAAAGATGATAAATCATTTATTAGACACATTAAACAAAGTCATTTCATTTTCTAAGCATTGTGCTAAGCTAAGAAGGTATAATTTTTCCCTCAAAGAAAAGAACAAAGAATAACAATAATGCAATATTTTAATAAAATTATAAAGGTGTACAATTAAACCTAGAAAGAACAAATGCTTTTTTGATGGTCATTGGTATATTCTAGTTACACAGATGAGGAAATGGAGGTCAGATAACCTTTAATTAGTCCAAGGTCAGTCAGTGTGGAGCTGAGATTTGAGTCCATGGACTATGGCTCCATGTACTATGCTACTTACAGTTAACCAGACAGCAAAGACCATGTTATGACAGATAAGAAACTTCATGTTCATGGGTAATGAAAGAAAATCTCATTTGTATATGGTAGTAAATTTAACCTAAATTAATTTAAACTCAAGTAAATGCAAACTTTAAATGATTTTTTGACCCATAAAGTTAATAGGAAACTGTACTTCTTCAAATCTGAGTCTATGTGTGTTTGTGTATGCATATATACATATGTGTATATGTGTGTGAATACACACATATGAAAACTTGAGGCAAATTAAATTTAGCAAAGTTAATTTGATCAAAGAACTACTCATGAGTCAGACAGTACTCAGAACCAGAAAAGGTTCAGAGAGCTCCACCTAGCAAGGTGAGAAGTTAACCTGTATAGGGTGAACACAGAAGCAAAGTAGAGAAATCATCAGATTGGCTATAGCTAAGCATTTGTTTTATTTCCCTATGGTTTGATTAACTGGCTACCTATGATTGGATGAATCTTGACTGTTTGTGACTGAATGAAGCCCACATATTCATTATAAAAAATACATACACTCCTAAGTAAGGTTTCAGCAGCCTGAGACTAAGAGCCTCCTGCCTATTTACACACACACACACACACACACACACACAATGTTTCCTCTACATAATCTGGAAATGAGAAGCATGTGGACTCTATTCTTCCAAATATTGATGTCTTTAAAATCTGAATTGCCAAAAATGAAAATATTTTCCTGAGATGTATGTGTATTTTAAATTTAATCACTCATTACTCTGTGCTTAGTGGTCATTTTTTAAAATTTATTTCTAATTAGGTTCAATGTACTGGTTACACTTTATCAAACAACTCATGGGTTTTAAGGAATAAGTTATTTCTTATTTCTTCTTCTGCACCTTTCATGTTGTAGTTATATATATGTGTGTGTGTGTGTATATATATGTAAAATCACTATATACATATATGTATATATGTGTGTCAAATCACATGTTCTTTAATTTTTCTATTAGCAATGTTGGGACACTCTAAGAATATGAGGTAAATAGAATTAATGTTGCTATCCTCTTGAAAACAATGTTATTAAAATTGCATGACATAGGCAAGTTCAAAGCAATGATTTTTAAAGGTATAAAATCACATATTAATTGAAAAGTTTTAGCTTGGTAGAATTTTACTGTTTTAAAATCCATCAATATTTTTCTTCACAAGGTTATCGAGTGTCTTAAAGCAATCAAAATTATCAGATTAATTATTCATAATTAGTATTTCTGCTCCTGCTTATTTTTTATTGTGATTTATATATATAAATATATATTTTTATGTATATATTTATATATATTTTTATAAATATATATATATTTTATATATATATATATATTTTCTTTCTTTTGGTATGAGGAATCAAATAAACTTTTTTTCCAGGCCTCTATTTAATGAATTTTAATTAAATTTAATTTTCATGTGAGATGTGTTCTTTTAATTTTGATGAGCTAAGTTTTGTATCTACATTCAAGAAGGTGCTACTTTTGGTTTAAAAAAAAAGAATAAAACAAAATAATTTGTTCCATTTTCACATGATTCCTTGTGGTTTCTAAATAAACACCATAACCTAGAAGGTTTTAAAGGCTGATTACTTTACAGCAAGTGAATGAACCTAAAAGCTAAACATATTTTCTCTGTTTCTCTAGAAGTTAATCACTGAAGTGAGCTTATTCATTTGTTTAGTCATTCAAATAAATATTGACAACTTATTGTGTGACAGGCAGAGAAAAACAGAGTTATTAGAATTATTATTTTTGACAGAATAATGAGGGAAGATGTCTTGAATATTAAACATTTCAGTAGACAACTGAAAGCTGTGAATGAGGGAGCCACATGATTTCTTGAGGGCAAGGGTTCCATGCAGAGAGAATGGTGAGTGCAGAGGGTCTGAGGAAGAGTCTGCTTAGTAAGTTTCAGAAACAGAAGAGGCTGGTATGATGGGAGTATAGGAAGTGAGTATAGTGAAGGAGATAACTGAGATGCACTCTGAAGTGAGAGGATGGGAGATGAAGCAGAAACACTCAAGACAGAAACCTTTTTTTTTTTAAATTTTACTTTAAGTTCTGGGATACAAGTGCAAAACGTACAGGTTTGTTACATAAGTATCCATATGCCATGGTGGTTTGCTGCACATATCAACCTGTCATCTAGGTTTTAAGCCCCACATGCATTAGGTATTTGTGCTAATGCTCTCCCTTTTTTACCATGTCAGAAAGTTCCCTTAGGCGTGGTATTAAAGTGCATATCAATGAGATCATAAAATATTTAATCCTTTTTGCCTGCCTTCTTTTCATCACCATCTTTGTGAGATTAGCCCATGTTGATTAGTGTTTTTGTAATTCATTCTTTGTTATTGATGGGTAAGTATTCAATTGCAGGTGTATTATCTTAATTTGTTTTCCATTCTTCTGTTCATTACCTTTGTATATTGTTTCCCCTCTGAAATATACCATGAATAAAGCTGATATAAATATTCTTCTTCAAGTCTGTTTGTTGACATATATTTTTATTTTTTTCTTGACATATTTGTATTAGTTTTCTAGGGTTAAACTTGTAACAAAGTTGTAACAAACTAAGTGGCTCAAAACAATGGAAATATTGTATCACAGTTTTAGAGACTAGGAGCCTGAAATCAAGGTTCTGTCATCTGGGCTATGGTCTCTCTGAACCCTGTAGCGGAATCATTGCTTGCCCCTTCCTAGTTTCTGGTAGTTTGCTGGCAATTGTTGGCAGTCCTTGATGTATGGCTGCATAACTCCAACCTCTGCCTTTATTAACACATGATGTTTCCCTTGTGTGTCTTTATTGTTGCAAGCAGTTGTCTTATAAGGACACCAATCATGTTGGATCAGGGGCCCAACCTCCTCCAGTAGAATCTCATCTTGGCTTAAATAATTACATCTGCTAGAACCACATTTCCAAATAAAGTCAAATTCTGAAGTACTGGGGGTTAGGACCTTAACATATATTTTTTTGGAGTGGCACAATTTGACCCAAAACAAATACCCAGGAGTGGAATTGCTGGCTCATATGGTAAAAGTGTGTGTGTGTGTGTGTGTGTGTGTGTGTGTGTGTGACTTTACAATCCCACTCCCATGAAAAATGAATGAGAACTCCAATTTCACAAAGCTGGTATAGCAAGTTGGAGGTGACATCTAAATTTGGTTCTTTCTATTTACTGATGTATTAATTTCTTGAAACAATATTTTGTAGTTTTCAGTATAAAATTATGCTTAAATTGTGTTAGATTTCAGCTAAGTGTGGATACATTTTAGCGTTGCTACTATACCTATAATTTTTATTCGATTTTTTTTTCAAATGTTTGTTGTTAATCTATAAATATGTAATAGATTTTTGCATGTTGACTTAGTATCCTAAGAACTTGATAAACTCACTTATTACTTTTAGCACATTTGTGTACATATTTAGGATTATCTATGTAAACAACCATGTCATCTGCAATTTCTTTATATTCAGACATTCTACTTATTTTTTTGATTAATCATTGAATATAAGATGTGAGGATAAACCTCACTGCATTTTTTTAGCTTATGAGGAAAGAATTCAACTTGTACCATTAAGCATGTTGGTAGTTTTTTAAAGTAGTAAGTGAAAGTAAGATTTTGTCACAAGATACCTCTCAATCCCTGAATAAACCCATTTTACCATGTTGTGTAATGCTTTTGTGTATTGCTGAATTTGATTTGTTATAACATAGTGAAAGATTCTGTATTGGTGTTCATAAAAGATACCTATCTTCTTTCTTTCTTTTTTTTTTTTTTTTTTGTAATGTTGTTCGCAGCATTGATAAAAGGATAATTCTGAGCTTTAAAATATGGCTTTAGTGTTCTTTTCTTTCTACTTTAAGAGTTTGACCAAGAATAATGTTTTGACAACCTGAAATATTGACCAGAACTCAACAATGAAATCTTCTTATTCTGAAGTCTTCATTGTAAGAAATATTCTGAGTACAAATGCAATTATTAAATAGAGTTCTAATTATGTTATCATTGCTTACTTCTAATTACATTTATCTTCTCTACCCTTATTTTTCAGTTTTTATAAAAACTTTTTTCTCCTCATGATAAAATCTTTGGATATGTCCTTTTTCTTGTGCAGTTTAAAATTAAATGTGACAATATGATCACAATGAAGCAATGGTTTTTGCAACCTATGCTGACGATCTTGACTTCTTTGACTCTTTAGGATTGACTGCATACTTTTTAGGCATGTTGAAGTGCACTAGAGTTTTATCTGCATTTCCTTTTTGACTAAATTATAATTTTGTTTTTTCTTCATTTGGATCATGTACTACTGGAAGTTAAGTAGTCTCTGTTCAAAATGAGCAGGATGTTTCTAACAACATGATATTTGTTTCCTTGATGAGAGTCATGCACAAATCATAAATTGGTCAAATCAGCCTTTCATTGCTTCAAACTTATTTTCATCTATTCCAAGGAGTTGGCAATTTCTTCGGTCACAGTGGCACTACATGCTTTGTAATAGAAAATGTTTTGTCCACACATAAATGATAAAATATAACATAGCTTTGAGTATTTCTGTGTCTTTTTTTCTGAGATCCCATAAGCCATTGTGTTTCTCCTTTACAAGAAAATATGAAATTTTAAACATTTCTCAAATAACAAATATTTGTTTTACTATATTAAATGTCCATCACCACTATTGTTTCCAAGCCTTTTTGTGTACAAGATAACTTCTGTGTCAATGTCAAATCCTAGTATATTCTTTTTTTTTAAGGTATATTAAATGACAATTAAACTCGGTATGCATGGTTCCAAAAGCATCACTCAGATAAAGACAGCTCTGGACATGATGTATACATAAGTATTTGCAATTGCATTATGACTGCTGTTTGGCTGACTGATTAGAAAAGTCCATTATTATAATATGCAATCAGATTTTTATTTACTGCTTCACAGCATACACATTCAAAAATATTTTATTAAAGTTCTAGCTAAGTCCTCCAAAATACTGCTGAAAAGATTAATGAAAACTGTTATTAGTATCTTTTTCTTGAATGTAAAGGAAATTAATTCAGGGTTATAATATTTAATATAATGTTTTCTGTTGTTTGGAGTAATGGACTTTATTATATAGAACTGGCTTTCTGAATTGATAGTTTGTTTTTATTTTTATCAAATTGTAACATGTATTTACTATAAACTGCTAAATAATTCAGTAAGGTACATCCACTGCATCCCTTCAACTTATAATTTATCAAAGATATTTTATTTCTTTTTTAAAAAATCTGATGTTTTGCTATTAATTTGTACATCTCTACACAGGTTTATATTGTTATTTATTGAATTTCTTTCTGTTTTAGTTTTTTAAAATTTTACCTTTTCCTTTGGAAGCTGAAGATTTAGCTTACTATCACTCACCCTATAACCTATACATATACACACACACACACAAGTTTCTATGCTTTCAGTATATTTTAATTATAGTATTGATTAGATTAAAATTCAGTGATTAAATACTCTTGAGATAAGTCAGGATTTCAAAGACATATCCCTTGGAGAAGGGGTTTATACATCTGAAACGAGAACACCAACCATGGTCCTTCTGAAGGCTATTGGAACCCTAGTTCTTGGCATTCTAAATGAAGCTGGATGCTGAGTAAAATGATGGTGCTGGAGTGATGCTTACAGGGACACAAAATAAAAACTAAAAGAAAGGAATTGCTCCTGCCTTTCAGTCTCCTTTGTGCCTCCATTTACAAAAACAGCTGGAACTACCCTGCCCCACCCATTTTCCCACTGGTTCATTCTCACAGGCCGTGGAGGCTGTAATTTATCCCAGACATTAAAGGTGCTGGGAAGCTGTGATTCCCAGGAAAATACTCTAAACAGGTGGCTTCTAAACCCTGACTGTCTCGCCCCAGCAGTGTACGTATAACCTGCTGACAAAGTTCCTCTTCTCTAGGAAGGTAGAACAAAAGGGTTCATTTCTGCAAGTCTATTGAGTGTACAATGGCAGTTCTTGACAATTGCACATCTTTTGTGTTATAATTAAAAAGTTAAAAAACTTTGCATTCTTGTATTGACTTTCAGCTTCCTTATTTTCTCTATAAATATTATTTGCGATCTCATATTATGTTTTCAACCCAAACCCCAGTCCATAACACATGGTTTTCACATGTTTGATTCTACTATATTTAAATGAAACACTGTCTTTATTGAACAATATTTTAATATGTTGTTTTATACTTGTTATCATTCATCATTTTTTGTTAGCCATGCTAACAGGTACTACGTTATATATCACTATGGTTTTAATTTGCATTTCTCTGATGATTGGAGATGTTGAACATTTTGTCATATATTGGCCATTTGCATGTCTTCACTTCGAAATGTCTATTCAGATCCTTTGCCTATTTTAATGGGGTTATTTGTTTTCCTATTATTGAGTAGTTTGAGTTCTCTGCATATTTTGGATTTTAACCCCTTCCCAATGTACGATTTATGAATATTTTCTCTCAATCTGTGGGATATCTCTTTACACTATTAATTATTTTCTTTGCTCTGAAAAAATCTTTTAGTTGGATGCAGTTCCATTTGTCTATTTTTGCTTAGGTTGCCTGTGCCTTTGGGATCGTAATCAAGAGATCACTGCCCAGAGCAATGTCATGGAAGTTTCCTCCTATATTTTCTTCTTGTCATTTTATAGGTTTACATTTTATGTTTAAATGTTTAATCCATTTCAGTTGATTCTTGTAAAAGGGGTGAGACAAGGGCTTATTATCATTGTTCTGTATGTGGATATCCGGTTTCCCCAACACTATTTTTTGAAAAGACTTCCTTTTCTCATTGTGTGTTCTTTGCACTTTTGTCAAACATCACTTGACCATAGCATGTGAGTTTACTTTTGTGTTCTTACTATTTTATTCTACTGTTTGATGCATCTGTTTTTATGCCAGTACCATAATGTTTTGATTAACATAGCTTTGTAATATATTTTGAAATCTGATAGTGTGAATCCTCCAGCTTTGTTCTATTTGGTCATAATCATTTTGATTATTCAAGACCTTATATGCTTCCACAAAAATTTTAGGACTTTTTTTCTATTTCTTTAAAAAATGACATTGAAATTTGATAGGGATTGCATTGAATCTATAGATCATCTTGGGTAGTATGAACATTTTAACAATATTAATCCTTTCAACCCATGAAAATAGGATATCTTTTTATTGACTTGTGTCTTCTTTAGTGTCTATCAGCAAGGTTTTACAGTTTTCAATATATAGATTTTTTACCTCTTTGGTTAAATTTTTTCCCAAGTATTTTATTCATTTTAATGATATTTTAAGTGGGATTGTTTTCCTATTGCTTTTTCTGATAGTTTGTTGTTAATGTATAGTAATGATACTTATTTCTGTAAGTTGATTTTGTATCCGGCAACTTTACTGAATTTATTAATTCAAATAGTTTTTGATGGAGTTTTCAGCATTTTATACATATCAGATTGTGTTGTCACTTCTCTCTTTCCTAATTGGATGCCTTTAATTTCTTTCTTTTTTTTTTTTTTTTTTTTTTTTTCCTAATTGCTCTCTCTACAACCTCTAGTAGTATGTTGAACAGCTATGGTAAGAGTAGGCATCCTTGTCTTTTTCCTGATCTTAAAGGAAAAGTCTTTTAACTTTTCACTGTTGAGTATAAAGTTAGCTATGGGCCTGTCATATTTGCTATTTATTGTGGTTAGGAACATATTTTATACATAGTTTGTTAAGAGTTTTTAATCATAAAAGGATGTTGGATTTTGTTAAATGCTTTTCCTATGCCTACTGAGATGATCATACGGTTTTGACCTTCCTTATTTTAATATGGTGAATCACATTTATTGATTTGTGACTGTCAGACTTGTATTACAGAGATAAATCTCAATTATGTTGAATAACCCTTTGAATGTTCTGTTGAATATGGTTTGATAGTATTTTGTGAGGATTTTCACATATATAGTTATCAGTAATATTAACCTCTAGTTTTATTTTCTCATACTGCTTTTGTCTGATTTTGGGATCAGGCTAATGCTGGACTCATAAAATCTGTTTGAAATTATTTTCTCATCTTCAATCTTTTGGAAGAGTTTGAGAATAATGAATATTAATTATTTTTTAAACATTTAATAAAATTCTGTCTTGAAGCCATGTGGCCTTGGGCTTTTCTTTGATGAAAGATCTAAATTACTGATTTAATCTCTTTATTATTGATCTATTCAGATTTCCAATGTCTTCGTGATTCAGTTTTGGTGCATTATATGCTTTCAATAATTTTATCTATTTCTTTTAGATTGTTCAATTTATTGTCAAATAATTGTTCACAGTATTCTATTTTTTAAAATTTCTATTACCAGCTGTAATTATTCCTCCTTTACTTCTGATTGTATATTTGAAATCCACTCTCATTTTTTCCTTAATTAATCTAGTAAGGGCTTAACACTTTTTTTTTTTTTTTTTGAGAGAGTCTCGCTTTGTCACCCAGGCTGGAATGCAATGGTGTGATCTCAGCTCACTGCAGCCTCTGCCTCTCTGATTCAAGCGATTCTCCTGCCTCAGCCTCCCAAGTAGCTGGGACTACAGGCACACGCCACCACACCCAACTAATTTTTGTATTTTTAGTAGAGACAGGGTTTCACCATGTTGATCAGGCTGGTCTCAAAGTCCTGACATCAAGTGATCTGCCTGCCTTGATCTCCCAAATTGCTGGGATTACAGGCATGACAATTTTTTTTTAGATTTTGCAAAAAGCCAACTTTTAGTTTTGTTGATCGTTTCTATTGTTTTCTAATCATTATTTTATTTATTTCTGCTCTGATTTGTATTTTCTTCCTTCTGCTAACTTTGGGCTTAGTTTATTCTTCCCTTTTTAATTCCATGAGCTCTAGTATTTGGTTGTTTAGTTGAGGTATCTTCATTTCTATCATAGGCATTTAATGTTATGAATTTCTCTTTTAGAACTGATTTTTGATTCACATAAATTCGTTTATGCTATGTTTCCATATTAATTTGCTCAAGATAAATATTTTGTAAATTTTCCTTTTAATTTCTTCTTTGACCTAATAGTTGTTCAGATGCATATTGTCTCATTTCCACATATTTATTAACATTCCATAATTTTTCTTGTTATTGACTTCTAGTTTCATATTATTATAGTCAGAAAATATACTTGATATTATTTCCATCTTCTTAAACTTATTAAGACTTGTTTTCTGGCCTAACATATGATTCATCTTATGGAATATTTCACATGCACTTGAGGAGAATGTGTGTTTTGTTGCTGTTTGATGTAAAATTAAAAAAATACAAATAATAAAATGCTGTAAATTGTGACATCAAGTCATAAAGTGTGGGAAGAGAATGAGTAAAAATGTAAATTTTGTGTATGTGATCAAAATTAATTTCTTATCAATCTATACTAGGCTGTTATAAGTCTAAGATATTTTATGCAATTCTCAAGCTAATCAACAAATAAAAGCTCATAAAAACCACAAAAAAGATAAAAAGATACAAAGCTTACCACTACGGAAAGTCATTATACTATGAAGAATGACGGCAAGAGAAACAATGGATCTACAAAACAATCAGAAAACGATTAATGAAATGGCACTAGTAAGTACTTATCTATCAATAATTTATTTGAATAGAAATAAGTTCTCCAATAAAATGCATAGAGTGGCTGAAAGAACTATTTTTTCTAAAGACCCAACTATATGCTTTTTATAAGAGATTCACTTTACCAAGGGACACTCATAGAATGAGAGTAAATGGATGGAAAGTAATATTCCATGCAAATAAAAACCAAAATAAAATAAGAGTAGCTGTATGGATTTCAGACAAAATGGAGTTTAGTTTAAAAACTTAAAGTCAGTCGGGTGCTGTAACTCATGCCTGTAATCCCAGCACTTTGGAAGGCCAAGAGGGGTGGATCACCCAAGATCAGGAGTTTGAGGCCAACCTGACCAACATGGGGAAACCCCATCTCTACTAAAAATACAAACATTAGCCAGGCGTGGTGGTGGGAACCTGTAATTCCAGCTACTCTGGAGGCTGAAACATGAGAATAGCTTGAACTTGGGAGGCAGAGATTGCAGTGAGCTGAGATTGTGCCACTGTACTGCAGCCTGGGTGACAGAGCAAGACTGTCTCAAAAAACAAACAGAAAAACAAAAACGCTTAAGGTCACAATACTGATAAAGTGGTCAGTTCTTCCAAAGGATTTAACAGTTGTAAATATGTATGAATGCAACGTCAGAACACAAAAATATATAATGCAAACATTAAGAAATCTGAAGTGAAATATAGACTACAACACAATAATTTTAGGGAATTTTAATACCCCACTTTAGATCATCCAGAAAGAAAATCAATAAGGATTTCAAACCACTACAATTGAGTTTGAACTATATTTTAGACCAAGTGGACCCAACAGCCATGTGCAGAACATTCCATGCAATAGCAACAGATTACATATTTTTGTCAAGTTAAGTTGTTTAAAAACAAGAATTTTAATTTTTAGGATTCAAAACCATATTATTTTTAGTAATATTTCACTGATAGGAATCACAGTAATATTTTTACATCAAAAGTCAAGTAATCAAAAGACATAATATTGATTATATTAAGGCTTCGAAATCACTATTCTGAGCTCTACAGGCACAGAAGATCACATGTTTAAAGCTATGTCACCCAGACTTACAGATATATTGCTTATTAATCTCTATTAGAAAATGTTCATCGAAAATAATACTTTTATTGTATCTCATATATTTTTCTGTTGTAGAAATTACAGGCAGCACTTACTTTAAATGATTCTGATCTGCATGAATTTTAACTACCATGGTTTGTTTAAATAATACTAGTTCCTAACAAGATGATTCAATTTTCAGTTATTACGGTCTGTTTACTGTGATTAAGAAAGTAAAGTGCAAAATTTTCTGCTAGTTCTTCAGTACACAGTCTCCAAGTAAATAATAGCTGTATATAATGATTTGTGACCAGTTGAGTCACTTTTTTTCAAAGTCTGAGACTGTTCTCTGTGCCTCTGTTATTCAGTTCTCAGACAGCAAAGCATTTAGTTGGGATGTCTCCTACCCACCTGATGAAAAGCCCATGTAACATTTTCCTAAAATGAATAATAAAAGAGGGAATTGGCCAATAGAGATGAAAGTGCAGCAAAACAATAAAAAGTGATAATACTGGCATCTTTGTCATGAAATCTTTGTCCATGCCTGTGTCCTGAATGGTATTGCCTAGGTTGTCTTCTAGGGTTTTTATAGCTTTTGGTTTTACATTTGAGTCTTTAATTCATCTTGAGTTAATTTGTGTATATGGTGTAAGGAAGGGGTCCAGTTTCAGTCTTCTGCATATGGCTATCAAGTTATCCCAGCACCATTAATTGAACAGGGAATCCTTTCCCCATTGCTTGTTTTCGTCAGGTTTGTCAAAGGTCAGATAGTTGTAGGTGTGTGGTCTTATTTCTGGGTTCTCTATTCTGTTCCATTGGTCTATGTATCTGTTCTTGTACCAGTATCATGCTGTTTTGGTTACTGTAGCCCTGTAGTATAGTTTAAAGTTGGGTAGTGTGATGTATTCATCTTTGTTCTTTTCGCTTTTTGCTTTTGCTACTGGCTGTTTTTGGGTTCCACATGAATTGCAATAGCAACAAAAGCAAAAACTTGACAAATGGAATCTAATTAAACTAAGGAACTCTGCATCCAGCATCTGTAAGGAAATTAAACAAATTTACAAGAAAACAAATAACCCCATTAAAAAGTAGGAAAATGATATGAACAAACATTTTCTCCCTTTTTCTTATTTCCATAGATTTTTGGGGATCAGGTGGTGTTTGGTCACATTAGTAAGTCCTTCAGTGGTCGTTTGTAAAATTTTGGTGTGCCCATTACCTGAGCATTATACACTATACCCAGTGTGTAGTCTTTTACCCCTCACCCCCACCCACCCTTTTCTCCAAGTCTCCGAAGTCTATTGTGTCATTCTTATGCCTTTTCATCCTCATAGCTTAGCTCCCACTTATGAGTGTGAACATATGATGTTTAGTTTTCCATTCCTGAGTTACTTAGAATAATGATCTCTGATTCCATCCAGGTTGCCATTATTCTACTCCTTTTTATAGCTGAGTTATATATATATATATATATATATATATATATATATATATATATATAT
>NC_045436.1:27164878-27348408 GCF_002776525.5 Piliocolobus tephrosceles | reverse complement strand
TATATATATATATATATATATATATATATATATATATATATATATATATATATATATAATATATATATACACACACACATGTATACATATACATACATATATATAAAATATATATATAATCACAATTTCTTTATCCACTCATTGACTAATAAGCATTTGGGCTGGTTCCATATTGTTACAATTGCAAATGGTGCTGCTATAAACATTTATGTGCAAGTATCTTTTTTTGTATAATGACTTCTTTTCCTCTGGGTAGACACCCAGAGGTGGGATTGCTGGATCAAATGGTAGTTCTACTTTTAGTTCTTTGAGGAATTTCTACACTGTTTTCCATAGTGGTTGTACTAGTCTACATTCCCACCAGCAGCGTGAAAGTGTTTCCTTTCCATCACGTCCCTGCCAACATCTATTAGTTTTTAATTTTATGATTATGGCCATTCTTGCAGGAGTAAGGTGGTATGGCATTGTGGCTTTGATTTGTATTTCTCTGATTGTTAGTGATGTTGAGCAATTTTTCATTTGTTCATTGACCATTTATATATCTTGTTTTGAGAATTGTCTATTCATGTCCTTAGCCCACTTTTTATGGGATTGTTTGTTTTTTTCTTACTAATTTATTTGAGTTATTTGCAGATTCTGAATATTAGTCCTTTGTCAGATGTATAGATTATGAAGATTTCCTCTGACTCTGTGCATTGTTGAACAGACACTTTTCAAAAGAAGACATACATTCAGCCAACAATCATAAGAAAAAAAGCTCAGCATCATTGATTACTACAGAAATGCAAATCAAAACCACAATGAGATACCATCTCACACTAGTCAAGATGGCTATTACCAAAAAGTCAAAAAATAACAGATGTTCTCAAGGTTTTGGAAAAACAGGAACACTAATACACTGTTATTGGGAGTGTAAATTAGTTCAGCCCTTGTGTAAGACGTCAAAGACCTAAAGACAGAAGCATCATTCAACCCAGCAATCCCATACTGAGTATATACCAAAAGGTATATAAATCATTCTAGTATAAAGACAAATGCACATAAATGTTCATTGCAGCATTATTCACAATAGCAAAAACATAAAATCAACCTAAATGCCCATCAGTGATAGACCAGATAAAGAAAATGTGGTACCTATACACCATGGAATACTGTGCAACCATAAAAAAGAATGCGATCACATCCTATAAAAGGAGCTGGAGGCCATTGTCCTTAGCAAACTGCTGTAGGAGCAGAAACCCAAATACTGCATGTTTTCACTTATAAGTGGGAGCTAAATGATGGAAACACACACATGTATATATATATAGAAAGAGAGGAGAACAATACACAGTGGGGCCTATAGTAGGATAAAGGGTGAAAGGAGAAAAAAATCAGGAAAAATAACCAATGAGTACTAGGCTTAATACCTGGGTGATGAAATAATCTGTACAACAAACCCCCATGGCACAAGTGTACTTATGTAACAAACCTGCACATGTATCTTTGAACTTAAAATAAAAGTTAAAAAATTGGAAGAGTGATAATAGTGGTAGTGATATTTGAATGAAACCTAAATGGAATTATACAAGATAAAGACCTGGGTGTGGAGATGTTGGCAGTGCCACTTTTCAAGAAAATCTAGATATGCAGCCAGAGGAACTTAGTCAAGGTGATCATGTTGACATTATGAGGAAAGCGATGGTGATGAAAATGATGAGTATTTCCCAGAGGAAGTGACACTGGCAAAAGCTTCCCATTAAGGGAACTTCAGAAGATATTTCGCCACTTTGAAAGCACAAAAGATAAAGTGTTGAAAACTGATAAAAAGTTAGACATATGAAAGATACTTGCTTCATGGTGCATTTTGCAATGAAAAGAAAGCAAATACTGTTGATGCTACACTTTAAAAGTATTTTACAAAAAAAGTTAAATTCTCAATGTTTGTAATATTTTAAAGAATATTAAATAATTTATTTTTATGTATATTTAATTTATCATTAGTGAAAATAAGAATTTTTAAGATTTTGATGAAAAATATATAGTCATTGAAGAGTCATATTTTGTCCCATTGTTTATTAAGATTCCTTTGTATGGCTTTAATTTGATGGTCACTTTTTTTTATTATACTTTAAGTTCTAGGGTACATGTGCACAACGTGCAGGTTTGTTACATATGTATACATGTGCCATGTTGGTATGCTGTGCCCATTAACTCATCATTTACATTAGGTATATCTCCTAATGCTATCCCTCCCCACTCCCCCTACCCCACAACAGGCCCTAGTGTGTGATGTTCCCCTTCCTGTGTCCAAGTGTTCTCATTGTTCAATTCCCACCTATGAGTGAGAACATGTGGTGTTTGGTTTTCTGTTCTTGCGATAGTTTGCTGACAATGATGATTTCCAGCTGCATCCATGTCCCTACAAAGGACATGAACTCATCTTTTTTCTGTGACTGCATAGTATTCTATGGTATATGTGTGCCACATTTTCTTAATCCAGTCTGTCGTCACTTTTACAGTCCATTACTACTGTGCAAAATGGAGATTGCCTATAATGAACATATCTTACACATTAATGTATTTTTTGAAAATTGCATTTATTTGAAAAACAAATCAGATTTTTAAAAGAAATCTATAAAAAGTGGTCTAGCCTCTAAAAGCCTATTTTTGTCCATATAGCACCTCTATGATATATGTACAATATAAAATCTATGCTATTTCATGTTAGTAAAACTAACAATGAAGTGAGTTTCAGGAATGCTTGAAATAAAAATGTTTATTTTTAGTATTATTTGGTAACATAAAAGAAAACACAGGTTTTAGTAGTTTATATACAGATCCTCAGCCAGGAGCGGTGGCTCAAGACTGTAATCCCAGCACTTTGGGAGGCCGAGGTGGGTGGATCACGAGGTCAGGAGTTGGAGACGACCCTGGACAACGTGGTGAAGCACTGACTCTACTAAAAATACAAAAAAAAAAAAAAAAAAAAAGCTGGGCGCGATGGTGGGAACCTATAATCCCAGCTACTCGGGAGACTGAGGCAGGAAAATCTCTTGAACCCAGGAGGTGGAGGTTGTGGTGAGCCGAGATGGCATCACAGCACACTCTAGACTGGGCGACAGAGGAAGACTCCATCTCAAAAAAAAAAAAAAAAAAAAAAAAAAGAATCCTCATGTGCATGTAGCTTTCTTTTTGTGATTTATTTGTTCTATTTGCAATATTTTGCTATTTAATTCTCTTCGTCCTTTTTATATTACAACTATTTTTTCTTTATCTGTTAGGTCAATTTTCTAATTTTATATTTTTCTTGTATTCCCAGGGTATTTATTAAGAACCTATCAAAAAACTATATCCCAAATTATAAATTTATATGAAACATGATGGATAATAATGTTTCTCTGGGTTTTGTTTTTGTTTTTGGATATTTTATAAACCTTTTTGTAACCTTTCAATATACTATGATTGGTTTCCCATTATTTATTTTTCCAAAAATAATTATGAATGGTGATAAAATATTTTAAAGCTTTTGACACATATTACTTATTTGCTTTCCAAAAAAGAGATGACAGTGTACACTCTGACCAGTATTATTTAAGAGTATCATCACTGTTTCCTTGCATTCTTATCAACATAACGACTTAAAATTTTCTTCCCCTCGTGTAGGTAAAAACTGGTGTTTTTTGTGTTATAATTTTCATTCCTTTGTTTACTAATAAGACTGAACATTATTTATGCTTATGGCTACTTAATTATTTATGCTTATGGCTACAGTTTTTACTTTTCATGAGTTCCTTGTTTGTATCTTGGCATAAATTTATAATTTGGGATGTAGTTTTTTGATAGGTTCTTAATAAATACCCTGGGAATGCAAGAAAAAAATAAATTTGGAAAATTGACCTAACAGATAAAGAAAAAATAGTTGTAATATAAAAAGGACTGAAATAGGTGAAAGTATTTTCCAACCTTGAACTGTATGATGTGTTTAAGTATTCCAAATGAATTCACTGTGAAATACATGAGCATTACTGGCCCTGGATAAAACGAAAAAGCTAGTTTGGGAAATGATTTGTGGTGTTGTTGTTGTTGTTGTTGTTGTTGTTGTTGTTGTTGTTGTTGTTGTTTTGAGACGGAATCTCGCTCTGTCGCCCAGGCTGGAGTGCAGTGGCGCGATAGCGGCTCACTGCAAGCTCCGCCTCCCGGGTTCACGCCATTCTCCTGCCTCAGCCTCCCGAGCAGCTGGGACTACAGGTGCCCGCCACCACGCCCGGCTAATTTTTTCTATTTTTTAGTAGAGATGGGCTTTCACCGTGTTAGCCAGGATGGTCTTGATCTCCCGACCTTGTGATCTGCCCGCCTCAGCCTCCCAAAGTGCTGGGATTACAGGCGTCAGCCACTGCGCCCAGCCGTTTTTCGTTTGTTTGTTTTTTTAAGATGGAGTCTTGCTCTGTCACCCAGGCTGGAGTGCAGTGACACGATCTGGGCTCACTGCCTCCCAGGTTCAAGTGATTCTCCTGCCTCAATCTCAGAGTAGCTGGGACTACAGGCATGTGCTAGCATGCCTGGCTAGTTTTTTTTGTATATTTTATGGAGACAGGGTCTCACCACGTTGGCTAGGCTGGTCTTGAACTCCTGACCTCAGGTGATCCACCTGCCTTGGCCACCCAAAGTGCTGGGATTACAGGCTCAAGGCCTGGGAACTGATTTTGAATGGCCATACATTGGATGCTGTATATTAATTCAATGACAAAATGTAACCATTTAGTTTTCTTCCCTTTTGAAGAGTGTTAAAAGAGGCTTTGTTATTCTGAAGCTTATATAATTTTTTATGTTCTACATTTGAAATTAAATTTAAGTTAAATGAAATTGTGCTTGACATTTCAAGCCTATCAGAACACAATGAGAACAAACATGAAATGTAGATTTATTCTCTAAGTATAAATTTAGCTGTGATTTGGTCAAATTTCCAGAGGGTCAAAATATCATCCAGTGACAATAATATAGTTTTATGCCATTTTAAGATTTTTTAAATCCTTGTTTTACCACTTTCTATTTCTGTGATCCTAAGAAAGTTATGTAGAGTCTGTGGCTGGAGAATAACCATGTAATCAGGATTTTCCTCTATTCTCACACCAGCACCACAACAATCACCTACACAGAAGACTTCTATGGCCAAATCCACGGGGGTTTCTCCCCACCACCATGCAGTGCATGCCAGCAGGTTGTCCTCCAATTCGATGCTGGCACTATCGACCTGGAGACAGCATCAGATCTCACTGGTTGGGGACTCAGTCCCCAAGACTGACTCCCACCCCACCCATGACACCAGTCTCAAATCAAGGCTTCTGGAACTTCTGACCAATGGCTTCAGGTTGAGGTTCCTACAACCCCCACTTTGGGTTCGAATAATTTGCTGGAGCGGCTCACAGAGTCCAGGGGAACACTTATTTACATTTACTGGTTTATTATAAAGGATACTGCAAAGGCTACAGATGAAGAGATGTGTAGGGCAAAATATGGGGGAAAGGGTAGGGAGCTTCCTTGCCATCCCTGGGTTCTCCCCACTCCAGGAGCAATCTGGAAGCTCTTCAAACTCTGTTTGGGTTTTAATTTTTTCACTGCAATTTCTGCCTCCTGGGTTCAAGGGGTTCTCCTGCCTCAGGCTCCCAAATAGCTAGGATTACAGACATGTGCCACCACGCCTAGCTAATTTTCGCAATTTAGTAGAGATGGGATTTCGCCATGTTGGCCAGGTTGGTCTCGAACTCCGGACCTCAGTTGATCTGCCTGTCTCGGCCTCCCAAAGTGCTAGGATTACAGGCGTGATCCACTGCGCCCGGCCTCGCTTGGGTTTTTATGGAAGCTTCATGACATTAGCATTCCTTATCTCCATCCCTAGAGTATAAGGTAGGACTCTCTCTGGGAAGGGTCTTAAGACTAACAATCATAAAGGTGAAGATTAAAGTCCTGCCTTGGGTCACGTGAAAGGATGGCAGGAGAGAGATTCTGTTTCCTGAAGCCTGCTCCTGAGGCCTAACACACCCAACATTATAACAAAATACTGTAAAGGGATATGAGAGTTATGAACTAGGAACCCTGGATGAAAACCAACACATATCATAACACCACAGTCTGTAACCCAGACTGTGTCAAGGGTGCCTTCCAACTATTATATGCCATTCCACAATAAAGAAGTCAACCAATGTTTAACCTACACTGAATACATACTTGATAGATTTTAGAAAACTGATTCTTGTTTTTACTTTTGATTATAAATAGGACTTTGCTTTATCTCCCAAATGGAAAAATGAACTTGTTTCCAAACTGTATTACAAACACCACACAGAGTACATTGTTCAGCTAAAATGTATTAGTGCTGTTTATTTGAGTATTTGTATCTTAATGGTTGAATTGTTTAAACTTCCCTTTTTGGAATGTGTGATTTTCCTATTTCTCCGAACATCAACAAAATTATGTATGCATCCTGGAAGTGCTGCAGAGACCGAATTAAGTGGCATAGTATCTGCATTTTAACACGACAATCATATCAAATTAGGCAAATTACTTTCTTAAAAGTCTGGTTGTTAAAATACAATCTAATATGATTTAAAATATTTTTAGTTTCAAAAAATGTCCACTAAGATTTTCTACTTTCATTAATACAGATGATTAATCTGAAGGAAATGCTGAAAACCGTCATGTAATGTGTCTTTTTCAAAATGGCTTTGCTTTCTTTTATTCATCCCATCTCCATGGTCACTACACTAATGTGCACCTTCATTACCTCCGGTTTGAAGGTAGTAGTACTACCTTACTGTGGTAGACCACAAGAAGTAGGACTCCATTTGCTATTTTTACTCTCCAATATAACCACATATGACAGCTACACTAGAGTTCCTTAAGCATTATTTTTCATAAACTGTGAAAAATTTTTCGTGGCTTTGACTTAAATGTTTATTTTTTAACATGAATAAATTACATCACCTTCCTCCTGTGCAATTTCTACCAGCTCACTAATTTTCTCTAATTTTCTCTTCCTGTTTATCTAGTCTATTGGGTTTCCAATTTCAAGTAATTATTTTCATTCCTGCTACAATTTACTATAGTTGGATTTGATTTTTTTTTAATTCTCTTGTCATTTTTGATACCTATTTCCTCCTTCATAATACTTTTCATACTATCTTTCCAGTCTTTAAACGTATTAAATATACGTATACATTTTAAGATATATTCTACTTGTGTATTGGCTGACTTTCATTAAAGAATGTTCATTTCCAAGTTCATCTGTGAATTTTGCTTCATTTTGTTTTGGTTGGTGTGATCTCTATACATTTATCTGTAATAAATCTTTCCGACTTATTTTTCTTAAATATTTGGTTGTACCATAAACTTTGCATAATGTCAACCTGAGACCACTTTAAATTTCTGCTTTGTTATTTCTCTGTTAGTAGGAGAGTGGCCACGAAATAAGAAATCATTTTTTCCCTTTTTTCTATGTTGTTTGTTTTTTCTTTTTCTTTCTTTTTTTTTTTTTTTTATTGTTTTGCTTTTCAATCCACGCCCAAACAAAAAAGAGACAGCCAAGTATCACCATCTCCCTATGTACTATGGAAAATTATCTAGTGTTCCCATTTCAGGTATAGACCTTTATTAATTACATAATATCTGATCTATCCCCTGTTTTGAAGGTTTACCTGGCCATTTGGTGCCTTTTAAGTAAAACCTCATTAAAGACATGGCTTTAGGACACCTGGAGACAGCAACAAATACCCATGGCAAATGACAGTTTCCTCCCTAGATTTGTGTTGCCTCCTTTCTGGCTGCCACAGATTTCCATTATTTTACCAATGTCTTAGCCGTGTCATTTACTTTATTGATTTTATCTTTTTTAGGTTTACATTTTGAATTACCTTTAGACTTACAGAAGACTGAGAACATTATGCAGAATTTTCATATATCTTTTACTGACCTACCCCTGGCATTCACATCTAAAGTAACTAGTGCAATGACCCGAACCTGGGAAATAAAATCATGCTAATTTCCCAACAAAAGCGTTCTGTAAATTTCACCATTTTTTTTTCACTGTCTTTTTTCTGTTGTAGGATTCTCTCAGGATTCCACATTCCTTATAGACTACCTCTTACAGTCCACAGCATTCTCCCAGTCTTTTCTTATCTTTCATACTTCAAAGCTTTTGTTCAGGTAACGGACATTCCTTGATTTGGGTTTATCTGACACTTTTTCATGATTCATTGAAGGTTATGTATTTTTTATAGGAATGTCATGACAGGTGTGTTGTCCCACCTCTGTGCATCATCTGGAGGTTTGAGATGTCAGTACCTGTTGTTACTGTGTGTTGATGTTGATCTTGATCAATCAGTTGAAGTGGTTTTGTTATGTTTCTTCACTCTAAAGTTATCAACTTTCTCCACTGATTTCACACATATCTTGAGGGAGATACCTTATAATTATGAAATTGCTGTTTTTCTTTAAAGTATTGTTTGCTAATGTTAGTGATGGCAGCAGTGGCCCATGTGGAGCAGCTGCTATGGGGAGGCCAGCTGTAGTAGGGGAGGCAAGGCTGGGTCTGCGCATTGCATGGAGCCAGTGGGAGCCAGGAATAGGGGGGAGCCCCTCCCACTACTGAGCTGGCGGGTTGGGAGCCCTGCACTCCCAGGCACAGCTGCAGCCGTCCAGCCATGGCTCCGAACCCAGGCAAACCTGTGCTCTTGGGAGCCTGGGAAGCTTCCCTCCCTCCGCAGGCTCAGAAGTGCCTCCTCCCGCTCCTCCCCAACTCCCAGTCCCTGCTCTGATTTCAGAGAAATGTTGAAGTCAAGCCTGGGTGCGGTTATGACCTGACTGGGTGTGTGTGCTCAGGACAGCACTGACAAGCCAGCTCCCCCTGCTTCCTCAGACTCCTCCTAAACTTTGGGCACCAAGGAGCTCAGGGAGGGAAGCTGGGAGGATCTGAGGGCAGGTCTGCGTGGGCCTGCAGGTGCCCCTTGGCATGAATAGCCTGGGCACTGTGGACGACATGTTGATGGTGGGAGGCAGACAGGTTCCTGGTTGGAAAGGGGCAGGTCCCCTTTGAAACCTCACCTTCAAGCTAGGAATGGCCTGCAGTCCGGGGACTGGAGTACCAGTTCTGGGTGGAGTCCACAGTCCAGAGTGAAAACTCACGGCACTTTTTTCAGACCCCTCCCATGGTCACCCATGGACCAATCCACACGCACTGCCTCCCTACTGAACCCATAAAAACCCCGGATTCAGCTAGACTCACACAGACAAAGGAGTGACCTGCCTGTGGAAAAGAGCTACCCACTGCCGGTCTCCTCTCCACTGAGAACTGGAGCTGGACACTCGTTGGGATGACCTACCTGTAATACAAAGAGGGCTGAAACATACCCTCCTACCCCAAAGTGGTGACGTTGTGGATGAGAGGAAGGAGACAAGAGCTGCAGCCCTTCAGGGAGCCCAGAACTAGGGGCTGCCCAAGCCAGGGCCGTGACACCCTCTTTGGGGTTCTGCAGTTCCTGGGGTCTCTAAGCTTTCTGGATGTTCCCCTCCTCCAGATGTGGATGCCCGCAGTAGAAGCAGCATGTAGTACATCTGGTCCAGTTGCAGCCTTGCATGGAGCTGGCACCTGTGCTGATGCCTAGAGCAACCTACCTCGCTGCAGCAGCCAGCTGCCTGGCTGTGTGCAGTGGCCGGACCCCACGCTCACCTCTCCCACACACCCCTCATTGCTCCACACCTGGCTCACCCTTGGCATGTGTGGGATCCAGGCTGATAGCATAAGCCGAGTGCAGCCTGTCGGGCCGAGTGGGTGGAACAAGCCCTAAAAGTGCAAGCAATACTAAGGCAAAAGGCACTGCCAGCCACAGAGGTTTCTGGCTGGTGAAGCAACACTCTAAGGATCCCGTGACATTTGTATCCATAACTTGATCTTGTCTACAATATTATTACTGAGGTATTTGCCCAACAATAATTTTTTATTTCTCTATTTTCTTCTACATTTGGTAACTAGAATTCTACTGCATGTGAGAGCTGTCCTTCTCCTGTGCCTTTATTTAAGTAACTATGTATATGCGTATGGGCTCATGGATTTCTATTTATGGATTATAATCCCAAACCATTAGTATTTAATTATTTTAGAGGGTCAAACTCTTCCATCTTTGGTCATGAAGGGTTTGAGGTTAACTCCTGTTTTCTTTCAGTGACTTCCTTCCACTGTCCCTCCTTCCTTCATTTGCCTTCCTTTGTTCTTTTCTTGTACTTTCTTTTTTTGTGGCACTGCAACGTATTTCATGTTCAACTTGTATTTTTTTCTGCCCAGGCTTGTACTTAATTATGTCTGCCAGATGTTCATTTTTCTTTTTTGAAGAATAGTATTTATAACCAGAAATGGCCCTTACACATGACTTTTGTTATGAGAAATTATCACTTCCAGTTCCTCTCGGTGTTTAGAATAGGAATTATATGTATATATGCTAACTTACATGTATACACACGTCTATATTTCTGTACTTGTGTGTGTAGATATATATGGATATTTAGTCTATCTGCCTAACAATCTATCTATCTGAAACCATCAACACATATTGACACCTTGGATACCAATTTAATGCCACAGGGTGAATTTTAGCCCCCATATCCCTTTTTAAATGTGCAACTTCTTGATATTGTAAAATCAATTTCTTATTATCTACAATTATATATTTATGTATTTGTTCAATTCTAGTATATACAGATTATTATTTCAGAACTATGGACATAGTTACCTGTAGATTGCAGTATTTATTATTCGTTTTTGTTTTAGTTTGAACGCATTCACTCAAGGCCCATTTTTCAAAGTTCCTTACAGTAGTTTTCTCCTTTCCCAACTCCTTCATTGTGGATATTTAATTTATTTATTGTAAGGTGAGGTTCCATTGTTAGGGATTATATTTCATTTTGAATTCTTCCTGTATTCTGGTTGGTTTAAATTGTTTAGTTTTTGGAGTATGTGTAGTGTACATAAAGCATTACTATGATTCTCAGAGGAGGAACTATGGAAAAAGTTATACTGAGAAAAGTATTACTCTCCACTCATCCCTGCTACTAGGTTCCTATTCTCCCTTTTTTCTATCCCTTTCTGATGACCAAGCCCACATAGGTAAAAATTTCTCCTTAGTTTCTGATTTAACTGCCCTTTGATTATGTTGCACAATAAGTAAATACATACTTTTTGTAGTATTAAGAACAGTTAACGTGAGATCCATCCTCATCAAATTTTTAAGTGCACAGTTACAGTATTAACTGTGGACACAATACTGTACAGCAGTTCTCTATAACTGATTCATCTTGTGGAACTAAAACTTTATAATATTCATCGGATAACAACTCCCCATTTCTCCCTCCCCCAGATCCTGGAAATCACTATTCCACTCTCTGTTTCTACACTGCCTTATTTCACTTAGCCTAATATCCTCCAAGTTCATCCATGTTATCACATAATACAAAATTTTATATACTACATTTTCTTTATTCATTCATCTGTCAGACATTTAGGTTGCTCCTATATCCTGTCAACTGTGAAATCGTTTCTTGGACATGACACCAAATGCACAGGTAATAAATGCAAAATTAGAAACTGGGACCACATCAAACTAAATAGCTTCTGCACAGCAACAGAAATAATCAGCAGGTAAAAAGGCAACCTACAGAATGGTAGAAAATATTTACAAGCAATATAATCGATAGAGGGCTAATATCCAAAATATATAAGGAAGCCCTGTAAGTCAACAGCATTAAATCCCATATAACTGATTAATGGGCAAAGAACTTGAATAGACATTTCTGTAAAAGGCATACCAATGGCCAATAGGTACATGAAAAAATGTTCAGCATCACTAATTATGAGGGAAAAGCAAATTAAATCTACAAGTGAGATACTGCCTCACATCTGTTAATTTGCATAATATAAAAAGACAAATTTTAGTAAGACTGTGGAGAAACTGGAAACTTTATACACTGCTGGTGAGAATGTAAAGTGATGCATTTGTTATGGAAAACAGTATATAATTTTTAAAAATTAAAAATAAAATTACCATATGATCAAACAATTTCATACTTGGTTTTATATCAAAAAAATAGAAATCAGGATCTTGAAGAGATACATGTAGTCCCATGTTTATTGCAGAATTATTCACAATATCCAAGCTGTGAAAACCACCGAACTGTCCATGGACATGTTTTCTTCACATCCTTTTTTATTTTCCTTACATGGACAGTAATGGATTATAGATATTTTTTGTGATCTGCTCTTTTTCACTTAACCATGTATCCTAGAAATCACTGGAAATCTGTTCACAGAAATCTTCCTCTTTCTGTTTTACAGCTGCATAATACTCCATTGTGTAAAAGTTGCATAGTTTGCACAACCATTTTCCTATGAATGGGCATTTGGAATGTTTCCCATATTTTGCAATCCCAAAGAGTATGCCAAAGAATAATCATGTTCATCTTCATTTTTGTAATTTTAGAGGCATATCTTCAATATATATTGCTAGAAGTGGGATTAATAGATCAAAAGTAAATAAATACAATATCACTGAACATTATTAAAATATTCTGTATAAAGTGTTTCTTTCTGGATGATAAGTAAGCCACTTGAGATGAATTAAACATTTAATGTAATTCTGTAAAAAACAATGTCATTTCTATTTGGAGAATTCTGCTAAACAGCTTTCAGGACAAGCTTGTCAAGTATGATAATAATAATTTTTCAACACAAAATCCTGTCTATCAAAAGCATCAACCAAACAGTGATGCAGCTATTTTTATAGATGCAACAGATATCATAAAATAGATTTGTTCTTTTGATTGTGAACGAAGCATATTCTACTCTAAAAAATAATGTGGAAACAAATGTTTTTAGTTATGTTAAATCTAAGTGTGATTCTCAGTTTCATGCCTTGTTACAACCATGAAGAGTTAAAAAGGTGATGGCCTCAATGTTTTGCAAGACTTTTTTTTTTCATTTAACTCTATTTCTTTGTAGAATAGTGAAGCTATTCATCTTTTTTTCTGAAATTGGTCATTGAAAATATTTCCAACAAGTTGTCCAGATGAAAAAGTCTAAGGAGCAAGATTTTCAATATTTTCACTATGTGTTTATTCTAGTATTTCTACTTCTCAACCCCAATTCTGTGACCATATTCTCAATTACAATGAATGATATGAAGATTCAAAAAATGTAGAATTAATATACATTAATAGGACCTGAAGTTGACAGATTTAAAGGGGTTATAAAAGAGAACCAGTTCTCCTAAATTAGATCAAACCTCTAGACTTACATAATCACACTGTAGTATTCTTAAAAAGAAGTTGCAAGTGATATTTATCATTTAATGGATGTTCGTTATTTTGAGGCAATGTGGCGTGCTAGAAGAAAAATTATGTCAGGCAAATAGAATACAACTTCTTAAAAAGGACGTGAGAACAATTGACATTGTTATAAATGTAAAGATTTCAAAATCGGGTTGGAAGTTTAGAATTCCTTCTGTGAGAATCAAAAAAATGTTGCTGTTTTGGGAAAGAAAAATGACTGTTGAGTGATTATTAAGTTCTAGCAAATATTACAAATATATTTTTAAATGAATAAAAAAACATGGGTACATGTTTTGGGAGTTTTGTTTGTTTTCTTAGATAGTACAGTGTTATAATAGCCTTATTAAAAATAGATACCTAATTTTTATAAATGAGGTTTATGCCACAACAGTTATATGATCAGTGTATTGTCAAACTGATGAATATAGGGTTAAAATGACAAAGTGTATCAAATGTTATTTAGATAATTATTTTTCAAAATGCATGCAGAAAATCTTCTGAAAAGAGTTGCCTGGTCCTACAAAAGAAGTATAGTAATATCTCAATATCAATAATTGCTTATTTTTCTGATTCATTATGAAGTATCATCATTTCAACTTTAGTATTTATTGAAGAGAGAAATACATGATTTAGTAATAATAGATACTTAGATACCTCATGTCTTAGTCCATTCTGTGTTGCTATAATAGAATACCTGTGGCTGGGTAATTTACAAAAAAAGAGGTTTAGAAACCTACAGAGTATTCCAAATACTTTGAGTATTTAGCTTAGTGTTCTACAGGCTGGGAAGTTCAAGGTCATGGCCCTAGCTTCAGCAAGAGCTTTCATGCTGCTTCATAACATGGTGGAGAATGTCAAAGAGGAAGCAGGCACATGCAAAGGGCAAACTCTGAGGAGCATCCTCAGTTTATACCTACCCACTCTCATGGGAACTAATCCTTTCCTGTAAGAACTAACCCAGTCTCACCAGAGAAAGAACTCATTCACTGTTATGAGAACAGCATCAAGCCATTTTTGTGAGATCTGCCCTCTTGACCAAAACACTCCCACTTGGCCTATAACCCTAATATCACTATATTGGAAATCAAGTTTCAAAATGAGTTTTAACGGGGACAAATTCAAACTATAGCACCTTATGTTCAATAATGGATAGAACAACCAGAGAGAAATGTAACAAGGAAATGGAGAACATAAGGAACTTTATAAAGCAACTAGATTTAACAGAAATCTATGGAACAATTAACCTAGAAGCAGCAGAATACAAATTGTTCCGAAATACACATAAAATACAAATTGTTCCCAAATACACATGAAACATTCTCAGAGATAGACCAGATTGTTAGGCATTTAAAAAGCCATATTAAAGGGAATGTGTTAAATCACAGAAAGGTTATTTTCTGACCATAATCGAATCAAATTAAAATCAGTAATAGAAGTAAATTTTGGAAACTCTAAATATATGAAAATGACATGACACTCCTATTTAACCAATAGATTTTAAAAAAATTACAAAGAATATTGTGAAATACTTTTTTATGAGTGAAAAATACAACATGATATACCCATAGGCTGCAGTTAAGGCAGAGGTTATAAAGGAATTTACAGCTGTAACAACCAACCTTAAGAAACTAGAAAAGGAGAAGTACACCAAACTCAAAACAAGAAGAATGAAGGGAGAAGGTAAAAAAGGAAACAGAGCAAAGAAAAATAATAAAGAAAATTGACAAAATTCAAAGTTTGTTTTTTGAACAGAAAAAAAATAGCCAACTTTTAGTTGGACTAATCAAGAAAAGAAAGAAGACTTAAAATACTAAAACCAAGAATGAAAGAGAAGACATGACTGTTGACTTTACTGAAATTAAAGGGATTATAAATAAGATAAGGCTATAAACAATTGTATGCCAGTATAGTAAATAACCCAGCCAAACTAAACAAATTCCTAGAAGACACACTCCAAAACTGACTCAAGAAGAGATAAAGAATCTGAATGCAACTACAAGCAAAGAGAGTGCATTAATTAAAAAAAATAAAACTTCTCACAAATAAAAGTTCAGGCACAGATGATTTCACTGGTGACTTCCACCAAATGTTTAAAGATGAACATAAATCCTTAACAAACTCATGCACAAGAACAGAGAAATACAACAGAAGGGAATACTTTCCAACTCTTTGCATGATGCCAATTTCACCTGGATTCTTACACTGGACAAAGATTTCACAAGAAATACAAACAACAACTAAAAGGAAGTAGACAATATAAATATAGACACTAATATCCACAACCAAATACTAACGAAGTGGATTGCATAATATAAAAGGATTATAACAAGGATTATATAACATGAGCAAGAAGGATTTATCCCAGTAATGCAACAGGTTTAATGTATAAAAGTTCAATCAAGGTAATACATCCTACGAATAGCACAAAAGGCAAACACAACATGATCATCTCAATAGAGTCAGAAACAATCATTTGGCAAAATTCAACACCCCTTTTATGATAGAAACACTCAGTAAACTAGGAATGTAAAGGAGCTTCTTCAACCTGATAATAGTAATCTGTAAAATGATAACATCTTACTTAATATGAAAGATTGAATGTATTACTATTAAAGTAATGAATCATACAATGATATCTGCTTTCATCAGTTCTATTCAATGTCGTCCTGGTGGTGACAATGTTGTCTTGGAGACATGAGCCACCACACACAACCCTGGATTATTTAAAAACACTGACAACACAACAATAAAAAGACAAACCAATTCAAACATGGGCAAAAGGTTTAAATGGACTTTCCTCCAAAGTAGATATACAAATAATCTTTAAGCACATGAAAAGATGCTCAATATATTTAGTCATTAGTGAAATGTAAATCAAAACTTCATTGAGGTACCACTTCACACCCACTAGGATGAATTTAAAGAAGAAAGCTAGGCAGCAAGTGCTGTTGCTGGTGTGGAAAAATTTGAACCCTCATGCATGGCTGATGGGACCGTCAAGTGCACAACCACTTTGGAAAATACATTGTCAGTTACTCAAAAAGCTAAATATAGCATTGCCATACGACCCAGCAATTCTACCTCCAAGAATGTAACCAAAAGAACTGAAAACTTATGCCCAGGAAAAAATTGACACAATTGTTCAAATCAGCATATTTATTATTTATAGTAACTGAAAAGTGGAATAAGTCAAATGTTTGTAAGTATGAATGTTTAAATGAAATATGAAATATGATATATCCATATGATAGAATAATATTTGACAATAAAAATAAATTAAGGACTAATACATTCTACAATGGGGAAGAACCTGGAAAATGTTATAAGTGAAAGAAACCGGCCATGTACAACACATATTGTGCTATTATATGGTAAATCTAGACTAGGTAAATTTATCGAGATGAAATAGATTAGTGGTTGCCAGTGGTTGGGAGAGGGAGAAAATGGAGAGGGACTGCTTTTATGTACAAGGTTTCTTTTTGGAGTAAAGAAAATGTCTAAAATTAGATAGTGATGATGGTTGCACAGCTCTGTGAATTGTACAATTTAAGAGAGTATGTTTTCTAATATGTAAATGGTATCTCAATAAAGTTGTTAGAAAAAAAGAACTTATAATCAAAGAACTGCTGACCCTGGGAAATGAAGAGGATTTGGAAAATGAAGCATATCTTACTACTTATGTGAACACATTTTTGAAAGAGAAGAAAAAATAAAAAGACATATTTACTCATTTTGATCAGGAAGAAATTAGAATCATAGTGATCCATATAAGACAGTGATTGAACTTTTCTTTCTTTGTTTTTTGATGCCCCTTCCTGTTTTACTTAAAGCTGTTTACACTAGGATTTTGTTCCTGCTAATGAGTATTTTGCTCATATTGATCTTTCAGAGATGGTATTTTATTTGACATATTAAAGGCCTTATTTCAAGCTTCTCATGCTCCCAGCCTTGTTGTAATGAAAGCTTGGAGGCCAGGGCATCTTTTATCAGTCTCTTTTTTGCCCCCTTTCTTTGATACAATGTGAATTAGGCTTCTTAGTGAATTACCTGTATACATTCTCAGGCTACAAATTTTGGCATGTTCAAATTCATCAAAGATTAAAAATGAGGCTGTTGAATTTTAAAAATGCACACATTCAGTTTTAAAAACACAGACACAGTAAGTCCGAAGGAATTAAATCAGTGTGCAAAAGTGCAGGAGCAATCATTTAAGTCTTGTGATTACATTTTTTAAATGTTTAAGTATTTAGAAATTTAAGGATTGGCCCCGGGGCTCACACCTGTAATCCTAGCACTTTGGGAGGTCAAGGCGGGTGGATCATGAGGTCAGGAGTTCGAGACCAGCCAGACCAATATAGTGAAACCCCGTCTCTACTAAAAATACAAATATTAGCCAGGCGTGGTGGCGCACGCCTGTAATCCCAGCTACTCTGGAGGCTGAGGCAGAAGAATCGCCTGGGAGGCAGAGGTTGCAGTGAGCCGAGATTGTGCCACTGCACTCTAGCCTGAGCGACAAAGCGAGACTTTGTCTCAAAAAAGAAGGGAAAAAAAAAGGAATTTAATATATTGTAATGGGTGATGCAGTGCTTGAATGGAGATATTTTCTTCAGTTGAAAACAGGGAGGTTAATGTTTGGAACCTACTCAATGGTATACTTATATAATAAAGTAAATATCCATAAAATTCATATCAAAATCCATATCAGGGAATAAATAAATTCATGTACATCAATGATTGCCAAGTTTTAATCCTTTTTATGCACTTAATATGATTAATGCTTCTATTTAACTTTGGTGAATATATATGACCCTCAAAATATTTGTTCTGTAGGAAGTTTAAACACTTCTCTCCACAAGCAGGGACCATCTCTGCCTATCTGCTCCCCATCTCTCCTATTCCAAACAAGATATCATTTGTTTATTCATTCTCTCATGTAATAATACTTCACATATGTTGCTGCAATGGTTTCTAATCTTTTCTGGATCATCATTGCTCTTGAAAAAAATAATGGAACTTACAGACATTTCTCCAAAAATAGAAAGCTTTTGCATTCATGTACACATGTCTAAGCCTATACAGAGGTACCCTGGGGCCTCTGGTTGTCCCTTATGTAGACCTAGGTTAAGAGCTCTGATCTATTAACCTGGCAAACTTCTCCCCCTTTCTTTTTGCTCATATCTAATATTTAATAATCCAATAAAGTAAATTCTACCTCCAAATTCTCTTAAGTCCTCCCATTTCACGGCTGTTGAAATCATGTCTGCATTATCTGATAACTTCTTATTATCCTGACTTATTATAATAACCTCCTGATTTTCTTGTCTGCTATCTCATTCTCTTCTCTTCCAGTCATTTTACATTTTGCTACCAATTTAAAGTTTAAATGTGCATACCAGACAATATCACTACACTTACAACCTCCAATGGCTGGTCATTGTTATGTCTACTAAATAAAGACCGAAAACATATCAAGATTTGTTTTTTAGTTTCCAGATGCATATTAATCTCCAGAATTTCTCTTCTACAAAGTTCATATTGAGGTCCTTAAGTCATTTTGCATATATGATGTCCTCCACCTAAAAGATCTTTCCCCAATTTCAGATTATAATTTTTAACATCTTTCAAAAACAAGTTCAAACATCACTTCTCTTAAATGTCTCTTCCTCATTTTCCACAGCTTGCTTCTTCGCCCTCACTCTCTTCTCTTCCCAAAAAAGATAAGTCACTTACCCCTGTGTGTTCACAAAGAAATGCAAGCATTTGCATCTGCCAATTCAATTATTTATTTACAGTCTTTTTTCATCACTGAACAATAAATTCTTCAAGAACAATGATCGTGTCTATTTTTATCTTTGTATCATCCTCTGTGTGTATCATAGTTCCTGTATATGGCAGTTATAAAATACTAAATTGAATGAAGAATAAATATGCACAATACTCTTCTGACACTAACTGGAGTTAGTGCAGACTTCAAAAGGGCACAGTCCTCATATAAGATTCTCCTCACTTCAGACAACCTGCAAGCTCCAGAGATTTTTAAATACCTGCACTCCTGACCAATTGGCTACAAATCTGGGGTTCTCACTACCCCCACGGATTCAGTAATTAGCAAGAGCAAGTCACAGAATTCAGAAAAGTGCTATACTTTTTATTACACTTTTACTGCAAAGGATGCAAATCAGAACCACTTGAAAGAAGAGACCCATGGCATGAGATCTAAGAGAGCCCCAAACACGGAACTTTTGCATCCTCTCCTCATGGAATCAGGATGCTTTGCTCTGCTGGCACATCAATGCCTTCACCAACCAGACAAGTCAAGTGAGCTTCAGTTTCCAATGTGTTTCTTCGCTTTTTTTTTTTTTTTTTTTTTGGTGTAGGCTTGACTGATGAAATAATTGACCAAGCCCTCATTTTCTCACCAAATGTCAAGCTCCTATAATCTTGTCATCTTGCTCAAGGCTCTAACCCACTAATCATACACTTTGTCTTTCCAGCATAGCTAGCCCTAGCCCCCATCCTGAAACTACTGAGGGGCCCCTGACTCATTTTAGTAGCGTAAACTGAAGCATATCTCTAGGCATCCACTATCAATAACAAAGTCACTCTTCATTCTAGAAATGCTGGAAAACGTAAGACAAATGTTTTATTTTACAATATAAAAATAAGGATATTTAAAATGCTAGATTTATTGTCACAGTAAATATTATTATGATTATTACACTGATAATTTCATATGTTTACACTTCCAAACCTAAAGCAGCAGCCTTGATTTATTTCTAATGTCTTAAGTCAGGATTTTTATGGGGGTAAATTTGCTCTGTCATACCTCCACAGATGCTGCACTACCTTCCATTCTAAATTTTCAGAGATGTCTCCAAAATAATTTTATAAAACTATAAAAAGCTAAATTATAGCATAATTTATAACAGCCTATTAAAACTTGTATTTACTTTGAGCTTTTTGACACTCTAATTTCAAAATTAACATAATCCTGATACAGACCTATCTTTGTTCAAATGATCACAGACATGGGCAGTGATGTAGGAAAGTAAGGATCTTAACCTCCTGAAATTTACAATTGTGATTAAGTCTCAGAGAAAAAAAGTCCTACTCACTATTTTCTTTTAACACATCTTTATTAAACACCTACTTTTTGCTCAGCACTGTTCTAAGCATTAAGTTTATCAACAAGCAAGACAGACAAAAATCACTGCCTTCACAAAAATTAGCATATAGTACAATTGAGCAGGTAATAAACAGAGGAAATATATAAAATATATAGCAAACCAGATTGTGTACTGTTCTCAAGAAAAAAATATGGCAAAAAAGTGAGATAGAGAATATGTTTAGGTTGGGATTTGCAATGTTAAAACAATGTCAAAATGAAAGCAGCCCAAATAATGTGACCTTTAAGACGATCTGAAGATGGAGAAGAAGTGAACCCATCCATATATCTTAAAGAAAATCATTCTAGGCAGAAGAGGACCAAGTGTAAAGTCCCTGGATGAAATGTACCTGGTTGTTGAAAAACAAAAAGTGAAACAAAACACAGAGAAACAAGTGTGTACAGAAAAGAGTGAGTAAAGTAGTATGAATAAATAAGGTCAGAGAGGTGTGATAAAATTTAATGGGGCCTTGTAGCTCACTGGGATAATACTGTTTTCTTTCTTTCTTTCTTTCTTTCTTTCTTTCCTTCCTTCCTTCCTTCCTTCCTTCCTTCCTTCCTTCCTTCCTGCCTTGTTCTTTCTTTCTTCTTTTTCCTAAAATGAGTAGATGGTACATCCATGAACTCTGAGAAGGTGAAAATTAGTCCTACTGGTAATCAGTCTGCGTTTACTTATCACAACATCAACAAAGTTTCTAAAAGGACACAGCCAGGGCTACATCACAGCAGCAACATAACTAGTGGCTTTCCTTATTTGTGACTGCTGCTCCTTTTAAGCCTCATATTATTCTTGCCTTCTGAACAATTATACCAAACTGCCTAATTGCTAACTGCCCTGCTTACTAACAATACATCTCCAAAACAGACTTTTGCTTTCCCAAATCTTCTTTATAATCTTATAATAAGGTCCTCTCTTTAAGTCCTGTCTTATTGAGATTCCCTTGGTTTCCTCCAATGTGAACTTTCTCTTGCTGCAACAAACTAGATAAACCTAATACTGACTAAAATATGTCACTGGTGGGATTAGGCAGTATTGAACAGAGAAGTTATAATTTACATTTAACAGGATAATCCAGGCTATTATGCTAAGAGTAGACTGGAGTAATACAGACAGAAAAAGGCAAACCAATTAGAACACTAATGCAATAATATGACTTTGACTGTAGCACTGGTGCCAAAGGGTTGGGAAGTGGTTGGATAGTGAATATATTTAAAGGCAGGGCTGTCAGCCTTTCCTAATGGGTTGCGTATGAACATACAGAAAGAAGAGTCAAAGATGAGTCCAAAGAGTGGGCCTAAACTGCTGGAAGGACAATATTGCCTCTTACTTGAGAAGAATGTAGGATAAGAAGGTTTAAAATGAGTTCTGCTTTAATCTGACAAAGCGTCTGGGTGAAGATATTAAGTAAGCAGTTAATATGTGAGTATAGAGTTCAGAAGAAAGTTTGAGCTGGCAAGGTACATTTATGAGTTCTCTTAGTATAGATGGTATTTAAAGTCATGAGACTGAAGGACATCAATGAGGGAGTGACTGTATTTTTCTTGTATCAGTATTTTCCAACTTGATTTGCTGTGATTTTTATAGCTCTAGTTAGATTGTGTCTGTATACTATAGATGTTATGGTCTCTGTAAGATATATCTTACTGAGAATATCTAGAATTTTACTAATGTTATGAAATTATTTTTACATGTCCAAAGTATTCGTTTAGAATTTTTAAAAAGTCAACAACACAAAGTTGAATTTCAGCATAATTGTCACTTATTTTTCTCTTAATATTTAACTGCATGAATCATGGTGACGTAGCTGTTCAACCATCTATTACTAGGACTGTAATTGAAAAAGTCTAGGATAGAAGAAAAATAAATTTAGTTTTGAAATCTGATGTTTTAATGTAATGTTTTTGTTAACAAAGTAACCAACCACCTTTAATTGGTTATGTTATGGCATAACAATATGATATAATTTTATCACTCCTAACTGCAGATATCTGTCACACTATATTGATATTGACTGTGATGAAAATGATCTCTTTTTTGTTAGTTTTTCACTGTTTAACACAATTAGGTCCCATTTGGACTCATACCTTGCATATAATTTTGATAAATGTGAATTGGAGCCTAGTAGAAATTTGAATGCCAGTAATTTACCCTGGATACAAGTACTGACTATCTTTATTATGTTCTTGATAGTCAAATATGCCCAACGTGCCTGATGATTTTGTCTGGTCATTTACTTCAATAGTTTTATACTAATTTAAAGTTTAATGAAGTTTTTTAAAAAAATGATGTTTCTGTAACTTGCAAAAATATTGATGTATCAAATTTTTGATAAAAAAACAAATTGATATCTAAGGATTTATGTGGCTGATAGTTTTCCATGGTTATGGGACTTATATACAGATCTCATCATTATTTAAATCTTTCAGAAAGTAATTAAACTTCAAATTAATCATATGAAGAATATAATTATTATTCACAATATTTCTTGCCTATAGTAGGGACTATTGTTGTCATTTATTTTGCTCAAACTTCTTAATAATAGGATATAGAGCTATGTTTATTCGATTATTTAAAATAAGAAAAAAACTAAGTCTCATAAAATGTAAGCAATTTATTTAAGGTCAATCTACTCATAAAAGGCCATAACCGAGATTAATCCAATTCAGCTCAATCAGAAGTTAATTTCCTTTACTTTTCTTTTAGGGGTCTGTTTTAACTTTAAAATATTAGGGAAATTGCAAATGACTATATTCATAAACCCGATAGGCCTATTATGAATTTTTAAAAATATATTTTAAGAAAATTAAGAGTGACTTTTCACTGATTCAGTCAGGAGCCATCTACTGAGTGACTACCCCATTTAGTTAGATGTTACTAATGTCAAATAACATAAGACATTGTCCTTGGTCTTAAAGAAAGTACAATCCAAAAGGGAGAAACCTAGTAACTCAACAATACAAAATGCAGTGCATACAACTATGCATAAAATTTGACTTTGGAATCAGGAAATGAACAACTATGTTAAACTCTAAAAAAGTAGGGAGATTCAGAAAATGCGTGAGTCTGTTAAATGTTCAGAAATAAATGGAAAATAGAACACAGAATGAAATGGAAATTACATTGAGATGAATAGCATGCATGAAGACATACTAGATGCATTAGATGGAAGATCCCATTTGGGCATCTACAAGTAGTCGGCAAGGGCTGTAGCATGGATGACTATAAGGAAGAGTGGGCCACGAGCCTCAAGATAGAGACATGGACCAGATGCTAAGCAAGGGGGTATAAATATTTTCTATGTAATTAAGTGTTGAAGAGTGAGAATACTCTATATTTTCAAACTACAGTTTGTAAAAAGCTGACTCGAAAGCAAATCCTATGTGTCGAGAGCAGAATCTTCAATGATTTTTTGAGACGCTTCTCACTAAATTGCTCTGAAACTCTGCCTACTGTTTCCAAACACCTTTATGAAGTAGCATGTATACTGGTGAAAGAAGAGTCATCCCAGTAAGACATATTTGGGTTGCTGGGGTTGCCTCAGCTATGGATAAGATTTTGATTAATGATTAGATCCATATTCAGAACTAGTCCCTCTGTAGGTTTTGATAAAATTTCAGGAACAATAATTTTAAAATGAAACAAATTATTAGTTTTTTTTTTTTTTTCAGTTGCTTTCTACATTATTTGTTTCTGGGAAGCCACGCTATAGGTTATGTACATTTACAGGTATGGCTAGAGGGATCGGGAATGTCATATGTGTTTTTTTATAGAAAATCATTTTATATTAAAGCTAGAGGATTCATTGAAGTATATCTAAGCTTTTAGGTAAAGAAATAGAAAACAGATAAAGGGGAGCACTCAAGATCACAAGGAATTTTATTAAAACTCTAGGTCTGGGACACATGTCTTTCCAACTGAAGATAAATGGTTTTATGTTTCTTCCTACACTTTGGTTCGATTCCTCAGTATCATACCATAGATGTTGTTTTTCAGGAAATGAGCAGGATTTCAAAAGCATATGTCGAAGATGGTCACTGATGAGAAAGAATGTTATGCTACTGAAGCCAACAAATTTCTTTATGTGTTCAGGTGCCTAGATTGTTATTATACTTGGTTTCAAAGTAGTCTTAAAAGATAAGTTAAAGATATAAAATGGTACAACATTTAATTGTCGCTCTTCTCAACTTTAGGACTATGCTGACAGTTTAGGAGGAGAGATCTTTGTACACATAGAGCTATTCTTTAATTAAATTTGCTAGTGTAATCTCAGAAGATTCCGAGTTGGTTTAGTTTATACAAAATGCTGACTGGTAATCTAAACAAATGGGATATGTAAAATTTGCCTGGAGACATCACAAATTGGTTTACTTTTCTCAAGATAGTTGGCATTTCATTTTCAGTTGTAAAAAACTTTAGAAATGTAATTGTATAAAAATTTTAACATAAATATTAAATCCCTATTGCATTCCTAAAATTTTTGAAAAATAATGCAGATAAATCCTACTTAGTAAAATATTTACAACATTATTTCTTACCCTGTCAAAGATAATTTCAAAATAATACTAAATAAGCATCTTATAGGAACAGTTAAAAAGTATCTTTTGCCTTCGAGAAAAGGATCATTTTATTATGGCAAACTTACTGACAATTAATAAATGTGGCCAGGGTTTCTTTTTTTCTGTAAAAAATTCTTTTTTCTATAAAAATACAAAATCTTTGTATATGAATTTAATAATTGTTTTAATATAATTTTTGTTAAAATATTAAAGTCTGTACAAGTGTATTAAAGGACTTCACTGAGGGGGCATGGGGAAAAGGTACTAATCTAAGTAACTTCAAATATGATTGAAGTCTGTACTCTAGTTGATACAATGGCTTTCAATTAGATATTGGTTAACAACTCTGAAATAATGATACATGTATACTGAAATTGAAATACCAAGTAAATGGATGATGAAGAGTGGGAGCTAGGTCGCTCACTGTTAAATTGGGAGATTACAGGAAAACAAGGGGAGGTGGCTAAAATAATACATTTGGTTTTGGGTATAAATTCATGTTTAGCTTAATACAGATTCCCATATTTACATAAATAATGTTTATAGGTATGTGTATATATACAGGTCAGTACACACACATATATTTTGTTGCTATGTCATCTGAGAGGTCCTAAAAGCAGTGACACTTCATAGTGATGAGCATACTTAGCTACAAGAACTGGTTTCTAATACTATTCTTAAGTAATAGGAATGAAAGCTCCTTAGGAAATGGTTGATTTTAGGACAAAGGAAGGAAATATATGATGAACCTGCAGCACCTTGTACTGCTAGAAGGTATGAGTGTTCTCAAAAATACCCACAACTGAGTCCGTATTGATATAAATAATGATTAAACAAGTAGGGGAGAAGAGATAAATGTCCTATATGGAAGAATTACGTATAAATTTCACATAGATATTCTGCTCTCAAGGAGGGAGAGCAGAACTCTATACTTCTTAAATGTAGCGTGTATATATGAGTTTCTTACAAAGTTTTTACAGGGGGAAAAAAGTAACTTTACAGTGTTGTAACTCTGCAAACACTACACAGAAAGGCAATCAAAGTCAATCACAACAGTGAACATCATTTTGATAGCATGGACCTTTGATATGATGCAATGAAAACGGCAATTTGTCTCTGAGGTCTTCCTCCCCAAAACCTGTAACTGCAGTTTAATCATGAGAAATACATCGGAGAAATCCTAATTGATGGTATTCTATAAACTATCTTACCAGCATTCTTCAAGATGGCCAAAATAATAAAAAATAATCAAAGTCTGAGAACATGTTAGAGTTAGAGCAGCTCAAGGAAACATAACCATCAAATATTATTTAATATTATGGATGGGACCCTGGAACAATAAAACTATACTAGAGGAGGGCGGAGGAAATCCTATATATATGATTATGTGGGTGACTATGTATAGTTACATGATTGTCAATTAAAGCCCATATTTAATATTTAATATATGGGCTTTAATATTTAATAAAACCCATATTTAATATTTAATACATGAGCCTTAAATGATATTTAACATATAGGCTTTAATTAATATATCATGTCACAACTACATATATATTTGGGATATTGGTCGTCAATTCTGAAATCATTACACATGTATACTGAAATTGAACTACCACGTAAGTGGATGGTGGATAGTGGGAGCTATATATAGTAAATATATATACATGTATCTCGTTACATGATATATTAATTAATATGTCATAATACATTAGTTAGGGCCCATATTTAACATATATAGCTATATACATGTATATTGAGTTACATATTTAATTAAATAAATAATATTTAATTATTATTAACATATGACCTAATTATATATATGCAACATATGTACAATTACACATGTAACATAGCAATTAAAGTGATGCAGCTGGAAGTCAAGGAAAGCCAAGGATTGCCAGCAACCTTCAGAAGCTAGAAGCAGCAAGGAAGGATTCTTCCCCAGAATCTTCTGCAGAGGCATGGCCGTGCCTTGATTTCAGACTTCTAGATTCCAGAAGTGTAAAATAAAATAAATTTCTGTGGTTTTGAAACCACTTAGTTTTTTATGCTTTGTTATGGCAACCCTAGAAAGTTAGTATAGATTTTTTTTCCTGCTCCTAAGCCAATTGTGTGCTTTACATGTCTTTGATTCTGGCTCCCTGTTTGAAACATCATTGTTCACATTCTCAATGTCATAGCTCAACTATTAACCCTGGCTAAATTTCCATGACTTTCTTAGGTGGTATTATTTGCTCATACATGCATTTCTTTGAAAATGTATGTAATCATTTATGAAAACAATGGAAAAATATTAAGTTGTTTACACATTTTGCTGTTAAATTACCTTCTCAAGAAAATATTCTTATGACAACTGTGCAATAAGTTCTAGTAAATGACTGAATGAATGTCATTTCCCAATTCTCATCAAAGTTTTCATTATTTGAATTTACCATGTAAACAGACTGGTAGTATTTTGAAGTTAATAGTCATGGTATAATTTTTAAAACATTCATTTTAACATATGTTCAAAGGTTTATATGCTAATTATATGAAATAGTATTATATTCTGTAATTTAATATTTAAGTAGGAAAACATCTTCATTTTAATATTTACAGCATTAGCTATATCTATCTCATTAAAATGAATGATTCTTGAATAGTGAAATGTTGAATATTTTTCTCATTGTAAACATGAATTGACATATATTTGCATAAATAATGTTGAACTTCTTATTCAAATTGTCAGAAGTAAAAAGCTTTCCAATCTGAATAGGATATGTTAACATACAACTGAAAACAGATGTTAAGAGAGATCACAGAAAGATAATTGCAGTTGTTACTAATTTAAAAATATTTTCTTTCCTAATTAAAGGAAGAATAAATGATCCCATGAAAGAATTACCCAAAGTATTAATAGTGCAAATGCCTAACTGAAATTATTTACATGTATCCTTTTCTCCATATCACATTAAACAATTACCACAAGTAAAGACAGAGTCTAAATACATCTATAAAAAACCTTCCGAACAAAAGGAAAAAGATCATTTTCTATTTATATTAAAGAGGAAAATCAAGGGAGGAGTAAATTACATAACAAATTTAAGTAATCTCCTGTTTCTAATCAAAATAATAAGAAAAAAAGGATGAAATAAATGGAACAGGGACACAATGTGTCTAATGTTTTATCAACAAGAATAGAAAGTGATACAAGGACATTCTTGAGATAATCAAGTGAATGTCAGATATGGGAGGAGTACTGCTAGTCTCACTGCTGTGATATACAATTGATTGTTCAGGACTCTGCAGGGAACTACGCAGCACAAAACGAATACAAATTAGCTCTCCCCATAGTTCAGACATGTGTGAGTCCCTCTCTCACATGAAGGAGCAAGCTGAGAATTTGGAAATATCTTTAACTTTGTTATTTTATTCGATGCCCAATAAAGCAAAGAAGGGAACAATCTCCAACACCTGGAGTAGTATATTAAATTGTATTAAATAGTATCAGTGGGTGATGGTTAGATAATAAATTAGAATGAGGAGAGGGATGCTGGTAAACAGTGCATAATAGGGATATGAATCACTAGAATTTTAGGAAAATAAACCCTAATTGGAAGAAAATGCAGAACTCTAATGTGAGTTTGATGTTTACAGATCCAGTTGTTTTCCCTCTAGTCTAAAAGTAAGATATATGAGTAAAAGACCAATAAAAAATAATTGGCACTCTCCTGTGTGGCTGTTCTTTTCATTCCAGTAAACTACAAATAGAAAAAAAAAAAATCAGGGAAAGTATGCCACAAGGTGATTCCGTTGGTGCAATAAAGACAATGCTGTGACAAAACTTGTAATGAAAAGCAATTTGGACTGTTGGACTCTGATGATCTAGGGAAGGAGTCGGGGTTTGTGAAAGTCACTAATGGCTTTCTGCACACACTTGGGGAAAGTTTTGTTTCTCTCAAAGGCATTCATAATATTAGACAAACAAAGGGAAATTCTTTTTTAAAAATCTGCAAATTGTTTTGACTCTCGTATACATATTCCTTCTATATATGACATAGAATAGTAGCAGAAAAAATACTTGGATTAAACCAGGATTTGAATACTAATTCTATTAATAACTGGCTGTGGCCCTAGTCATTTCTTCTAATTTTGTCCAACGCAATGTGTTTATTTATAAATCAAGGGTGATACGACCCTGCTTCGTAACTGCATTAGCTTAAATGAAGAGTATCTGTAAACGACAGTATCATGCGTGGGGTTTTGCTTGCCCTCAAAAAATATCAGATTCCTTTGCGGCTACACCTAAACCACAGGGGTGCACATGGTCACCTGCAGGCAATAGATCACTCAGGATTCAAAATAAATTTGGTATGTTTTATTATATTCAAAGATCACTACATAACACAGTAGGTAGAAAAGGAAAAATATGTATATATAAAGAAAAAATATGTATATATAAATATATATGAAAGAAAAAAGTATGTGTGTGTTTATGTATATATCTTTTTTTTTTATTTATAGATTTTGTTTTTGGACAGAGTCTTGCTCTTTTACCCAGGCTGGAGTGCAGTGGTGCAATCTCAGCTCACTGCAACCTCGACCTCCTGGGTTCAAGCCTTTCTCCTGCCTCAGCCTCCTGAGTAGCTGGGATTACAAGCATGTGCCAACATGCCTGGCTAAATTTTGGACTTTTAGTAGAGATGGGGTTTTGCCACGTAGGACAGGCTGGTCTCGAACTCCAGACCTCAAGTGATCCCCCGCCTCAGCCTCCAAAATTGCTAGGATTACAGGAGTGGGTCACCGCACCTGGCTATGTGTATATCTCTAGAAAGAAGGCTACCAGACCAAAAGAGATATGTGTATCTATAGAGATATGTGTATATCTCTAGAAAGAAGGCTACCAGACCAAAATCCCTGAGGCTGGTACCTACTTACCATGAACTGAGGAAAGCAATAATGTAGGTGGGTAAGCTAGCATGCCACGGTGGTGAATAAGACCACTGATTTTGGAGGCTGAGAAATCTGGGATTAATATCTTTGGCACTTGAGAACTTTGCAATCTTGGGTGTGTTAACTATTCTTCTAGCGACACAGCTTTCTCATCAAATGTGGATATTACTAGTACAAATCTCAGAGTCAATGAAATAATTAAATGTGGAAAAGCTTAACTTAAATAGTGAAAATGATAATAATATCTACCTCATACTTGTCTTAGTATATTTCCTGTCAAGTTGTAAATGTTCTATAATTATAATTATGCTGTTATTGCTATCTAGTAATATTGATTTTAATTTGGAGACAGCATTTATATTTATTAATGATATTCACTCCACGTGAACCCAGTAATAATAAAATACATTTATACCTCCCAAATAACATATACTTAAATATAACACCCAGCTTGTATTAGAGCCTGGCCTAGCATGCTGTGCTTCTTAATTTAGATCTACAGCATCCTTATGTGAATTTGAATTTTCTTCTTAAAGTCTGGGGAGTGGGAGGGATTGGGAAGTATTTTTGTGAATTTCCTTTATCTCAAGTCATAAAATGACGCCAAGTTGCATTCACCATGATGCCATTTAAGTCTTGAGTTTTCTTTGCAAGAAATTACGTATTATGTATGTGTGTGCATTCAGCCTTTATTTTTGTGTCAGTTTTAAAATTGTTTTTCTTAGAACATGTTTATTGTATTTATATTGCTCAAATTTATTTCATAATGTTGGTTTTAGAACTATTTTATTAACATTGCAATAAACATAGGTTCTATATTAGTGCTAACATTTTAAATACTAATATTGTTTATGTATTAGTTTATGTATAACTACTTTATACATTTCTTGATTTGTTTCTATAGATATATCAATTTTATGAGTCTCATAGCCAGTTTTTGGTTTAATAACTTTCTGTGGTATATTTGTTTATTAATTTCTGCTGTTTCCTTTATTATTTCATGTTTCACACTTTTACTTTAATTTGCTGTTTTTGTTCTAAAATCTAAAGAAGAAAGCTTAGTACATTGATTTTCAGCCTTGCTTTCTATTACACACATTTAAAGAGATTATCTTTCCATTAAGTATTATTCAGCTGCAACAGCCAAGTTTTGGAATGAAACACTTTTATTAACATTCACTTCAAAGTTTTATTTAACACCCACTGTGATTTGTTCATTGACCCATCAGGGTATATTACTTAGTTTCTAAGCATTGAATATTTTCTAGCTATCTTTTTGTCACTGCCTTCCAGTTTAATTCTATTGCAGTCAAAGATGCATCCATATGCTTTATACCCTTTGAAATTTGTGAAGTAAATAAACTTGGAAGAATAAAATTCCTTGCAAACAATTAGCTTGAATCTGATTTCTCAACCAAAGAAAACAAAGTGTAACCTTTTCAAAATACTGAAAGAAGGATCATCTCAGAACTCTAGTTCCAATGAAAATATCCCTTAGACAGACAAAGGCAGAAAATTCATCAGCAATAGACCCACACTGAAGTAAATTCTAGAGGGAGTACTTGAAGTAGAAGAAAATCCTATGCCTCGCAGACCTCCTGGTGCATTTTATGTTACATGTTTTCCAAGTATTTCTTGTTGTGCCCATGTCTATCCTATGGAAGGATAGGACTTGGGACTTCTTAATCTTTCAGGTAACAACCTTTTTTAGTTTTGGCCAAGGATTGTGAATGAAAATAATGTGTGTCACTTTCTGAACAGAACATTTATTTAATATCTAATAACACCCTATATGACATTTTATAATATATTTTGGAAACTATTGAAAGATAAAATGAAATGGTGGAGGATCAATGAGCTCGGACTTGAATGATTTGTCTGAGTAGAACTTTCTATGATGATGTCTTAAAAATATGTTTTATTTTGTTTTTAATTGACACATAATTGTATATGTTTATAAGGTACAATGTGATGTTTTGATACATACATAAATTGTGTAATAATCAAATCAGGGTAGTATCTTTTACAGTTGTGTGTCTTTCCCTGAAAAGTGCTGATATGTTCTGAAGTTAATAAAGTAAGGAATAAAATCAGTGATGCTATGTTTTCTGTTTCTTTAATTAGAAAACAAATTTTTCACTTAACATTATATTCCTCAGTCCCATCCATGTTGCTGCAAATGAAAGAATTTCTTTATAGTTGAATAATATTCCATTGTGTGTATATATATATATATATATATATATATATATATATATATATAATATTTTCTTGATTCATTCATCGGTTCATGGACAGTTAGGTTGATTTCATATCTTGACTACTGTGAAGAGTGCAGTAATAAACATGAAAATGCACATACCTCTTCAATATAATGCTTTCTTTCTTTTGGATACCTACCCAGAAGTAGGATGTTTGAATTATATAGTAGTTCTATTTTTAGTTTTTTGAGGAACCTCCATACTGTTCTCCACAGTGTCTGTACTAATTTACGTTCCCCTTAAAGTGTTTCAGGGTTCTCCTTTCTCCTTACCCTTGCCAGCATTTGTCATTGCCAGTTTTTTTGGATACAAGTTATTTTAACTGAGATAAGCTGGGTACAGAAAGACAAATACTGTATCTTCTCATTCATATGTGGTAGCTAAACAAAATGAAATCATGAATATAGAGAGTAGAATGGTGCTTACCAGAGGCTGGAAATGGTACTGGGGCAGAGGAAATAAATGGGATGATTAATGGATACCAAAATACAATTAAATAGACTAAATAAGATCTAGTATTTAATAGCACAATTTGGTAACTATAGTTAATATAATTAATATCATTACATATTTATATATAAATATATAAATAATATATCCTATATTTTTAGATAACAAAAAGTGGAATTAGAATGTTCCTAACATAAAGAAATGATAAATGCTTGAGGTGATGGATGCACCAATTACTCTGATTTTATCATTACACATTGTATGCTTCTATCAAAATGTCACATATATCCCATCAATATGTACAACTATTATGTATCTGTAATCACTAAAAATAAAAAATTTAAAAATAATTTTTCAGTGGTGCATACATCATACATTTTTTCTCTGAAATGTTTAAATAACCGCTTCTTTTCTTTTGCTGATCCTTAGAGAATGGATCTTGCGGGATGTGATGTTGAAGGCATTTTCCAAATGTTCACTCAATGATTAAGACATTTCAGATTTAATGTTTACATAGGGAATTCATCAATCATAGCTGTCACTTTGGAAGATGATGAGACCAGGACATTGAAGAAAGGCTTTTTCCTTTGTGTTACATTCTGATACCTCTGCCTTACTATTGCTTTGGACATAAGAAACAAACTAATCTCTTTTCCCCATCTCTACTTTCTATTGCTTACAACAGCTACATTTTGTCCCAAAAATTGAAACCCCTCTAGCTATTTTAAACAGAAAGGCAGTTGCTGCAACAATTTTATAAAGTATTGGAAAGGCTAGATGAGTGAGAATCACATAGCCACTGCTGAAGCTATTGATCTAAGGATAAGAAAACCAGGATCAGGGAGCTGCAACTGAATCCGTGATATTGCCTTACACATCCATGAGGCTGTTGAGTGAAATAGAGAGATACCTAGGTCCTCACAGGCTTGGCTTTTCTTGTTAAATAAAGAAAAAAAGCACCAGTAAATTGGCGTTGGCTTCTCTTTTATCTTGTAAACCTTTTAAGTTCCTATAATCGATAAAACTTAATTTGCATCTAGAACATCTAGCAAGAGATTCTTGGAAATACAGTTTTCAGCTTTGCCATTACTGCAAAATAGCAAGGCACGTAGGAGGTACAAATGGATGTTAAGAACTAAGCAACCCTAACTAACATGATCAAAATGTCTCAATTTTAATTTAATGGAAAATGCTTTCCCTTTCACAAATCCTGTTGGAGGAAGTCTAACAGCAAAGTGTTGTTAGTGTTTTTCTCCATTTTAGAGGGAAAAAACATATTTAGAATAATTTCTTTATTTTGTTAATCACTAATAAAAACACTGGCAACAATCTTGCCTTGGGTTCACACTGGACTTTGATCTAATTGTTTGGTACATTCCAGTTATATCCCAGTTGCAATATCATTGACTATGTACTCCTCTCAGGTCAGGAGCTTGTGATTCATCTCATGTTTTGAAGTATACACAACACTGTTACCATCTCCATGCAAGCAACCAATGACTGAGAGTCTAAATATAATTGAGACAATTCAATCTGTTTTTACTTTCATTATATGCCTGTCTTACTTATGTAGAATTGATTTTCTCTGATAATCTAATGGACATTTTTTGTCAACTCTAAGGAGAGGATCTATGTGATTCGTTGCCTTACTTTACTGTTTTTCTATCAAATCCAGTTTGCTGGTTTTGCAGCAATTGCTTGCATGGTTCTGTGAATTGATAGCTAAAGGTACGGAAATGCAGAGCATTTCATTGGGAGGACAGATTGGTTCAACACGCCTGATGATGATAGACCACTTCCAAGAGCTTACAGTGTTAACTAGTCTTTTGATATATTTATATATTCAGAAAATATTTCTACATTTCAGTTTTTCAATAGTTAGTTTTGAACCAGGTAGGAAGTTCATAAACTGAAAGGATTCACTCTTGGGATCATGGGTCTCATCAATGGACAGTGGCATAGGTCTAGCTCAAATTCCCCATATTGTAATCGACCAAAACCTTGAATTATAATTCTGTGCTTTTCGCCTTCTTCATGAATTATGAGAAGGAAACTGGGATGAGAAGACAACTGTTAATTTACTTCACTAATTTATAAATTTCTGCATACTTGTTGTTTAATCATATATCATTAGCATATTTCCCATATATGTTATATAACAATATTAGAAAGGGAAGAAATACAAAAATGATATTACTTCTCTAACTTGTAATGTACAAGACTATGCAAAGAATATTATTTGGACCACTTCATTTTATTTGCCACTATTCTTTTATATATTCCGTATCACGTTAAGTTTCTTCTTGACTTTCTATCCTACACTAATGATAAATGACAGGGAAGGTGGTAATGGGAGTGTGGCAATGACTGTGAACGCGCACATCAACCTGAGGAAAAGTAATGTGAAGTGACTGACTTAGGATGGTAACATTTAATGCTATTTTCTAGACTTGTTAAAAGAAATAGATATTGTATCACAATTAGCTTATTATAATTTTTGTCATAAAAATATTCACTGAACAGTAGTGCCTAAAAACACACTTTAAAATATGACTGCACACTGTCCAATCTTCAAATTTAAAATAAACTAGCTGGTTGATCTGCAAATAATTCTATTCATTCAGAAAACTGAGAGTTTCCTGGACATATAATTTCAACTTAAATATTTTCTTTAAGGAATAGTCATGATGTTTAAAAATTAAATTTGATTGAGATGACGTGAAGTTTAGTTTTTCACCTGATTTTCTGAATTTATTTTAAAATATATACTGCTAGATAGGGGTTGATCTGCAAATAATTCTATTCATTCAAATAACTGAGAGTTTCGTGGAAGTATAATTTCAACTTAAATATTTTGTTTAAGAAATATTCACAATATTTAAAAATAAAATTTGATTGAAATGACGTGAAGTTTAGTTCATCACCTGATTTTCTGAATTTATTTCAACATATGTACCGCTAGGTAATTTTTCAAGGGCTGCATGTATGTTGAGTTATTGTATTCTTCATATTTTTCTATTTTTATGTTTGACAGATGTTGATTTTTGATATTTAGAAAAAATGATACATTTTATTATTCTTTCACTCAAAATATAAGAAGAGTGAAGAATGGCTCAGTACATGCCTTTGAAGAATGTGCTAGCAGGGCTATAGAGATGATTTTAACATGTATCCTGTCCTGAAGGAGTTTACAGTTCAGGAAATAACTTACAGCTATAAATAGTATGGTTTAAGTAAGTTTCAAGTATATGATACAAAACATGGATAAAATATTTTTGCAAGTTGTATAGATAACCAACCTCTTATAAAAAATTCTTCCCATGGGTTAGGTAATTTTTAATATTTGACTGCGTTCCTTAGGTATATTTCAAAACTATTATAAATTTAATTCAAATATGCCATAAGTATAAAGTAGAAAATATAAAAATATAAACCAATAAAAGAGTGATGGTTTTCTACCTTAGCATCCCATATTTTTTTCTTAAGCAAATCAATTTGCTTTCTACTCATTTTCACACAATCTCAGGACCAAACATCATTTTCTCTTTACCTTTCAAACAAATGAATTGCAATTTATTATAATAATGTTTTGTATCCTAACTCCAAAAATGACTTACCTAGTATAAGGAAGTATGAAAAGCAATATGTTCCTCTGAAATAGGAGTTTATTTTTCCTTAAATCTATTCTTCCTATCTCCTTCAATGTAGGGATGCCACAGTGTGCCACCCTTATAACCTCTCAGTGCCTAGGTCTTCCTTCTTCCAATTCTTGAGACTGTTGGCTTTTGATGACTCACATTCTAGTCATTCTCTAAAAATTTATTTTTGTGAAAGAGACCTGCCTCATCAAAGATTATACTTCCCTCTATGAGAAGCCAAAATGCATCACTAATACAAAGGTTAAAAGACTTGCCCCGATTCAGAAAATCTCTGGAGAGTCATTCCAGCTCCAGAGCTCCCTGTGGAATTGGCTGGTTTGTGTTGTGAAAGGCTTCCAGACACACTTTTTACTCTGACCAGTCCTTTTCCCCTCATTTTTATGTGAGTCTTATTCATTATAGAACTCTTTTCCACACAAATTACTGTTTCATAAATTTGGAAACATAATATTCTTGGAAACAATTTTAAACACCTGGTATCAAAACAGGTCCTAAGAAAGTCTCTAAAATAGGATCTGTAGCTGTGTTATCCACCACGCGTGCAGCAAGCAAGATCCCTTTACTGGTGGAAGGTGGGTGCTGATGGCATGCTGTACTCTTGACACAATAAACTATCTACTTGTGGTGGTATACAGGATGTCATAAGGAGGAAGTGTCCTAAGAAGTACAATATCTCATATCTTTCAGGGAATTGAGGGAAATAGTAATTATAATGACTATGAAATTAAATGGCTTTTTGTGGGTGCTAGTGATGCACTGGAGAAGGATGATGAAAAGCTTGGGGTAATTAAATATTAATTTAATGTGAGTGAAAGCAGAAGATGTCTTAAGTGCTTAAGTGATATATAAGAAGATTCTTATATATTGCCTTGCAGGGTTAAAAACAACAACTGTAGCTTAAGCCCAAGACTTAATTATTAGGGTAGCATTTTACCAGAGAAATTTTAATTCTCCAGCCAAACAGTCTGTTACATATGGCTGAGCTCCTGTTTGATAAGGCATGGAGCTCTAAACTTGGATGGGTACATATGCACTTCAACTCTTGAATACTTAGACTGCCCTGAACTTTCTGGATCTACATACCCATTCCCATTACAGGTTAGGGGATCCCCTCATGTGAGAAGATGAATTGTAAGAAAACATGTGATCTCCCCCTCAGTATGTGCCCTTACTTCTCATTCCTGGCTGCCAGACCAATAAAGGCATCTTACAATTTAATCTGGTCACAGAAGTGTTCACTCTACAAGAGACAAATGACTCTACGCAAAGGACTTGTATGACCTAGCCAATGTAGGAATGAGAGCCAGGGAAACATAAATAAAACTGAATTTTCAGGATATTGGATTGAAGAAGTTAGATTTAAAATTCATAAAATCATAGTGTATCCATATGGAAGCATTCTTCATTGATATATAATTTACCATCATGACAATAGCCCAGAAGTGGCAGACATTCTAGGATGGCTCTTGAAATCTTGAAGAAGTAATGGTCACGCCTAAGGAAGTAAAAATGGCAGAACTGCTGAGACAGATGATAGAGGAAGAAATCAAAAGACATATAAGTGGACAGAAAATATATACTTATACTATATGTTTAAATATAAATATTTAAACACATAAGGCTAGAAAAACAACTAAATAAGTATGTTCCATAATATATCCTGAAAGACACCTGTATTAGTTCATTTTCAGCATGAAATACTAATACTAATGAAGTACTAATACTTCTACTAATGAAGAACTGCCCAAGACTGAGTAATTTATAAAGGAAAGGAGTTTAATTGATGCATCTCTGGGGAGGCCTCAGGAAACTTAAAATCATACTGGAAGGCAAAGGAGAAGTAGGCACTTTCTTCACAGGGCAGAAGGATGGAGTGAGAGCAAGCAGGGGAAATGCTCATAAAACCATCAGATCTCATGAGACTCACTCATTATCACAAGAACAACAAGGGGGATACTGCTGAATGATCCATTTACCTCCACCTCATCCCACCCTTGACACATGAGGATTATAATTCAAGATGAGATTTTGGGTGGAAACACAGCCAAACCACATTATTCCAACCCCAGCCCCTCCCAAATCTCATGTCCTCACATTTCAAAACACAATCATGCCTTTTTAACAGTCCCCCAAAGTCTTAACTGATTCCAGCATTAACCCAAAAAGTCCAAGTCCCCAAAGTCTCATCTAAGACAAAGGAAATCCCTTACACCTATGAGCCTGTATAATCAAAAATCAGTTAATTACTTCCTAGATACAAAGGAGGTACAGGCATTGGGTAAATACAGCAGTTCCAAATGGGAGACGTTGGCCAAAATAAAAGGGGTTCAGACCCTATGCAAGTCTGAAATCCAGTGGGCAGTCAAATCTTAAAGCACCAAAATGATCTCTTTTGACTCCATGTCTCACATCCAGGTCACACCAATGCAAGAGGTAGGTTCCCACTCCCTTGGGCAGCTCTACTCCTCTGATTTTGCAGGATACAGACCCTCTCCCAGCTGCTTTCATAGGCTAGTGTTGAGTGTCTGTGGCTTTTCCAGGTACATGGTGCAAGCTGTTGGTGAATCTACCATTCTGGGGTCTGGAGGACAGTGGCCCTCTTCTCACAGCTCCACTAGGCAGTGACCCAGTGGGTGCTCTGTGTCAGGGCTCCAACCCTACATTTCCCTTCTGCACTTCCCTAACAGAAGTTCTCCATGAGGGCTCTGCCCCTGCAACAAACTTCTGACTGGACATCCAGGCATTTCCATATATCCTCTGAACTCCTTCAGTTCTTGACTTCTGTGCACCTACAGACCCAATACCACATGTAAGCCACCAAGGCTTGGGGCTTGCACTCTCTGAAGCAATGGCCTGAGCTATACATTGGCCCCTTTTAGCCATGACTGGAATGCAGGGCACCAAGATTTGAGACTGCAAAAAGCAGTAAGGCCCTGGGCCTGACTCTTAAAACCATATTTTTCTCCTAGGCCTCAGGGCCTGTGATAGGAGATGCTGCTGTGAAGATCTCTGACATGCCCTGGAGACATTTTTCCCAATGTCTTGGAGATTAACATTTGACTCCTCATTACTTATGCACATTCTTGCAACCCACTTGAATTTCTCCTCAGAAAATGGATTTTTCTTTTCTAACACATTGTCAAGCTGCCAATTTTCTGAACTTTTATGCTCTGCTTCCCTTTTAAACATAAGTTCTAATTCCAAACAATATCTTTGTGAATGCATTAAACTGAATGCTTTTAAGAGCATCCACGCCACATTTGGAACTGTCTGCTGCTTAGAAATTTCTTCCACCATATACCCTAAATCATCTCTCTCAAGTTCAAAGTTCCACAGATCTCTAGGTCAGGGGCAAAATGCTGCCATTCTCTTTGCTAAAGCATAGCAAGAGTGACCTTTATTCCAGTTCCCAACAAGTTCCTCATCTTCATCTGAGCCCACCTCAGCCTGAACTTAATGTTCCATATCACAATGAGCGTTTTGGTCTAAGCCATTCAACAAGTCTCTGGGAAGTTCCACTTTCCCACACCTTCCTGTCTTCTGAGCCCTCCAAGTCTCTAGGAAGCTCCAAACTTTCCCATATTTTCCTGTCTTCTTCTGAGTCCTCCAAACTCTTCCAGCTTTTGCCTGTTACCTAATTCCGAAGTCACTTCCAAATTTTCAGGTATCCTTACAGCAGTGCCCCACTCTTGGTACAAATTTACTATATTAGTCCATTCTCATGTTGCCATAAAGAACTGTCCAAAACTGGGTAATTTATAAAGGAAAGAGGTTTAATTTATGCATTGCTGGGGAGGCCTCAGGAAACTTACAATCATAGTGGAAGGCAAAGGAGGAGCAGGTACCTTCCTCACAGGCAGCAGGATGGAGTGAAAGCAAGTGGGGGAAATGCCAGATGCTTATAAAACCATCAGATCTCATGAGACTCATTCATTATCTGGAGAACAGCATGGGGAAAAATGTCCCCGTGATCCAATTACCTCCACCTGGTCCTGCCCTTGACAAATGAGGATTACAATTCAAGATGAGATTTTGGATGGGGTCAGAACCAAACCTTAACTATACCCCATTTATAAAGCAATGGGGGAATGTGTTAATGAGAGGGATAAGTATATCATTAAGAAACTCAATGATAGCTGTCCTATATAGATGATAGGAAATATTATAAAACTTGTTATATCATAACAATGGGAAAAATAGCACCCTGAAATAATAGCGGCCAGGGAACAGGGTGTACGTATTAAAAACAAGGTGGGCCCATGCATAGCCTGTGTTCCTACACAGCAACATTACTCTAACTACAGTCACTGTTGTATATCAAGTCTACCAGCAAAAGGATTCAACACTGTGTAGTCGCTAGAGCACCACACCTCGAGACATTCCACCTTCCTCTTTGTAACAAGTACCGACATTGATCCTTTTACACCACAATAGGGCCAGCATTTTGTCTTGACTGGAATCAGTGTGTATGGCAGAATTGAGTTTGCTTTTCCTGCCTGTATGTCCTTCAATAATATTATCTGAGCATTAAAGGATATATAAAACACTGTAAAGGTTAAATTCGTAGACTAGACTTGAAACAAAATACTCACTCTACAACAAAAGACGGGAGTGAGTATATGACAACAGAATCTGGCAATTGTATCACATTTTGCACCACTGCATCATAACTTGCCAACCTGACAGAGAATAAATGTGGATCCAAGGAACCAGTTTGCAGATGATATAATCCTTTAGTGATGGGATTCTCATCCTTTAAGATGTGGTATACATCCTAATTTAATCATAATTACCTACTGTTTTGCCTCCAATAAATAGAATGCATAGATCTGAAAGTAGAAGTAGTCACAATTACCATCACTCCAGTAACCCATCTTGGTGACATGTGCTTTCTACTCCTACATGCTTAGTCTCTCTGTCTAAAAACCATGGTTTCCAGACGGGAGTCACGTTACTTATACCTGGAGATACAGAAATATCATATTGTATGTTAAGCTGTGACTACCACCTTTTCACTCCAGGATTCTTGTACCAAGAGGTCAGCATGTAAGAAGAGGAGTCACCAAATTTTCTAGGGAAATTGGCTCCTATCATCATGAGATGGGAGGGCTGTGGTAACCCAGAACAGGAAAGAAGCCACCTGGCAGCCAGCTGATCTCTTGAATAGTCTCTGCCTTTTTCTTTACCTTCATTCCCAACCCTCTCTTTCTTGGGCTGGGCAATTACTTCCTGTGATTATAGACTCACTCAAGATGATGACTTCTACAGGAAGCCTTTCATGATAATTCATGCTGCATCAATTGACCTGTTTTCTGGCTATTTTCTCTTAGCAAGTGTCCTGTTACACTGAAATGGCCTGTCAATGTTTGTGTCTTTCTCACCAATACCAGGAATTAGAGCTATTCATCTGTTTCCCCTCTTCCCTCCTCAAATTTAGCATGATCATGAGCATAGAATAGATGTCAATGCAGCTTAGAAATGACCCAATTTTAACTCAAGTGACATAAAATTATCATGGACTGAAGTTACAGAAGACCCTATAAAATACTTTTCCCATTGTTTTCCTGCATTATACTTGTCAATTTGGATTTCTTAAATTAATAAATAGATCCACTCCAAGAAAACCTGTACCCTTAGTATCTTTGAATTTTTTCACTTTTTCTTAGGTGTTACAAAGATTTGTATTTGTGAGAATTTTTCTGAGCTATTGATTTTGGACCCAGGGGAGGAAAACAAGTGCTAAGATGTTGAGCTGAAATTATGAGATGTTCACAAAGAGAAAAAATAAAATAGAAAAGAAAGAAAACCTTCTGCAACAGATATCTCTAAGTACAGGTGAAAGTTTTTCAGATGGTTAACCTTCTCCCTGATTAGACTACTGGTTGTTATGGTGATGAAAAAGTGCTAAATCCTTTGAGGTTTATAAATTAGAATAAGAGGATAAGTTATTTTTGAATTTATATAAAAATCATAAAAAGATATACTTTGTAGTGAAGCTAGGGAAGTTAAAGAACTCCCACTAGCTAAGGAAGAGGTCCCAATAAAAAAAGCAGATGTTGTTCAAGTAATACTAGGGAGTTATTAAGGCACAAAATTAAGAACACATTATGAAGTATTAAAGGGCCAGAAAATTCAGGAATCCCTAAGCCTAAGTTGGTCCAATCACCTCCCAACCCAATGTTGTTCCCAAATGAATGGGAATAAACTACAGAAAAGCAGCAAATGTGGTGGTCTGTTAGCTGAGGATCCAGCACCAAACCTCAATACTAAAATATCAAAACAACTAACCCATGTATATCATTTAGTCAGCTCTCTTTGGAGCATCCATAACCCATCACCACCACAGTGCAATTTTGTCTATAAAGTATTACAATTCACAATGCAAAATATGCAATGTGATAAGAACAGCGTATTGGTAAAATTTTAGATAGTACAATTTACCATGTTATTTCCAATAAAAATTTCTTTTTTTAGCATTTTTACAGTCAAATTATTTGGTCCCATTTATTTAAAGGCACAGAACACATAACTATTCCATTTAAACTACTAAATTATGTTTTTATATGCCATCATCAATATAGAAATTCATATAATAGAAATTAACAGTTTAGTGGCATGAAAATGTACATCCTCTAGTAGTTGGCAAAATAATCAAGCAACAACAACAGCACAATTTGTCCTTGATGCCTACCACTAAGTAGGCTGAAGCTGCACACTGTAGACTTTAGACCTTCTCAGGTCACCGCAGAATTTCTGTGTCTACGTCTTGATGCTGAGAGTGAGAATAAAATATGTTTATATTGAGAAATCACCCTGGTCTATGAGTAGTGCTGGTACTCACAATTTTGCTCATATAGAAACAAGAAGGTGAAAGGAACCAATTTCATGAACACTGATAGTCTAACCCTGTTAAAAGTTTTAATATTCTAATGTTTAGCCTGACAGAATGTCCTTTAATCACTCCACGATAAACCCTCTTTATTGTGTATGCAGGAGCAATATGGCAAGAGACACAAAGGATCCCTTTTCTCTAGGTACAATTATTGGGTCCTCAATATTTGTTAACTAAGTGGAACAAATATACTATCAATAGGTCCTCCAACTCTATTAAGTAAAACAGGCACATATATAATTATAAAAGAAGGCACATTACAGCCAGTGCTTGGTAGAAATAACATAAAAACAATGCTAGGTTTTCTATTCCAGTTCAATATTGTTGTGTAACTTGTGATGTGGACACATACTAATACCTCAGGAACTGCGTCTACTGAAGGTAATAATAATGACCTTAATATCAAAATTAGATTTTTCAGCTAATGATGCTCTTCCATCAGTTTCCACCCTGAAAATTTTATCTGGACAGTGGTCACTTGTCAGAAGTCTGAGGTACTTTATTTGCCAACTGTCAAAATCCAATTGTCCATCGCAGCACACATCTCCAAAGACCATTTATTTAGTGACCTTGACCAATTTTAAGCTTGTTGAGTACATCACACGTTGGCATTGGAGGTGGAAATCAAGAAGACGAATGGCAGGCAGGAGCTTACTGAAGCTGATAGGAATCATTTATCTTACCAGCATGATAGAATAATCACTTCCTGATAGGGCATATGAGATTCTGGAAGATGATTTTTAAGGACAAAGTCCAGGAAGATTTACAATTTTCAAACTCAGGGATGTTTCAAACTTGTATGTATTTTCTCTATATAGTTGATGTTCCCTCTTTGGAAATATATAAACATTACTTTGTGTCCAATGATGTTCGGCCATAGAGTATTGCACAAAAGGTAACTATAATATGAGGTATTGAAGATTATAAGCAATAATGTTCTTCCAAGATAAGATATGTGGGGTATAGTGTCTCTTTCTTCATATTTTCATGTTTTCACTAGTATTTTATACTAAAAGTTTATACTATTTTTCTTTTATTTCATGTTTTCTTCATTTAAAAAATTTACTATTTTGTCTATAAATTATTACAATTCACATTGCAAAATGTGCAATGTGATAAGAACAGCATATTGGTAAAATTTTAGGTAGTACAATTTACCATGTTATTTCCAAAAAAATTCTTTTTTAACATTCTTACAGTCAAATTATTCGGTCCCATTTATTTAACATATAACTATTTCATTTAAAATACTAAATTATGTTTTTATATACCAAAAGGGCAAATGAATATTTTGAGAAATAGGTAAACATTTAATGTATAATTAAGTCAGCAGAAATACTCATTTAAAAGGTTAAATATTAGAATTGTTTTACACATTATTTCATGAATTATTTGTGGGTGAGCAAGGTTCATTAATGCTTTTTATAACTTTCCTTGTGAGAGCTTTATTTTCCAATCTCATGTTCCTTATTGGTATCAGTTATTTCATGCAGTTGTAAATTGCATAATATGGCATCATCACCCTTTAGTAAACATCCTTACTTAAATTTCTATTTTTTTGAACAAACAATTTATAGTATACAGTCAGAAAGCATTTTTTGGTCTCCTACTCTAACTTTCAATGCAGCAAGTTCTTCCTCTTTCCTTGGGTGAAGTCTCATATCTTCTCTGGTCACATTTGTTTAATACAAGGTGGTCTGTAACTGCTTAAAGCATAGAAATGGAACTGATTTGGTACTTAGAGTTCAGTTGCACTTAGTATTCAAGAATTTTCAACCTTATACAACGCTGTAGCTACTCCTTACGCAAGTGGAGCTTGCTTCAGGCAAGAAAAATCTACAAGACTGCTTTGGTCAGTCTAGTTTCCCTACTGTCTCACTTCCATCCCTCCTCCCTCATTTGGTTTCTCATGATCTCTGACCATTCTGGGATGGAGCAAGGGAGAAAGGACAGGTAAGAGGAATAGGGAAGTTCTTAACCAGTTCTTTCCTGTACTGAATGGTTATTCTTTGATCTGGCACAATAGCAAAGCTGACACTTTCCTTCAAAGGGCTTGTTCCTGGATAACATCAGCAAGGTTTTTCATGTGGCTTCCTGCTCCTTTTCAATTATTGCTTCATTTGGTAATTCACTTTATACAGAAATTATGTTACAGTCCTATGGTCACTCCAGGTATACTCTTAGGTACAGTTTTAAGAAGTTTCAGCCAGCCTTTCACTCATGAGAGACTATATCTTGCTGCTATTTTGAAAATACCCAAATTCCTTCCAGGGATAAACTCTGGAAGTGCAGGCTGCCCAATACATGCAAATCTGCTCTGAACATGCTGAGAGGAGTAGACTTTGGTTTTAAGATTTTCTTGATTGAGGTCTGTAATGTTTAATGTCATGTGTCAACTCAGCTAGGTGACCCAGATGTTTCACAAAACATCAGTCTAGACATTGCTTTTTAAATAAGAGGAACATTTAAATTAGTGGGCTTTGAAGAAAGCAGATTACCTTTCATAATGTGGGGTGCCTCATCCAATCAGTTGAAGGCCTAAAGAGAGTGAAAATTAGTTCAACCTTTGTGGAAGGCAGTGTGGCGATTCCTCAAAGATCTAGAACCAAAAATGCCATTTGCCCTAGCAATTCCATTAATGGGTATCTACACAAATAATTATAAATCATTCTACTATAAAGACACATGCACAAGTATGTTTATTGCAGCACTATTTACAACAGCAAAGACTTGGAACCAACACAAATGCCCATCAATGTTAGACTGGATAAAGAAAATCTGGTACATATACACCATGAAATACTGTGCAGCATAAAAAAGAATGAGTTCATTTCCTTTGCAGGGACATGGATGAAGCTGGAATCCATCATCCTAGCACAGAAACAGAAAACCAAACACCACATGTTCTCTCTCATAAGTGGGAGTTGAACAGTGACAACACATGCACGCAGGGAGGGAAACATCACACACAGGGGCCTGTTGGGAGGTGGGGAGCAAGGGGAGGGAGAGCATTAGGACAAATACCTAATGCATGTGGGGCTTAAAACCTAGATGATGGGTTGATAGGTTCAGGAAACCACCATGGCACATGTATACTTATGTAACAAACCTGCACGTTCTGCACATGTATACCACAACTTAAAGTAAAATAAAAATAAAAATAATAAAAGAAAAGAAAAATAAAAATACTGAGGTCAGAGTTTCTCTGAAGAAGGCATTCTACTTCCAACCTACCTTGGAAATTGAGCTGAAGCATCCATTCTCCCGTGAGTCTCCAGGCTACAGGCCTGCTCTGCAGTCTCTCTTTCTCTGTTGGTTCTGTTTCTCTGGTGAGTTTTGACGAGAACTTCATGACATTCACATTACATTCTCCAAAGTGGTCCCAGTAAATCCTTCTCTTACTGGAAGGCCCAGAAGAAGCAGTTCTAATTTCTCCCTATTGAAGGGAACTCTTTTAGGCCTAAGTTTCTTCAGAGAAGCTCCCTTCACAAATCTTTCTCTTGGTACATATCCATCCGCTTGGTGCTTGTGCTAAATAGCATGCTTTCAGGTGCCTGTTTTGTAACTTCTCCAGGGTTTTCTCTATCACTTCATATTTGGTTGTATTTTGCGTTGACTGAGTAAGTGTTTCATGGTAGTTCTTCAATTGGAGCCTGAAATTACTGCTGTATTTGCATTTTATTATCTTAAATTTAAAAATCATATAATTTGTACTTAAGTACCTGTGAAGACACAGTACTTGTAAAGTTTTATTTTGCCACTGATTTTAATTTTGTTTATCTCAGCTGAAAGGTTATTTGATTTACAGTGTATGCTAGTTAATCATTCTTATATTGGCAACACCTTATTTAAAGGCTATGTGATTAAAAGGGCTTACCGGTAAAGACATCACATCAATTCAATGTGAAGCTCTCAGTATCACTCATGTTTGTCAACCTCAACTCACAAGTAAAGCTATATGTCTCATCCACCCACCCATATTTTAGGCTGCCCACTGAAATGTGCGAGCTATTCTTAGCAAATAAATAAATAAATAAATAAAATAGTTTTCTATTTCATAGGCAGATAAGTGGAGGCAAACTGACTCACGGTGCAATATATGAACCAAGCAGTGATGTTTGAAACCAGTTATACAGTTCATGAAAAACAGATAGTTAATTTTTCAGAAATTTTTCAAGCTGGTTGTTAAGTATAGCAATTATTAAAATTGATGATAGCTATGCTAATTATCCTATTTTAATTACTATATACTATATGCATCAAAATATCACTACTCCATGATTATACACAATTATTGTTTCTGAGTTTTAAAAGATATTTTTAAAAATTTAATAGAAATAATTTTAAAACTATAATTAAATAAGTGATGTTAAATGCAAAAACTAAATACTCAAAATACATCACTTTCTTTTTAATGTAACATTTCACTATATCACTGGGAAGCTCTTGAGGTCATTCCAGTCCATTATTATCTGTAAAGTGAAGTGCTATATAATGGAGAACTGCTTTACATTTCTCAACAATTTCTCATTTAGTGGCTCAAAATTGGTTATAATAGGAGTATTTACACCATGTAAAGCACTAAAAATAGGCTCTTTTGTAGGAGTGAGCATTATTTTTAATGTACTAGCACATCACTTCCCTTGTTTTGTCTTCTACACCTTGTTTATAATAATCTTTATTTAATTTCAAGGTAAAATCAGATTCTATAATCTGTGTAAACCAATTGACATAGGGCCAGGTTTGATGCCGTATTGGTTTCTTAGGTAACTGCAACCTAGGATATATTCACAGCAACCTTCTGTAAACTTTCTTCTGACATATCTTTGATACATCATAGGCAAGAGCACATGAATTACATACTCTCTCAGACCCACAGCCCTTATAAATCACCACTTCAATTATCTGCCATTGAGGTGCCAGAGTCACTTGAACTCTTCTCATTAGTATATCTTGTTTTCACTCAACTTACAGGTATTAATTTAATTAATTCAGCATGGAGTATGAGATATTTTACAAAAGTATTATAATTTTGCATCCATTCAGCAACTGGAAAGCTGCATGATCCTGTTTTGTACAGTACTCTGGTTGAATGTAGTCTAGGTTTAGATGAAGAATTAATGATATGTAATAATTATCTTAAAAAACTATAAAATAATCAGTTATTCTATTAATAATAAACAGATAACATTTCTAATCCAGATACAACTCTAATTTAGTTTTACTTTAAAATATGACTTATCTTCAAATCCTAAGGATTTAGAAATCTATATACAGAAATTTATTTAACATCATGTGCATTTGTATTAAAATTTAGTTTTGATAAAATAGGTAGTGTATCTAAATATATAAGGATTTTTAATTATATTCAAATTAAATTGTTGGTGTACTTTAATTTTATTTGTTTTGAAACAAAATTAATTCAAAAATAGGACAGACTGTACACATTTGCTAGGGTAAGACAAATATGAATTTTAATCCTAGCTTCAACCCTTGCTCTCTTTGTGAATTTAGGCAACTTGCCAAGTTGCATAACTTCTCTAACTAACCCCTTATCTAAAAAGCAGCATATTTTACATCTTAGAGTTGGTCTGATAATTCGAAGAAATTACACAAGTAAATACATAGCTCTGTCATTTAGTAAGCAAAGTTCAGTTATCGTTTTAATATGCTAAATTCGGGGTATAATTATAGACCAGAGGGAAAACAAAATACAATTTTAGAAGGAAGCATTTTAAATAGAATTGAAATTGCTCATGGTAGTGTAAATTTAAAACATACATTGGATATGTTATATGCACTGATCCTTGCTTTTGGGCTTGCAAAGGCATGAAGGTACACACAAACCTTCCAGAGCGTATGCAGCTTATCTTAAGATAATCAGTTTCCAGATTCTGGACTTTAAATCTGCCTTTCAAAGTTGCCTGACTGATAATATGCCCACCCCACTATTTGTGTTTTCTTTGCTCTCCCACTTTTTACAGTAGGTACTCCCCCACTTTTCAGAAGAAGAGGTTTATATTTTAGCCATCCAGAAGCTTGCTCAAATGCATTATGCAGGTCAAAAGTTCCAGTCACAAAACTAAAAGCCAACTCAGAGCAAAAGAGTACTTGAGGTTTTAGAAAGCATTTGTGCTGGGTATGTGACCTACTTCATTCAATTTACATACTTAAGATGAGGCATATATTAGAAATAATTCAGAAATGGGATGGTTGTTTAAGGGGAAGCCTATTAGCAAGATTATTTGGATTGAAAATGAGTTCAGATTATTTTTTTCATGACAAAAAGTAAGTCTGATTTGGCTGATTTGTTTGACAATAAGCACTGACTTTGCCGATTAAATCACACTGTGACATTATCTATAAGGTGTATAAGATAAATTTGCAGCTTCACAATTTCAAAGAAGATATATTCAATGCATATATATGACACAAAGTATGCTAGAAAAAATGTTGCAACTATTTAAACTTATGATGAAAAATACAGATGTCAGTTTAAAACTGTGTGACAGGCTTTATAGATTTACAAAATTATTTTAAGTTGTCAGTAGAAAAAATATTCGAAGACCAATCTCATAATACATAGTTAAATATTGGATGAAAACTAATAGTTTGGTCTTTAATGTAACTGTATATACATGTAATCTTTTATTATTCATCTCAGATAAGAATTTATATTATCATAAGTAGTATCAATATGTACCAGTAATAGTCATAATTTTCTATGACTTTTCAGGAAATTAGTTAAAAATACCAGTGCCATATCTGTAATATTGATATGGTAACTTTATTTACTGACAAGGGAGCCTCTGAGAGTTATCTTTGTATTTTTTTGTTTGTTTGTTTGTTTTGTTTTAAATCATTTTGAGCTTTCTCTATTGGACAGAAATGATTCTAGCTGCTGGCATTCAGAAATGAGATTTATGTTTTCTTTTGTTAAGTGCTGCTCCATTTATCTCATGTTCCAGGGGAACAGCAGGCTACAAGTCTCCTGAATATGTTCGGGATCAGGTCAATTGAAATAAAAAACAAAACCCTCCGCGTGGTCTCCCCACGCTAGGAGATTTGTGTAGTATCTCCCAGTGCAAGCCTCACTGACACAAGAGTGGACCCCAGCACTATTGCCTAGAATGATTCTGATTGGTTAATATTTTTATTGTGGGGTCTTGATGGAAATGGGGTTCCCTAAGTAAAGATATAGTCATTAAAAGTTATAAAAAAATTCTGATGTTACAGTAGGTAATCGGGCAGATATAAGCAGGGCAAGAGAGGTCCCCTCACCCATCAAGAATGTCAGGCAACCATTAGGGGATGGTCAGGTGATTGTTAAACTGCCTTTCTAAAATAATAATTGGTCACAAATGGCACCAGGGAAAGGCAGTCTCCCAATAGATAGAAACACCTCATGATGGTGATCAGCAACTTCCCTACAAGAACCCAGGAATGGGCGAGTGGGCTCAAGCATGCACACTCTGAGGCAAAATGGCAGAGTTTAACTTGTATATGACCTTCCTCTAGGAACATGCAACTGGTAAGAGAAGAATGGCCTCCAGTGAGCATGAGCACAACTTCAGTAAACACACTGTGAACGCAGCCCCTCCCAAGTGCTGACAGACCACTGTGCTTGCAGACAGTCCACCCCTAGGGAAGAATCGGGGAGAAGGGAGGCAACCTCCCACGAAGGCATGCCACCTCCCACGAAGTTATGCCAATGTATAAAACCCCAAGTCAAAGGCCAAATAGCACGCTTGATCTCTCAAGTCGCCCACTTAACCCTATTCCAAGTGTATTTCACTTCCTTTGGTTCCTGCTCTAAAGCTTTTTAATAAATGTTCACTCCTGCTCTAAAACTTGCCTCCATCTCTCACTCTGCCTTATGACCCTCAGTCAAAGAAGGCAAGAATTGAGAAGGCAAGTATCGAGGTTGCTGAAGACCTCTATGGATTCAACGACACTAGAGCAATAGGGTCATTTACTGTAAATGTAAGGGTCAGAAGGGCAGAAAGGGAGAAAAAATGATGTTGACATAGTTGAATAGAAAGAATCAAGTACCTAAACTGCCTGGTAAACAGATCTGGATTCTAGAGAAATAAATGTTGGTTTCACGTTGATAGAGCTCCTGAATGGCTTTTAGGAGAAAATAAGGTGATTTTAGATGACATTGGTATCAATTTGTTCACTACTATTACTTTTTACAATTTACTTGTTCAACCATGTCTTAATAAAACACAACTAGTGTTATGAAATAATATCACTGATATCGTATCCACTCTGAATATTGAAAATAGATGATGACAAATCATCAAAGTATTGCATTGCTATCTCAATACAGAACTAGAAAAACTCTACAATTTAAATGGGCTTTTATTCTAGCAATCTCCTTACAAAAAACACTGAAGTGGACTTTCCTAATGAAGTTTTAGGGGTTATGCTTTTTGTATATGTTTAAAAAAAATGAATTATTTGAATATAAAATACAAACCATACTTATTTCAACATAATGAAAATAAAGACAGTGGGACTAAAAAATGAGTTTTTTCTTAACAAATTTCAATATATGTTTACCGTTTGGGGAAAGTAGGCAAAACATGTACAATATTGTTGAGAAATAGGGAAAAGAAACAATCTATTTAATTAAATGTTAAAAAATGTTTAAATATACTTTAAGTTCTGTGATACATGTGTAGAACGCGCAGCTTGTTACATAGGTATACACATGCCATGGTGGTTTGCTGCACCCATCAACCCACCATCTACATTAGGTATTTCTCCTAATGCTATCCCTCCCCTAGCCCCCCACCTCCTGACAGGCCCTGGTGTGTGATGTTGCCACCTCTGTGTCCATGTGTTCTCATTGTTAAACTCCCACTTATGAATGAGAACATGTGGTATCAGGTTTTCTGTTTCTGTGTTAGTTTGATGACGATGATGGATTTTATCGTTATCCATGTCCTTGCAAAGGTCATGAATTCATCTTTTTTTATGGCGGCATAGTATTTCATGGTGTATATATGCCACATTTTTTTTTTATGCAGTCTATCGATGATGGGCATTTGAATTGGTTCCAAGGCTTTGCTATTGTGGATAGTGCTGCAATAAACATATGTGTGCACGTGTCTTTACAGTAGAATGATTTATAATCCTTTGAGTATATACCCAGTAATGAGATTTCTATGTCAAATGGTATTTCTGATTCTAGATCCTTAAGGAACCTCCACACTGTCTTCCACAATGTTTGAACTAATTTACACTCCCACCAACAGCGTAAAAGTGTTCCTATTTCTCCACATCCTCTCCAGCTTCTGTTGTTTCTTGACTTTTTAATGTTCGCCATTCTAGCTGGCATGAGATAGTATCTCATTGTGGTTTTGGTTTTCATTTCTCTAATGACCAATGATGATGACCTTTTTTTCCATATGTTTGTTGGCCGTATAAATGTCTTCTTTTGAGAAATGTCTTTTCATATCCTTTGCCCACTTTTTAAGTTGAGTTTGTTTTCTTTTTATTGTAAATTTGCTTAAGTTCCTTGTAGATTCTGGATATTAGCGCTTTGTTAGATGAATAGATTGCAAAAATTTTCTCTCATTCTGTAGGTTGCCTGTTCACTCTAATCATAGTTTCTTTTGCTATGCAGAAGCTCTTTAGTTTAGTTAGATCCCATTTGTCAACTTTGGCTTTTGTTGCCATTGCTTGGTGTTTTAGTCATAAAGTCTTTGCCCATTGCCTAGGTTTTCTTCTGGGGTTTTTATAGTTTTAGGACTTGCACTTAAGTCTTTATTACATGTATCTTTGGGTTTCTTTAACGAAGAAATTTTCAGGAGCACTATAAAACCCACTTTCTTAATTATCTGTACAGACATATTGACTAAGCTTGAAATTAGGAAATTGTGTTTACTATTTTTTAAGTTAGGTTTTTGTTAGTTTGAAGGAGAAAGGGCACACCTCCCCATTTGTATCTCTATCCATTTGATCTTTGCACTAGCAGATGCAATCCAGATTTATAAAATGAAACATCGGAGAAAAAAATTCAGTGAAATGTGTGTGTTATGACACTGTTAGAATAAAAGTTAAAGGTTACTTCCCCAAAGTATTTAAAAACTAATCCTGAAGGCCTGAGTCTGACAGATACGTATTCCTATAAAATAAACAGAACATAAATGACAGTTAAGTAGATCTTAAATACTTTTTTTATGACTCTAAATATGCACAATGTCATCAGGTCTAAAAATTGCTTAGACCTTGAGAATGATTAATCCTACTTTGTTTTCAAATCACAAGCAATTATACTCCAAAGAATAATTTCAAGGTTGTATATTATTTTGCTGCTACCTATATATTTTGTTTAATTTCTAGTTCTAATAAAGGTAATATTCAGTTTTGGAACTTAGAAATAAAGCAGAAACATTTACACTACCTATGTTTCTATGGCTACCAATGCTTTTATAAACACTTAGCTATTCTTAAAATTTAGAAATGAAGTGTCAGTGACTTAGTGAACTATTTTATTCTGAATTTCATGAGGCACTAGGAACATTTCTTGGAATAAGCAGGAACATAGGAAGGAAAGAGGGATACCAGTAAAACATTCCTGTATTCCATTAGCCAAGCTTTACAACAGAAAACTTCATAAAAATTTTTAAAGTTGCTATTTCATTCTGGGTGACTTCATAGCAATAGGCTTCATTCAATTTTATAATGCTTCCCAGAAAATGTCTTTACTTAGATTGAATGCTATGGATTTCTTTTGCAGATACGCATTTAATGTTCCATTTAAGACATAAACAGAATGAAGTCTGCCCTGGGATAGCATACTTGGGATTTGTGAGCATTTTCTTCGATTTTATCTTTTGAAGTGCAGTAACTCTAACTTGTATTGTACTAGGTTGTCATTTTAGGAGAGCTGTTTTGTGGTAGATTTTGATATTATATAACTAAAAGGCCTTTTGTTGTTAAATAATAGATAACACAAAACTCCCACTTTTATCATATTATATTTTTCTCTTATTAATAGCTCATTTAAAAATGTAATGGAGAGTCCTATATCAGAATCACGAAAAATTATCTATGAGTAAGAATTTGTTAAAATATATCTTGTTACCATTCTAGTGGAAATCTACTCTGAGAGTATGTAGGATATACTGGTTTTGTTCTTGAAGTAGAAAGAAATAATTCAAATAAAAACCGATATGACAAAAATTATTACATACTATATTGGATGACTCATTAATTTTTCTTTAAATAATAATGCAGTCCTTTATTGAGCTATAATCTGACTTTTACAGAAATGTGCCCCTTTTTATGTCATTAAAGAAGAATTTAAATTGCAGCAATATTATTAAGGGGGATATATCTATTATCTTTTTTATTGTGTTTTATGATATACATGAAGACATTGGGGTATATTAGTCATTGCGTTAATGAGTAGATACTGTGCTGTGTAGAATTTTAATGCACAAATGGCATTTACATTGGTTATTTATCTTTTATCTTTAAAAGTGTGCCTGTAGTTGTTATCAAAGGCTAGGCCAATGCTGTATCTCCTCTACACAGACACAGGGAAGGCATTGGCAGGTTAATAGGACAAATCAGAACTCTTATTTTTAATATTTTTTTGAGATGGAGTCTCACTCTGTTGCCCAGGCTGGGCTAGAGTGCAGTGGTGCAAACTTGGCTCACTGCAACATCTGCCTCCCAGGTCAAGCGATTCTCCTGCCCCAGCCTCCCAAGTAGCTGAGACTACAGGTGCCCACTGCCATGGCTGGCTAAATTTTTTTATATTTTTAGTAAAGATGGGATTTCACCATGTTGGCCAGGCTGATCTCAAACACCTGACCTCAAATGATCCACCTGCTTCAGCCTCCCAAGAAAAATCAGAACTCTAATACTAACCTCTCTCTACCTTACTCATGAAAGTTTAGAAGATTAGAGATGTTGTTGCTATGTTTGTGACAAACCAAAGAAAGATAACTCCTACTCATGCATATTCACTCCACAGTGTAATCACTTTGGTTGAAAATCTCACTTTGATTTTAATAGCTAACAGTTTTGAGGCAAGTTACTTGGTATTGCAGTCTCTCTGTTTCTGCCTCTTTAGGAAGTGAATAACAAAAACTAAACAATGGGATCGTTATGAAGATTAAAGTGTTAATATGCATAGGAACCACTTAGAAATGGCCTGGTACATGGTATATGTTGCATAGGAGATTATTATTATTATTATCAGTATTGACTGTAGTACTAAGCAGGAAAATTGTTGTAGAAAGCCCCAGAATTTCCATGTCCTGATTCTGCAAATACTTAATTCTTTGCAGCTTACTCCATCAAAATTATTCCAAGTCAGCCCAACCAAGATAATTTCTGCAACATGCAGCGGGTCCTGTCAGAGCTCCTTTCCTCCCATGGTAACTCTTTGAGTCCAGTTACTCATTGCCATATTGTTCCCTTTTGCTCTTCTGTCCCACACCATATGCCAACAGCAATTCTTAGGAGAAACCCTAACTGTAAGTGATCCAAAGCACAAAACGCATTTACCTAAGTTGTTATGGGGAAAGAGGGACACAAGTAAAATATGAGTGTAGCCTAACATATGGCCTAATGGTGAGTATAAAGAAACATAAAACCTAACTTGCTTTATAAGGAAGCAAATTACACATGTCATGAGAAAGAGGTGGCAGGGGCTATAGGAACTTAGAGGAAATCTAAGTTCCTCTTCTCAGGCAGAAAAAAAAAAAAATATTGAAAAAGGTAATAGAAAAAACACAGAAGTAAAAGGGCACTTCATGCAAGGGGAATAGCTTTTATGAGGGAGAACAGCATATAAAGAGGCTAATATGTAGACTGCTTTATATGGAATAATGTTGTCATTGGACATTATGGATTTGTTTATTTACCCACTTATATAGCATTCACACCAGGCACTTTGGTAAGCACTTTCCAATTATAGGCAAATATATTCCTTAACAATAAACATGAGAAGGCTGGTGTGATAATGTTGATGTCAGACAAAATAGACTTCAAGACAAGACATATTAAAGAGGGGCCAGGCGGTGGCTCACGCCTGTAATCCCAGCACTTTGGGAGGCCAAGGTGGGCGGATCACGAAGTCAGGAGATTGAGACCATCCTGGCTAACATGTTGAAACCCTGTCTCTACTAAAAGATACAAAAAAATTAACCAGGTGTGGTGACATGCGTCTGTAGTCCCAGCTACTTGGGAGGCTGAGGCAGGAGAATTGCTTGAACCCTGGAAGCGGAGGTTGCAGTGAGCCAAGATGGCACCACTGCACTCCAGGCTGGGCGACAGAGCAAAACTTTGTCTCAAAAAAAAAAAAAAAAAAAAGAGGAAAATTTTATAACATTAAAATGCAGTCCATTGGGCAGAGATAATCCTTAATATAAATGTCAATAATAACAGAAAATCTAAATAAATGGAGACACATATCTATAAGACTTAAAGATTGAAATAAGTAAATCCACAATTACAATTTCAGATTTTTAACACCTTTCTCTCATTAATTGATAGACCGAGTAGAAAAAAATTCAGTAGAGATGTAGACATTGAACAACATTAGCTACTAAAACTTAATCTAATTGATATTTATGGAACATAACTTGCAATAATTACAGAATATACATGTTTTCCAAGTGCACTCTGCAATCATATTCCTTAAGATACACCATATGTTAGGCTATTTAATAACCCTCCATAAATTTTACAAGATTGAAATCTTACAGGGCATATTCTCTGAGCAGAACACAATTAATTAGAAATCAATCACAATAAAATATCTTTAAAAATTCCCAAAAGTATTTGGAAATTAACCACATACTTCTCTATAAACAAAATGTCAAAGGAGAAGATCACAAGGAAAAACAGAAATTATTTCAAAGTGGACAGATAGATAAACAAAAACACCAAAATTTTTAGAATGTAGTAAGGCAGAGCTTAAAGGAAAGTGTTTAGTTTTAAATGCAATTCTCGTATTAGAAAAAATGTAAAAGAATAAAATTAATTATCTAAGCCTCAACTTTAAGATTCTGAGGAAAAGAAGAATGAATTCAACTCAGAGAAATTAGAAAGAAGAAAATGAAGATAAGGGTTGAAATCAATGAAACATAAAAGAGAAAAACAAAGAAAAAATTAATAAAAAAAGATGATTCTCTAAAAAGGTGAAGAAAATTGATATACTACTAGAAAAGGCTACTTAAGGAGTAGAATAAAATCTCTTTCTAATATTAAGAATGAAAGAAGAAATCTTTCTAGAGACACTGTATGTTACACAAGAATAAGAAGAGAACCTTAAGGACAATCTTATGCCAACATATTTAACAACTTAGATGAAATACGCAATTTCTGTGAAAACCAAAATTATAAAAATGAACACAAGAAGTGACTGAAATTGATATGCTTTATAAAATAAATTCAATTTATAAATTAAAAGAACCAAGCAAGCAAATAAAAACAAAAGAAAAAGAAAGGTTCTTCTTGAAGAAAATATCAGGCCTAAGTGGCTTCATTGGTGGTATTTTAATTATTTATGGAAAAATTAATACTAATTCTACACAAAATCTCTGAAAAATAGAGGAGGAAGGAAAATTTTCAAGCTTATTTTAAGAAGCTAATATAACACCAGTATGAACCTGACCAGGACACCAGAGGAAACAAATTATAGGCCAAGATTTTTTATAAACAAGGAGGAAAAAATCCTTAATTACATAGCAAAACAAAATTCAGCAATATATAAAAATGGATATATATCATGACCAAGTAGAGTCTACTTTGGAATTAAAGTTTATTTTAAAATTGAGAAACACTGTAATTTATCACATTAACAAATGTAAGAGAAAATTCAAGTGATCTTTTCAATAGCTGAAGAAAATGCAATCTTTGCTACCCATTCAAGGTGAAACTACACATCCTCAATCTGATAAAGAGTGTCATTTAAAGGAAAAAACACAAAAACTAATGCCAACGCCTTACTTAATTATAAAATACAGAATACTTTTAGAATGCTTTCTCCCCTATAAGGGGAAAAAGACAAAGATGTCTGTTACCACCCTTTCCATGCCACATTAAACTGAAATTCAATCAATAGAATATGGTAAAAATAAGCACATTAAAAACAGACACAGAAAGTTTTGACTGTCTTTATCCACAGATAATAAGAGTATATATGAAACTCCTCCTGAAAAAAATTAAGAAAAATTTACTTGAACTAATAAGTTATTGGTTTGTTTGTTTAGAGACAAGGTCTTGCTCTGTCGTCCAAGCTAGAGTGCAGTAGTGCAATCGCAGCTTTCTGTAATCTCAAACTCTTGAGCTCAAGCAGTCCTCCTGCATTGGCCTCCCAAAGGTGTATGATTACAGGCATGAGCCACCATTCCTAGCTTAATAAGTTCATTTATCTGGGTAACAGCACATAAGATCAATATACGAACATAATAAAGACAAGAAAATGACAATAATAATAATTGTATATCTATTAAAGCAACAACTGAAATTTAATTAAAAATATCATTTACTATACTATTTATACAGTATTATATAGTTATTATACTATTTACTATAGAATTGAAACATTATAAATAAGTATATCAAAATATGTTAGATTCAAAAATTGAAAAGTATGGATCATTGAACACTACTCAGAGACATCGAAGAAAATCTAAATAAATTAAGAAATATTCCATTTTCTTGAAAAAGACTATGAACTATCATTGAGAGGTCAGCTTTCCTCAAATTGATGTATAGATTCAATGTAATAGCAATCATATCTCTACAGTTTTGTTTTATTTTTGTTAAAGTTAACAGGTTGACTCTAAATTGTTCTGTAGTTTTAATTTTTATTTCAATACTATTGGGGATGTTTGGTTGCAAGGAAAAGTTCTTCAGTGGTGATTTCTGAGATTTTTGTGCACCCATCATCTGAGTAGTGTATACTGCACCCAGTGTGTAGTCTTTTATTCCTCACCCCACTTTCAGGCTTCCCTGGAGTCCCCAAAGTCTATTGCATCATTCTTACGCCTTTACATTCTCATAGCTTAGCTCCTGTTTGTAAGTAAGAACAATGTTTGATTTTCCATTCCTGAGTTACTTCAATTCGTGAAGAGATAAAAACACCTAACCTATTCGTAAAGGAGTAGCAAATTTGAATTTATCATGAATCTATAGTAGATAAAACAGTGCATTATTGGCATAAACAGACATAGATCAATGGAACAAAACTGAATGTCCGAAATAGTCTTACACATTCAAAGCCAAGGTTTTCTCAACAACAACTACAAAGTGGAAATCAAAGAAACAAAAAAACTCTTGGAGAAGTCGAATAAAAATATGTAAAACATGTACCTTAACTTCTGCTTCACGCTATATACCAAGTTTATTCAAGATGGATCATTAGGCTAAACATAAAACTGGAACTATAAAAATTATAGTAGAAAACTTAAGAAAATATTTTTCAGCCTTGGTGTAGGCAAGATATTTTAGAGTGAATATAAAAAGCACTAACCATAAAATATAAATTTAAAAAATTTACCTCATTCTAATTAAAAACCCCTCACCATCAAAAGTTACTACATAAAAACAGGCAAGCCATTTATGGGATAAATTATTTATAATTTGAAATTAACAAAACACCATTGTCATGTATAATGTATTGTGATGTATAATGTCTTTAATCATCAGGCAAATGACTGCTAAAAACATAATTGCACGGGCACTCCCATGATGTGTCTAATATTGAAAAAACTGAGGTCAAATGTTGGTAAACATGTGGAGAACTTCAATTCTGATACAATGTAGGTGGGAATATCAAGTGGTTCAATAACTCTTAACAACTGTTGGGCAGATTCTTATACAGTAAAACATAAACACACACTTACTCTGTACTCCAGCGATTATACTCCTAGGTTTTTACTCAAGAGAAATGAAAATATGTGTCCACAAAATACTCACATACTCACACACAAATGTTTACAGCAGCTTTATTTTTAAGAATCCCAATCTGAAAACAACCCAAATGTTTTCTACAGAAGAAGAGATAAACAAAGTTAAGCATATTCATACAATAAATACTACACAACAATCAAAATGAATGGAGTTCTAATAAATGAAACCACATGGATCAATCTCAGGAATATGCTGAATGAAAGAAGCTAGCCTAAAGATAAATATTATATGATTTTTAAGTAAAGAATAATAACAGGTAAAGGTTTTCTATAGAAATCAGAATAATGATTGTGATGGTTAATACTGAGCGTCAAACTTGATGGGATTGAAAGATATAAAGTATTGATCTTCGGTGTGTCTGTGAGGGTGTTGCTGAAGGAGATTAACATTTGAGTCAGTGGGTTGAGAAAGGCAGACCATCCTTAATCTGGGTGGACCCAATCTAATCAGCTACCAGCAAGGCTAGAATGTAAGCAGGCAGGAAAGTCTGAAAAGAGACTGGCCTAGCCTCCTAGCCTACATCTTTTTCCTATGCAAACCTAAATAAACATATTCCATTAGTTCTGTCCCTCTAGAGAACCCTGATTTATACAGTGATTATCTGTGGGAGATAGAAATTGACTAGAAGGAAGTAAAAGAGAATTTTCCAAGTTGACAGATATGTTGCACGTCTTGAAGTGTTGTTTATCCATGACTCTGAGCTCATTGAATTGTTAACTTACTATGTATACCATTCATTATACGTAAATTATAACTCAGAAAAGAGGGTGGGGGGCAGGAGAGAGGCTAGATACTCGTCTGTAAAAAAATGCTAGGAATTCTGTCAAACTAGATTCCCCTGGTTGGCACAAGCTATGCCATTATACAAATTTAATAATTGTGTCCTACCCCGTAGATAAATAATAATTAGCACCCTTTCCCAAGTTGTTAGATAAAGGTACCCCTTTTGCACAGACGAATTAGCAAAAGTTATTCTTCTCAGATGACGACTCTACGCTGCACTTTTACCCGCTCCACTTTAGGCAGACGCTTTTGTGCAGAGCATCATCTGTAAGATTTTTACGCTACTGTCTTGGACCAAGGTCAAGATCACAAAGCAATGAGTTCAAGTCTCGTTAGAGATGATTTTAGAGTCAAGATAGACACAAATAGTATTAATTAGTCTAACAATATTATGGAGGAGGTTAGAAGCTAAAGCGGACTGGAATAAGGGAGAAAAGTTGGGGACTAAACGAGGGTGCTGGCATTGGGAACGAACAATGGGATATATACATATTATGAAAAATTACCAAAAGTTGCAACCTAATCCCACAGGGGACAGGGGAAGCCTGGGCTCAGCATTTGCATGTGGGGCAAGTTAAGGCTTACTCTAAGGATGGTAGCATTTCTATGCCTTTATTTCATGCTCAAGCATCATAGCGAATCTGCTTCCTTTTATCAGGATGAGCATTTCTTCTCTATATGATGTTATTTGAAAGTTGGGAAATAAAGATGAATGAATACAGCAGGTTTCTGTCTCGAAGTGTATTCATCCTCCAACGAAGTAAACATTCAATTGTTCTTCAAATAAAAGCTGTTATATAATAGAGCTTTCTAGAAAATTATCTTAGGAACGCAGAAAAATAGCTGGTTAACACAGCTACCAGGAGACTATCATTGATATCAATCTTAATATATTAGAGGGAATTCTTCAGTGAATAATACATTATAGGCAAAAGATCAATATGTATAAATATCATATATCTGCAAGTAGTTATGAGAACAGGAAATGACTGAGTTGAACCATGATGTGTAGAACATATGTTAGGAATAGATAGGTTTGGGAAATACAGATTAAAACAAAGTTAATGAATAATGCCTCAAATGGCAGGTTAAATGATTAATTTTTTTTTCTGTATATTGGATTTTTGACAACTGCTTATCCTTGAGTTGAATTTTAGCTACAGACAGTTCATTGACTTACCAAAGGTGTCCAACAATTTTTGAATGTATTGCAAATATTTAAGAATTAGAAATTATTTCAAAAAAATCAGAATGCCAATCTTAATCTTGAAAAATCAAAAGGTCTAGTAACATTGTTTTCTCATAATATTTCAGCAGGAGCTGTATGATGTTTACTGTGTTAGGTAAAGTGTGCATTCCTCATTCTCTATTACATGGATCTTATCACTCATTTATGTTACTAGCCTGGCACTTATTGGCATTTGTGTCAGTTTTCCCTGCTGTACATGATAGGGTGTTAAGTCAGTTAATAAACACATTGTTCAGTAGGCAGAGACATTGGAAGTAAGGGGGATTGGTGGCAATAGAGTGAGTGCAGTATTATAGTTAAGATCCAACTCAGGTTTGTGACATAGCAATGAAAATGTGAGCAGAATGAAGCAAATGGAGTGCAAAGACATATGTGATATAGAATAAATAGGATACTGTGCCTTCTGTATAAAAAAGGATTGCCCAGTGAAGACTATTTCAGAGGTATCTTGAGTATCAGAGACAACTATGACCAAGTTAAAGCTATGTTTATTAGCCACTCTGCCATTAAATATAAACTATGTCTTAACAACCCAAGAACAAAGGACTAGATGACGGAGAAGTACTTTCCAAAAAGGGAAAATAAATATTAGTTACATCCTGAAGAAGAAATAAAGGTACTACAGAAATAAAAGGTGTCAATTTCTTTACCACTAACAACCTACTTCTTGGTCACTCCACTAGGGTGCAAATATTGGAAATGATTATTTTGGAAATAGAGAAAAAAATATATTGAGAATACAGTTCTGCTTTCTGACTCCTAGAAATGATTGCAAAGCCTCTCCAAGAGTGTTGGCATTGGCTGTGCTAACAATCTATGTGTGAGGTAAGCATAAGCATAAGATTGATTAAAGTTTTAAATAGTCTGTGTATGATGTGCAGGGGATCTGGAGTTCCAGATCGTCTTTCTATGAGGATGTGAAGATGTCCCGAATGCCTGTGGACTTGTAAATGGCTAGGCACACTGGGGCTAAGAAAGAGACAATGTCTCTTCTTGTGGGCGTTAACACAGCACTCTAAAACCAGATGGAAACAGTTGTACCTTAGCACCTTAGAGCTAACAATTCAGAGAGATGATCACAGATAAGATGCTTGTCAAAAGATAATAGTACAAAATCCTGCACAATCAGAATGTCTCTCTCTCTCTATCTCTCGCTCTCTCTCTCTCTCTCCTTTGCTACCAGAATAAATACTTCATATACTCACCTTCCATTCAGGGAATGGGAGAGAAGAGGGAAGAAGAAGAAAATAATCTGTGGAGAAAAAAGGAAACTGATATTTTAAAGATATTTAGCTCCTTAAATAAGTCCATCTGAAGTCATAAAAGACTAAGAAAACATTAATATCTACAGTTAATTAAGAAACAACACATTCATATATTTATTTCTGTTTTTCCTACAATTACAATTACAATAGGGGATTGCGAGGGTGATACATGAGAAAAATAAGATTAGGTTTAGAAAATAAAAAAGCTGTAGTTTTTTTGCACAGTTTTCATGTAAAATCTACATTTATAATCCCATAGGGCAAATGGGTTGATATTAATGCTGCATATTTACTGAATGCTTCCTAAGTCCTGGAAACTGCCTACATGCATTATATTAATTAATTTATTTCTCATGGGGGAAGAAATCCACAAGCTTTGAAGTCGATCTTGTCATTATCACTGTTTGTGGATAAGAAAATTGGAGCAAAAAGTTAATAAGTAACTCGTCCACACACAGATAGCTATTGAGTGGAGAAACAGCAAAGTTAAGGTTTGAATTTCAACAGTTTGAGTGCCTACTTTCCTGTTCAGTCTGTTACTTCATTCCTGTAGACAGTGAACATAATAGGAGTATCACATTATAAGGCACAAAAAATGAATCTGGTTTTAACTTCTTGGGTTTTAATTAATTCCTTTATGTACAAATGGGAATGTGGAATACGGATTTCCAAAATGTTTCACTCATTAGAATACAAATGGGGCTGCAACAATGAAGAAAAATATAGGCAGGCAAAAGAGTTTCTCTTTCTTGCCCCTATGTAGGATGGCAATCCTATATCGGGGTATCAGATTGAGCAAAAAGGTGTTCACGAATAATGATCAACAACATTGATATTAAGCTGCTATATTTTTCTACTTTTAGAGCTTAGATAAAAGAATGGTGTCCCCCTAAAAACACATTAGTGAACAGTATAATTTCACAAGAAGACATTTATTTAACCATTAAAAACTATGGTATAGTTTACAGTAATACATATTGTTTCCTGTTCCAATAAAATAATATTAAAAATCAGAATTATACAATGTTAGTGCTAGAATAGATTTTAAAGACCACGTAGTCCAATTTTATCCTTCAATTTAAGTGTAGGCCTTAAAAATGCAAAATATAAACCTATTTCGGAATCCTCAGAGGAAATTTCACCAAGTAATTAAAAACTAAACAAGAAACTACAAAGATATCCAGATGAAACAAGGAAAATTTGTCCCTGCTTAGAGATTTACAGTGTACGCAGGAAGAGAATAATTTGTTTTTCAGGAATACAAGATGAGAAGGCAAGATTTATTGCCTTATCCTTTAAAGTAGAATAATGATCTGAAAAAGTTACCAGTTAATAAGCGTTCTTAACTCACACAAGCCAGAATAATCTCAGAAATCCAAGACAGAAATTCAGGAGTGCGTAAGTCTGAAAATTTGTGTTCCTGTGTGTGTGTGTGTGTGTGTGTGTGTGTGTGTTTGAAAAGTTGAAAAGATGTAAATAACCATTCAAGACTTACAATAATAGACCAGAATCTCTCTTGTAGACTACAGTAAAAATATTTGGAAGAGAACTTTACGAAAAAGTGATCAGGAATTACACTAATTTATTTATTTTTTGCTCTAACGTTCGCTGTAATTCAGAATCATTCTACTTTCTGAACAGCTAATTTCAGTTAAGTCCCAGTTTCTGTGTTTGCAGATAGACATGTGTAGTTGGAAAAAGAGGAGACAGAAAGGATGAGAAGATGACAGAGGAGCTTCCTCCCTAACCACATCAATCCCACCTTAAATCATTATAGTCTCAAGTTTATCTCATTTTATGTTTATTATTTTTGTATAATATTTAATTCACACAAAGTTTTCTTGAACTTAAAAATTAAGAAAAAAATTACTATCTAATTTTTACAACTGTCCTCCCCTACTTTTTTTTAATAACAATATCTGTCTTACATTTCAAGTAACAGCATCTTGAAAAAAAGATAACCCCCAACCACACACCATCACCACAAACACATACCATATTTTTTACCACTCAGGGACATCTGAAGATCTCTGATTTCTTGTTTTTGGAAATGCAAAAATAGATTTTTCCTTGTATTTATCATTCTTTACCCTTCAAATTAATATTAGCTTTCAGTTTGAAAAGTCCTTTAAAAAGTATGATTTTTTTTTTCTTTTCATAGCAATCTGTTGGTTAGGTAATTACTTCTTAGGATAAGTATCTACAAAAATATATGAGAAATTTAATTTCATGTGCAGTTTGTCCCATTATTAAATAGAAATATCATTATTAAATGTTATTAAACCAAACCCATTTCTTTCTTCAAATCATATGTAATATAATCAGATTTATATCTGATTTAATATTATAATATAATATAAAATATTAGACATAAATATATAATCTCTATAACACCATAAATACATGATAGAAATTTATTGTCAGAGAAGGACAAGAGGTTTTTATCAATATCATTTTCTGTAACATTTATTTGTATTATTATATTTTATATATAATATAAATAGTGGTAGAAAAAGATATTTACATAAAATATATAAATATATATTCTATATAAAATATAGAATATGTAATAGTATAATCTTAATAGTAATGTATCCTAAAGTATTGGATATCCCAATTACCCTGATTTGATCATTACACATTGCATGTGTCTATCAAAATAGCACATGTACTCCATGAATATGTACAACCTTTGTCTATCCATAATAATTTAAAAATTTTTTAAAGAAATAAACAAATTTTGTCTGCTTATTTCATGCCAGGCTTTATGTCTCAGAGATTTAAATATACTGTTTTAAGAATATACTCATTATATCACCATAAGGTAGGTTTTACTTGTTTCTCTTCTACCTGTCAACTAAGACAGAAAATTTAAGGCATTCACTCAGCTAGTTGCCGTGCCTCTTACTATCCTACAAAACTAGCTAAGATAATGGTTGTCTCAGTCTCTTCACAGTCACCTCAATAGATTTTTAAAGAACTCAGAATTTTCAGAGTGAGACAGTAATCTCACTGCACAAATTCACATTCTCAGAGTGTAACAGTAATTAAGATTCTTATTTTAATTAGAAAATAGCCAGTGTCTATTACAATACTGTAATATGTGTTTAAATATTACTACATATATTATCATTTTGTGAAAGTTATAGACTCCCAGTTTCAGAAATGGACATTACTATAATAGCTCGTGAATAGGAAATGTTTGGAAAGTGAAAGGGTTATGAACAATAATGAAAAAAGGGGTGTAGAATTTATGTAATGTTCTATTTGTACATGAAATGCTTTTAGCTAAAGGAGCTAATTAATTGAGGAATAGTAAAATGAAACAGCTTTTACAAGCAAGTTTTAAGACCAATAGTAAATGGCAACAATTAGATTCTTGATAAACAAAGGTATTACTTACAAAACCTCATTTTTATGCCACCTGTAGTATTCAATTCAATGCATAAAAATGTGAAAATATATACCACTAATTAATTATGTTTATACAGATCTAATGTGTAATTCACAGAAATATATTCTAAACAATGATATCTGTTATAGAAAGTTGCATATATCTTCCAGGCTTTAAAAAATATGATTTAAAAGGTTATGTTATAGTTTTTCGATTTTCTAACAGAAAAGTTCTCATTAGTACTAAGAGACTTGTAAAGTAAGTCATGTTTACAAGACATGAAGGAAGCAAATTTCGATAATTATTGCCTAGAGCAAAGAATCCTGTAATCTATTGGAATAGGAGAATAATACTGAACAACTACTCTCTGCAGTACAAATTTTTTTCTAAAATAAAATATGTATTAAAGTATATTGACCAAAAAGCTCTTGCCCATCTCTGACATCTTATTCTAGAGTTAATATTGTATTGTTCCTACAGTTGCTAAATGTGGTACAGTAAATGACAGGGAAGGTTAATTTTGCTTATTTTATACTTTTTCCTCCACTTCCTCAAACCTTTCTTTTTTCTTATTGATAGAATCATTATTCATTACAGAAACTTCCACAGAAATAACTAAAATTATAAATGTAAACAGGATGACATTCAGATTAGCCTACATCTTCAGGCAAAGAAAATTTAAAAATAGTCTATTTTAGGGATTTTCCAGAAAAAAGAAATGGACTGACAGATAGAAAATGATTACCATAACATATGGATAGATTTACTGATGAATAACTATATACAACAACCAATGAATCAATGGCAGGTGTAATCAACACCCCACTCTTAACTCTGGAATATACACTCTGCTCATTGTGTTGAAGAGAGAAGATAATGATTGCAGTGAAAAGACCCATTTGGGAAGGAAAAAACCAAATGGAAAGCAACACAGTGATCACTGTCACGTCTTTCAAGACATTTTCTTTCATATTTTCTAGATCTGCTCTCTGAGAATTTCTCTGTTATTCACTTTACTTCAGGAACAGATATGAGCAGGTAACAGAAAGATGACTCTTCAAATTCCTACCCATTTTTCAGTGTACTTTTTAATCCATATGGTTAGAGATTGTTTGAATGATTTTTAGTATTTTCAAATTGTGGAGAACTGCTGACAAAGCCTGGGTCTCTTTTTCTTCAACTAAAATTTAACACACATTGCATTTTACTGAAAGGCACAATAAGTAGACAATACAATATATCTTGATTTTATCTTTCATGTCTGCTATGGCTGCCACCTTGGTAGACAGACAGTTTGATTCTCAAGTCATTTAGTTCAAATTTTAACCACCTGTTTTTCACCAACTCCCAGGATTGCTCTCTCACACATCTTTCACTCAGCCAATTCCACAAGTTGGGGCCTCTCACAAAATAATTACAATTTATTTCAGTGAGGATATATTTGGTTCCTTACAAACTTACATCCTCCTTTCAGTGAGGATATATTTGGTTACAAAGAAACCTTACACGACAAAGCCAACACCATTCTGAGAGTGAAACAACAGAAAGATTTCCATTAAGGACTGTAAAATAAAAACTTGTGTTTTACAATGAATTCCTCCAGAAGTAATGCGTGAGACATGAGTTTAGGTGCAAGTAGTTTATTTAGAAGATAACCCTGGAAAGCATTGATAGTGCAGCACGGAAATACAGCTGCAAAGAGAAGGGAGCTAATAGAGGGTGAGGAAATGAGCAAGTTTACCCAATGGAACTAATAGGAGATATTTGTAAGCCTTGGAAGTTGTCATGCTGTTGGGAGCCAAAAAGACCAAAGAGATCATGACCAACTTGTCATTCCACTGGAGGCCATATGATCGAACAGCAAACTGTTTATCATGAATGCAGGATGTGGGCAAACTCACACTGCACCTGCCACCAGATGGTTTGCTGAGGGCAGTCACCCCCTGGTGCCAGGCTCCTTGAGGTTATCTACTGGGACATCTAAAGCCTATTGTTAGAGGAATGCAGTCTTGCAAACCTACTCTGGACCGAGCAATTGACTTCTTCTTCCACTCCCCCTTCTTGCTCTCTTTTTTACCAATAAATAAAAAGGGCTGTAGAAAATCTGGGTCCTTGTCCACTAGAGGCAAGGTGCCCCCAACCCCTTCTTCCAAATATACTCTTTTGTCTTTGTCTTTATTCCCACGTTCACCCCTCTTTGTTCAGTCCACCAGGGATCGAGGATGGTAACAAGTGGTGCCCCAGAACAGGGACTCCAAGGACATCAACATCCCACAAAAGGGGTGAGTGTATTAGTTTCTTATTGCTGCCATAATTATTGTTAACATGAATTTAGTGATTAAAGAAAACACAAATGTACTCTCTTACAGTTCTGGAGGTTGCATGTCCAAAATGGGTTTCAATGGACAACAATCAAGATATTGTCTTCCCAATTAGGGATGCTATTGGGGGTAATTGATTTCTTACCTTTTCCAGCTTCTGAGGCTGCCCCCAATTTCTTTGTTTTCTCCCCTTTCTACCCCCAAAGGCAGCAAAGAGTGTTTTGTTTACATCTAATCCCTCTGACACTCACCCTTCTGCCATCCTCCTTAAAGTACTGTTGTGATTACCTTGGCCTACTTGGATAATCCAGAATAATCTCCTTATTTTAAGGTCAGCTACTTAGCAAACTTAAATTGATGCCCTGAATTTCCCCCTGCCATGTACTTAACACATTCACGGTTTCCTAGAATTAGAATATGGACATCTTTGGGCTGTTAGTGGCTAATTATTTGGGGACTTCTCTTAAATATAATGACTCATTGGCAATTTTATGCTGGTCCATCTGTATCTAAATGTGCCCTGTAGCAAGATGAATGTTTTGTGTAAAATTTCAGATGCCTGCATTAAAAAGAAGAGGCATGAAAGAAACTATTTAGTTCTGATATCATCCATTACATTACATTCTTTGCATTTCTCAGATCCCCTTTTGCCCCCACAATATGTTTATTCTATTCTATCACTGATTTGTCAGTATCCACTAATAATTTATCGGCAATTCTAAGACAAAAAAAACACAGCCCGAGGCATCACATTACCCAATGTCAAACTATACTACAAACCTATAGTAACCAAAACAGCATGGTACAGGTACAAAAATAGACATACTGACCAATGGAACAGAATAGAGAACCCAGAAATAAAGCTCCACACTTAAAGCCACCTAAACTTCAAAAAACTCAACAAACTAAGCAATGAAGAAGGGACTTCCTATTCCATAAATTGTTCTGGGATATCTGGCTAATTGTATGCAGAAGAATAAAACTGAAACTTTACTGTTCACAATGTACCACCTAACTCAAGGTAAATTAAAGGTTTAAACATAAGACCTCAAACCATAAAAATCCTAGATGAAAACCTGGGAAACAGCATTCTGGACATCAGTCTTAGAAGGAATTTATGCCTATAGTCTCAAAGGTAATTGCAACAAAACCAAAAACTGACAGGTAGGACATAGTTAAACTAATGAGCTTCTGCACAGGAAAAGAAACTATCAAGAGAGTAAACAGATGACCTACAGAATGGGAGAAAATATTTACAAACTATGCATCCAAAAATGTTTTAATATGCAGAATCTATAAGGAACATAAAAAAGTAAAAAAAAATTAAAATGGACAAAAAACATGAATAGACACTTCTCAAAAGAAGACATGCAAGCAGCCAGCAAACATGAAACAACAAAAAAGGCTCAACATCACTAATTATCAGAGAGAGGCAAATCAAAATCACAATGAGATATCGTCTCATATCAGTCAGAATGGCTATTGTTAAAAAGCCAAAAAACAATGGATGTTGGCAAGTCTGCAGAGAAAAGAGAACACTTAGACATTTTTGGTGAGAATGCAAATTAGCTCAGACCAAAGGAGTTGGAGATATCTCAAAGAACCTAAAACAGAAGTACCTATTGACCTAGAAATCCTATTCCTGGGTATATATCCAAAAGAAAATAAATCTTTCTACCAAAAAGACATATGCACTTGCATGTTCATTGCAGCACTATTCACAATAGCAAAGACTTGGAATCAACCTAATTGCCCACCAATGGTGAATTAGATAAAGAAAATGTGGTACATACATACCATAGAGCACTATGCAGCCATAAGAAATAACAAAATCATGCCCTTTGCAGCGACATGGATGCAGCTGGAGGCCATTATTCTAAGTCAATTGATGCAGGAACAGAAAGCCAAATACTACAAATTCTCACTTATAAATGGGAGCTAAATATTGTGTACTTGTGAACATAAAGATGGCAATAATAGGCACTGGAGACTACTGGGAGTGAGGAAAGGAGGGACCAAGGGTTGAAAACTAACTGTTGGACACTGTGCTCAGGACCTGGGGGCTGGGATCATTCATACCCCAAACCTCAGCATCGTGCAATATACCCAGGTAACAAACATGCACCAGGACATTCTGAATCTAAAATAAAAGTTGAAAAAGAAAAAAGAAGACTTACAAAAGAAGAATAAGAGATAAAAAGTACAGCTATACACACCATTGATCTAGTTGTTTCCAAAAACCAGTATTTATAAACATCCTCCCTTCTCTACAACACATTTTATATTTCCACTCACACCACTACTTTTTCTAATATAGATTGGTCATGTAAGTAACCCAGAATTCTATCCCTGAGGAATTTGGCCTGTGGCTATTGTTTGCTTGTCAGGATGTGGCTGCTTCATTTGCCTGTTAATGATTATTCTTGGACAGAAAACACCAGGAGGCATGTACTTAGTGAATGCCCTGAATTTTAGAGTTCACCCTTCTGCTCCCATTATGAGCTCACTACTATCTCCTTATGAAACTCACATTTGGTTTTTCCTGCCTCTACAGTGACAGGTTTCAATCTTTGCTGGTCCACAGGCATAAAAACTGCAAAATGATCAGGTGGTAATCTTAGCTTTAGATTTGGTGGAAACGTTACTGCTAACCAACGGTGCGCCAAGGTGAAGGATGTAGAGTGCTCTTGTTTATTTCTAGGTTCAGGCAATAAGAGGGTGCACTGTATAGAATTAAAAAACTATAATAAACTATCTACATTTAGTCTACTTTTATTATCAAAGTGTACCAGCATTTCTAAGCAATATCAGTGGTAAAATACGCCTTCCTTTCAGGAATGAAAGCTTCTACCACTCTCCCCCAACCTTCTACCCTATCCTTCTGCAACCACTTCTGTGGCAGGGTTGAAGCTTCTATACCCCAGCTCCTAATCCCCTCTCCAAGATCCAGAACATATAATTCAATAAATTTGATTCTAGTACAAATCGTCTAAGTGGGTTATTGAGATTGATGTTTAAGAGAGCCACACAAAAGTCTACCTTTTAATGTTTTTACTGGACAAGTATATTTTAGTTGGTGGATTCATAGCACCATATACTAGACATTTTCTCTCTCTCTCTCTCTCTCTCTCTCCATATATATATATATATATATATATGTATATATACACATGTATATATATATATGTATATATGTATATATACACACACACACACACCCCTTCTCAATCATGAAAAATATCACCCCCAAGCTTGTGCATCAGTTGCCAGCCCCTTTAAGTGTCCATTAGAATGTTTCTTCAGGCTTTCATCTTCCAGATGATGAAGCAAATTATAGTCTACTTAAATGAAAAAAATAGTTAATTTTTGTACATTGATTTCATATTCTTAACCTTTGCTGAAGTTGTTTCTCAGTTCCAGCTGCCTTTTGGTGAAATCCTTAGGGTTTTCTAGATATAAAATTATATTGTACGTAAAGAGAGATAGTTTGACTTCTTTTGCTCCTATTTGTTTACTTTTTATTTCTTTTGCTTGCCCTGGCTAGCACTTCCAGTACTATGTTAAATAGAAGTGTTGAGAGTGAGCATTGTTGTCTCATTCCAGTTCTCAAGAAGAATACTTTCAGATTTTGCCTATTGAGTATGATGTTAACTGTGGGTATGTCATAGAAGGTTTTTATTATTAAGAGGTATGCTCCTTCAATGCCTAGTTTGTTGACTTTTTTTTTTTTTATCATGAAGAGATGTTGGATTTTATTGAAAGCTTTTTCTTTGTATATTGAGATGATCATACAGTTTTGTTATTAATTCTATTTATGTGATGAATCACATTTATTGATTTGTGTATATTGAACAAACCTTGCATTCCAGGAATAAAACTTACTTAATCATAGTGAATTATCTTTTTGATATGTTATAGGATTTTGTTGGCTACTATTTTGTTGATGATTTTTGTATGTGCTCATAAAGAATATTGGCCTATAGTTTTCTTTCTTTATTGTGTCCTTGCCAGGTTTGGTATTGCGGTGATACAGGTTCCTTAGAACGAGATAGAAAGTAGTCTCTCCTTGATTTTTGGTATTGTTTCAGTAGAATTGGTACCAACTCTTCCTTGTACATCTTATAGAATTTGGCTGTGAATTAGTCTGGTCTAGGGCCCTCTTTGGTTGGTAGGTTTTCTATTACTGTTTCAGTTTTTTAACTTGATATTGGTCTGTTCAGTTTCACTTTATTCCTTATTCAATCTTGGAAGATTGTATGTTTCCAGGAATTTATTTAATTTTTCTAGGTTTTCTAGTTTGTGTGCATGGAAGGTTCATAGTTATTTCTGAGGACCTTTTGGTTGTCTGTGAAATTGGTTATAATGTCATCTTTGTTGTTTCTGATGCTTATTTGGATTTTCTCTCTTTGTTTTCTTTGTTAATTTATTGATCTTATTTATCTTTCTATACACCAATAACATTCAAGAATGCAATCCCATTCACAATAGCTACAAAAATGAGATATTAGAAATATATCTAACCAAGGATGTGAAAGATCTTTAAAGGAGAAATATGAAACACTGCTGAAAGAAATAAGAGATGACACAAACAAATGAAGAAAGTATTTCCTGCCCGTGGACTGGAAGAATCAATATCATTAAAAGGTTCTTAACGCCCAATCTACAGATTTAGTGCAATCCCTATCAAAATACCAATGTAATTTTTCACAGAATTAGAACAAGCATTTCTAAAATGGGAGAAAATATTCACAAACCATTCATCCAAAAAAGATCTAATATCTAGAAACTGTAAAGAACCTTAACAATTAAGCAAGGAAAAAAACAAATAACCCCATTCATAAATAGGAAAAAACATGAACAAACAAGTCTCGTTAAAGTTCTCGTGGATGAAGCTGGAAGCCATTATCCTCAGCAAACTGACATGAAAACAGAAAACCAAACACGGCATGTTCTCACTTACAAGCAGGAGCTAAACAATGGGAACACATAGACACAGGGAGGGGAACAGCACACACTGGAGCCTGTTGGGGGAGAATGGGGGCAGGGGAGACAGCATCAGGAAAAATAGCTAATGCATGCCAGGCTTAATACCTAGGTGACTGGCTGATAGGTGCAGCAAACCACCATGGCACACATTTACCTATGTAATATATCTGTGCATCCTGCACATGTACCCCAGAAATTAAATTAAATTTAAAAAGTCATACCAGTAACCAGTAAACATATGAGAAAAATGCTCTGCATTACTAATTATCAGAGGGAGGCAAATCAAATCCACAATGAGATGACAATGGCTATTATAAAAAGGAAAAAAACAACAGGTGCTGGTGAGTGTATGGAGAAAAGGGAATGACCGTACACTGTTGGTGGAAATGTAAATTAATTCAGTCACTGTGGAAAGCAGTTTGAAGATTTCTCAAAGAACCTAAAACAGAACTATTGCTTAATGCAGCAATCCCATTTCTGGGTATACATGCAAAAGAAAATAAACTTTTCTGCCAAAAAGACATGTGCACTTGCATATTCACTGCAGAACTCTTTACAATAGCAAAGATATGGAATCAACATAGGCACCCATCACTGGTGGACTAGATAAAGAAAATGTGGTACATATACACCATGGACCACTATGCAACCATAAAAAAAGACAATGAAACAACCCATCAACATGGATGCAGCTGGAGGCCATTATCCTAAGCAAATTGACACAGGAATAGAAAACCAAATACCGCATGTTCTCACTTATAATTGGGAGCTAAACACTGGGTACTCATGAACATAAAGATGAAAATAATAGAAACTGGGGACTGCTAGTGGGGGTGGGGGCCAGCAATGATACCATTGAAAAACTTCTGGGTACTATGCTCAGTACCTGGGTGATGGGATCACTCATACCCTAAACCTCAGCATCATGCAATACACCCAGGTAACAATCCTGCATATGTACCCACTGAATCTAAAAGTTGGAATTATATACATATACATACATATATACATATACATATATATATATATAGAAATCCAGATGACATAAGGCAATTGTCACATTTCCTCTGTCTTATTCCCTTTATTCAAAGTGTTTTTATGTAACATTCTATGTCATTAAATAAGACACTCTAAGAGTTTCATAAAATGCTTCAGCCAAATAAGAAGGAAAAGCTAAATCTAGAATATCTCAGTAAAGATGAATCTCTGCTTTCTCCATGATAGACAAAGTATAGTAAAACTAACTTCACACCAAGAGCTGATTGGTCGCCTAAGAAATGATACCACACCAAAGGCTCAGCAGTAGATTCTGGTCCTGACAGAAGGTGATGGATTTGCTGTGGCTCTCTAGCATGAAAACTGACTTAGCTACTGTCACAGCTAAAAAAGCAATGCCCATGGGCTCTGATAAGCGACACAGGAGTTTATTACATTTGTACTAATTTCCATGAGTCCATCCTCAAAACTCCTCCCAGATCTCTTTGCTTTTGGATCCCTGACAATCTAATAAGACAACATCCTCCTAATCAGTAGTTAACATATATACTTCTTCTAGACTACTCCTCTCTCCCTGTAAATATGATGGACAACTGTGTAGCTAAAAGATTTGGAGAAGTTTTCCCTCATACTTAACCTTTTGGGACCAAACACTGAGTGAAGGGTGTAAAGGAACAGCAATCCATTTTCAGTTCATTTTGGTATATTGTGAACCAAACTCTCCTTTTCTGGTTATAGAAAATTCTACAAAGACAACAGGTACTACTAGAATAGAGGCATTTTTTCAACAGGGATAGGCATCATGGGATCTGGGCTTCTTATTTCTGAAGCTTAATTATGTCTTTGAACCTGCTTGATTTCAACTCTGAATATACCAATTCCATTTTGCAAGAAATTGATGCTATTTGTACTCTATTTTATGAAATGGTGTGTCTTACAATATGCAGCTCATGATGGCCAACTCTGGTACACTGTCAAATGACCTGTGAAGATTAGAGTCTCTACTATGGCCAAATATTAGGTTGGTGAGAAAGTAATTGCAGTTTTTGCCATTCCAGTTGGCCTTTTTTTATTGTGATAGGTTTTAGTTCACAGGTCAGGGAACTCATGTAAGAAATCTGTTGTTAAGTATAAATATTCCTATCATAAAATCAGGGTCTGGAGAAATAATTACCAGGTGTTTCAGTAAACCCATAGGCTCTATGGTGAGATCAATGTGTGTATTGACTCTATCACCTGGATTTTATAGGGAAGGGGCATTGTGTTATTTTTGTCCCTCTGTTAAGATTGTCAACGCATATTCTGCATCTAATAATCCATGAAAGTTCTCAATATTTTCCTTTCCCAATGGATAGCTACTCTTAAAAATAGGCTTATCTCCCTTTGGGGGATAGTTTATAAGAGTAGTGATTATATATACTTGCTGTGACATTTTTGTATTAATATTTCCTCAAAAGTACTTGGGTTCCAGTTCAATCAATGGATTCTAGGCTGAAAAATGGTTTAATTCTGGAAAACATTTGATAAATTGTGATTTTTTTATTATGACATTTAAACATCAGTCTTCACCTTTCATTCACTTTCCTCACATTCATTCACCTGTCATCTTTTATGGTTGTTTATGTCAAGCAATAATTTCATTGAATTCCCATCTATTTTGCCACTAGAAGAAAGAACATAGTCTCTTAGCTTGTGTCAGTAATGCCTATAGTTAAAGTCTGCATGATTGTCATTCCGGTCTTCCTGATGATCATTTTATTAAGTTCATCTTATACCTAGTGAGCTTATATACTGACCCCTAACTTCTGTTTTCCCAGAATCCTAGTATCTTCGTAGACATTAGGTAGACACATTTCAGGCTTAACATCAATCTCTGCGCAACAGGACAGCCCCACTAAGTTTCTCAGATATATCAATATCTCCCTTACTAGTGCATTTCTTGTCTTGTTGTGAAGGAGTGCTTTCTGGGTCATCTTAAACATCATTCTTAGCCACTAGGTTCTCTAGTCTTACATAACAAATTTACTCCACGTGTCCACACCTCAAAGGCATTTGGACCCCTAATTATCCACCTATTTTTTTTTATTATACTTTATATTCTAGGGTACATGTGCACAACCTGCAGGTTTGTTACATATATATGTGTGTGTGTGTGTGTGTATATATATATATATATATATATATATATATATATATATATATATGTATATATATATGCGCCATGTTGGTGTGCTGCACCCATTAACTCATCATTTACATTAGGTATATCTTCTAAGGCTATCCCTCCCCCCTCCCCCCTCCCCACAATAGGCCCTGGTGTGTGATGTTCCCCTTCCTGTGTCCAAGTGATCTCATTGTTCAATTCCCACCTATGAGTGAGAACATGAGGTGTTTGGTTTTCTGTTCTTGCGATAGTTTGCTGAGAATGATGGTTTCCAGCTGCATCCATGTCCCTACATAGGACACGAACTCATCCTTTTTTATGGCTGCATAGCGTTCCATGGTGTATATGTGCCACATTTTCTTAATCCAGTCTGTCACTGATGGACATTTTATCCACCTATTTTGTTCTGGCAGCTCCAACTCATTTACTGTAAACCATCATGTTTCCCAAAATTCAAATAGTTATTCCAGATACATATTCCATATACTTCAGGCCTTGCCAATAAGTTAAATTTTGAGTCATGGGAGAGTAGTCCCGTATTGATAAACTTTCTCTCTTCCAGTCTTACATTCTTCCTTCTCCGGTCTAGCCCCATTAAGATTCTTACCCAGGCATTATCTTGCAGTTCCTGTCTGTACCTATTAACCATACTCCAAAGTTCTTTTTAAAAGGTTTTCTCTTCCTATAACTGGGACAGTACTTTGGGGCCTGATGATGCTGAAGTTTCATTCTTCATTAATGAAGAAATAATGAAGGAAGGCAGTGGAAAATCTTGAAGAGGATAAACATAATCATGCAAGGCATCTTCCTCAGATGAAAATTTTGCAGAGTCTTCAGGCAATTAGAGGCTTCCTCTAGCAAGGGGGAAAGAGTTATTTCTGCTAATTCAGAAGATTCAGAGAATTTGTGAGTTCGAGATCCTCAAGCACTTCCCACAAAATACCAATTCTAGGTCTCTGAGTTTTCCTCTTTTCTATGAGATGTTAGCATGAAAATCTTGCCAGAGATTTGACTTTAGCTTCCTTTATAATTCCACAACTTTCACTATCAAATCCTGGGCCAGATTTCCATCATAGTCTCCCACCTGCCTCCATGAGATGAGTGTCATTTTAGACAATGCAATCATGACCTTTAAACTTTCACAGTGCATCCTGGATGGATAGTTTGCTGACTGCAGACTGTTACTTTTTTCCTTTGAAATTTAAAAACCTGGCCGTTAACAACTGTCAAACAATTTCTCGATGCTTATAATTACAAGTTGCCCATAACTGTCAAGTTCTCAATCAACTGCATAAAACAGTTCATCCTCTTCTATCTTTAATCCTCTCCTCAAGCAAAAATCTTAATAAATGGTGATGCTTATGTATATTAGGGATTATCATCAACCCAGTTATAAAATAAATGGGTTTGTTATTATCATTTGATGAGTAAGTAATCTAGTTCTACAATTTCTTTGTAAGATTCTAGCTCCTAAAGCCACTTCTATTCTTAAGCGTTTTAGGCAAATCCTTCAATCCCAGTAAAGGGGAAAAAAAAAGAGAAAGATCTTAAACACTTATCTGAAAACATTGAGTACATGAATAAATGCAACTGAGGCTCAGTCCTACTTGTACCTTATGGAAGACAGCAAATTACACCTTTGAGTTGTGTATCTAAGTGGTGAGGAGGCTGGGATATATTCCTCTTCTAGGCAGAATAATGCCCCTCACAACCAATCAAAAAAAAGTCCAAGTCATAGCCTCCTAATCTGGGAATATTGTAAGTTACACCAAATTATAATTAAAATTGCAGATTTTTATAATTAAAATTGCAGATTTTTATAACTAAAATTGCAGATTTTTATAATTAAAATTGCAGATTTATTGCGAATTATAATTAAAATTGCAATAATTAAAATTGCAGATGAAATTAAGTCACATTACTTTAAATTAGGAAGATTGTTTTGGATTATGCAGATGTGTCCAGTGTAACCAATTAGCAGGATTCTTAGAAGTAGTAGAGGCAGGTGGAAGAGGACAATCAGGTCAGAGTTATGAGATGTAAGAAGGATATAATCCAGTCTTACTAGATGTGAAGATGGGGCACAGAGGGCATGAGCTGAGGAATGTAGGCAACCATAGAAACTGGAAAGGCAAGGAAATAGATTAGCCCCATAGTCTCCAGAAAGGAACATAATACTGCCAGCACATTGATTTTAAAACAGTGAGACTGTGTCATACTTCTGACCTGCATAAGTGTAAAATAATATATTTGTATTGTTTAAGCCACTACATTTGAAGTATTTTGATATAGAAACAAAAGGGAAATAATACAATGCCCAATACTTATGTTCTTCTCTGCACGATTACTGTACTGATTTCTGCAGCCAGAGAAAGCTCTCAAGCAGAGTTTCAGGTGCTTCCAGAAAATAAGCTTATCATAGATACTGTGACAACAGTATCTGCTATAATGTGAATGTCTGTAATTATTTTTATGAGGTAACATTATTTTGTAATAACAGTCAAGATGGTTAAACAGGAGGAAAAAATGTAAAAGACAAACTCATTAGTTTTTGACTGTTAGATAATAATTGCACATCTCTATGGGGTGCATATTATATTTTTATATATGCATAAGATGTATAATAATCAAACCTTCGTTATTTAGCATATCTATCACTTCGAACATTTACTATTGCTTTATGTTGGGAATATTTTGAATCTTCTTTTCTAGCTATTTTGAAGTATGCAATATATTTTAAACTATAGTCACCGTACTGTGATATTGAACGCTAGAACTTATTCCTTCTAACTGTATGTTTTAATCTAACATTAGATTAATGTGTAATCTAACCGTAATGTTTAATTTAACACCAACCAATCTCTCTTCAGTCCTTTCCCCTGAGTCTTTGGTAGCCATCATTCTACTCTTCACCTTCATGGGATCAAATATTTTTAGCTCTCATATGTGAGTGAGAACATGTGGCAAACTCATTCCTATCTGCAGATGATATGTTTGTGTACCTGAAAATCTAAAGAAAAAGAAATCTAATTGTTTTTGCTCATTATGAGGTGATTAAGAGAAATAATTGAGTGCAAATGGTCCCTGGAAATAAGTAACAAATAACCACTTCTTCAAAGATAAAATGGATGGACATTCTTGCGTTAGTGTTCTACTGCTGCATAACAAATTAACACAAACTTTATGGCTAATGATGACACCCACTTATTAGTTCACACTTTATTTGTTAGTCCAGCACAGCATGACTGGCTTCCCTGCTCAGACTAAAATCAAGAGGTCAGCTGTCTCCATTCTCATTTAAAGCTCAGGATCCTTGTGCAAGCTTATTCCTGTTATTGGTAGAGTCCAGTTCCTTGGAGTTGACTTATAAAAGTCCCTCTGTTCCTCCTGGCTTTTGGCCAGAAACCATTTTCAGTTCCTCATAATTATCTGAGGAGCCATTTCATCTTGAAACCAGCAATACAGTGCCAAATCCTGATACTTCAAATGTCTGCCTTCCCCTTCCGTGACCAGCTAGAGAAAACTCTCTGCTTTTCAAGGGCTCATCTGATCAGTCAGGCCTTCTCTCCTCGGTTAATCTCTCTTTTGCCATATAATGTAATAAAATCATGATGGTAACGATTCATCATATTCACATGCTCCACACAGGAGGTGAGAAGGGATTATACAAAGTATAAGATAATTGTGATCATCTTAGAATGCTGTTTACCACAATGCTTATTTACAAGAGGAAATGTTAAAATTTCTAAGAATAACTTTAAGACATTTGTAATAGCATTATAAAGAATCTTTAACTTGCTACTGTGTAGAACAGAAAGGATATTTTAAGAGGAGAAAAGTCTACCCTTCTTCTGGAAAAAAATACAGACTCATAAAATAAATGTGTAAAATACTTTTAAAATTACTATTTAGTGTTAAGATTGATCAGTGTTAAGAAACATTAAGAGATTCCAATAAAAACACGTATACTCTTTCTGCCTCAGAGCACGTAGAGTCTCATAGGCTTTGCTTTGGAAACACGCCTTTTCCTGTGTAAGCTAAAGGAATGTGAACGTTGACTGGTTAAGACCAATCACTGTTCTCCAGAGAAATGGCGGAGTCGGAAGACATCACCAAGTCGTGTGGACACTTTTCCAAAGGCACTTCGGGAGTGACTTAACCAACGTTAGGTCAGAAAATTAAGAAAAGTGGGTTAAAGGATGTGAAATTTTTGAAAAATAGCCCTGGTTATGAAGAAATGCTTCATGGACGTAAACTGGAAGTCTATATCAGAACTTAGCCAGGCTAGCAGACAGTTTCAGATTTCGTCATGTATGGTTGCCCTTTGGAAACGTTTTTATTGAATAAAATATGAACCTCCTTAACATTTTATTGAGAGAAGTTAGAAGAAAAGCAACAGTGTTTATTGTAGTCCTGCTGTTGAAGGTATTGCTAATTAAAAACACCTTTTTTAGTAGGTAACTTTGAGAAAAAGATAATTTCTCACCTTGGTTTATGTTTTACAGTCATTAGACACTATCAATCTGCTCAGTTTCTCATTTTGCTGTGATTTCTAAAACCTACAGGCAAATCTGTGGTCCATTTTATATACTGCATTTATATTATGCATTTGTTACTGTCCTGATGGATGCCCCACTTTTTAAAACACCTCCTTTTCTTTGTGTGATGATCTTATGTTAGCTGTATCTTTAAATATTTCATGATCAATCTTATAGGGGAATGCAAGATGTAAGCACACAGTTAAAGTATAGGCTGTCAGAAATATAAGATATTCTATTGAATTTGGACTAACTTTAGGGGATATTTTAATATTCTATCACCCTTGGTCATGTGCATCTCACCTTCCATTGTAACTCAGAAGGCTAGACTATTACTCAAGGTCTCTGTGTCTAACCCAATATTATTGAACTGAATTAGCAATAATGATAGATTTTTCTCATCGATCGAAACATTCTAATAGTCTGACAGTATGTTTTTTCTACAATAATTTCACAAAAGACAAAGGCTAAAATAATAAAAAATCCAGGGCCTTCAAATTTATTTCCAAACTAACATTATTTACTTTTCACAGATCCAGCATTTTATGAGATGCATAAAAGCATGCCTTCAATTCAGTGATAAATACTGAGGTACATACAAACACACATGCATATATATGTTTCTATTTGGGTCCAATTGTGTGTGTGTATGTATATGAAATTTCAATTAGAATGGTTTTGTAAGCATCATAAAATCAGGTATGTAAGTGGCAGAATTTAAAGTACTTCAATGCAAATTATACCAATCTCATCTTATTTTAGATGATAGAAAATACTACTACTATTCATCAGATAGTAGTAGTTAACTGAGATATAATCACACATCTTCACATTTAGTTAGCTGTCAAAATACCTATGGCTGCATTATACAATTTGCAAGTGTAAAGAGAAAGCATATGAAATGGGGTTGCACAACACAGTTGTAGAATAGGTGCTGTGCTTGTTTTTGCCATTTAACATTTGGGTTCTTAACAATAAAATTAAAATATATGAAGCTTATTACTGTTATGTTTTGTCCCAAAACATAAATAACATGCTATATTGTAATTGCTAGAGATTGGGAGAAGGAGAACAATGAGCAAGATAAAGCAATAATAGATTAATTGTTGTCTTTATTTTAAAAAATTTTCTTATGTATTCCATTGCATGAATAAGCGAAAACAGAAACAAATTAAGAAGTGCAGAGGATTTAGATTTATAACACAGTGAATAATGGTAAGAGCTTTATACAGAACTAATTCAATCTTTAGAATTAATTTACTTAGATCCTGCATTACTGTGTCTCAACCATTTTCTAAATTGCAGCTTCCAAAAACTGAAGTAAATGAAAAGGCACACAGTAGTAAAATAAGTGAGAAAGACAATGCCTTCATATGGTACTGTGTAAGCATTGTAAAATGAGGTATTTCTTGTTAAATATAATCAACTTTAATGAATGATTTCATTGTATGCAAATTCAAGTTACTTTTCATAATCTAAGTGTATACAAATGATTATTTTTTATGAACTACAATTTGTGATTATTTAATTACTTAAAGTTTCTCAGTTCATCGTCTCCTTGACAGTGTCTAATGAAATTTCTTATTTAAACCATTTCATTATGGCATTTTGTTTGTTTGTTTCATCATTATAGAGAAACTCCTTAAAATAGTGGCTATACTTTTGACCATGTTTGAGGAATTGAAAAGAGATTTAACCTAGTGACCTAGAAAAAAGTATATTAATAAAACTGTTCTCAAATCCAAAGTATATTGGTATGTGTATATATATATATACCCACACCCACACACACACAAATATATATATACAAATATACAAAAATATATACAAATATGTATTTGTATTTGTACATGGTATACAAATATATATATTTGTATTTATATAAATAAGAATGTAATAATAAAGCTTGTTCAATTAAAAGACATGAAGTTATAGACTTTTGGAGCCGGAAGAGACCTTAGACATTATGAAATGATGATTACTTTCTTTTCTGGAAGTACTCTCTAAGTCATAGTGTGTTTTAAAATGATGTATTTTAATATAATACACCATACTTCATAAAATTAGAAATATACTGTCTCTCTTTCTTTCTAATTCCTGTACACACACACACACACACACAGAGTGCTTGTTAAAATTCTTTGATGCCAGCTGGTCATTTGCCTTCTTCTTCTCCAGGTAGAATAAAAACAAGTCCGGCTCCTTGATCTCCCCAGTAAAGTGACACGAATGCTGTCTTCACATCAAATCAGCAGTTTATAGACTATAATCACATTGCCAAGTAGTTTTATTAACTTTTCTTTCTCTACGGATATTAGTGTCCTTAAATTTTTCTACTCTAAGTAAAACATGACCTCTAATTTCTACTTTATTTTATTTATTTATTTAATCTGTTTATTTTTGAGATGGAGTCTAGCTCTGTCATCCAGGTTGGCGTGCAGTGGCGCGATCTCAGCTTATCGCAACCTCCGCCTCCCAGTTTCAAGCGATTCTCCTGCCACAGCCTCCTGAGTAGCTAATTTCTACTTTATTAACAGAATGCTTTTACAAAACGGCCTTCCTACGTGTATGGAAACTGTTGTATGTAACGTTCTTTAATTGTGTTGCCATTATGTGCAAAACAGCCCTCGCTAGTGCAGCATTAAATTGCATTATGAGATAATTCATAAATTTAAAAAAACATTGAAAATTCTACAAGCATGATATCTGGCAACATATATTCTCTAAGTTCTACTCAATATTAAATATAATAGAGTGTGAGTTACAGATTTTAAAAATCACTCTGTTAATGTTATAAAAATTGTTTGGTAATCTAGTATATATTATAATGAATGTTTGGCCTTTCTTATGAAATTTTTGTGCAAGACTAGGCTATATTTTAAGACCCTAGTTTCTATCATGTCCAGCCTGTAATGCAGTATTTGGATCACTCTGTGTTCTACTTAGACTAGATAGTGGGAGACATGTGGAGGAAATGAAGGGGCAAAGCCATGGCTACAGTACAGATTGTCTAAAATATTTGAAACCTCCAGCTTAAATCTTTCCTGCATCTAACTATAATAAAACAACCTCTCCTTCATGCTATTTGAGTTCCATTTTTAAAAATCCCTTATTTTAGCCTAGGGAGGATCCAAGAAGCAGGACGTGAAAAGGAAGTCAAATTCAGGTTGACGAATTAAGTTTTTTTATTGTAAAATATTCATAACTTACAATGTCACATTTTATCCATTTTAAGTACACGGTTCATTGATATGCAGTACATTCTCATTGGTGTGCAATCATTACCACTATACATTTCCAAACATTTTTCATAATTGCACACTAACACTCTGTACCCATTAAACAATAACTCCTCATACTCCCTCCCTCTAGCCACTGGTAACCACTGTTCTCTCTGTCTCTACGAATTTCACTATTCTGGGTATCTCATATAAATGGAATCACATGATATCTTTTTGTGTCTTGTTTATTTCAAATGTCCTCAAGTTTTACCTGTGTTGTAGCATGTATTAGAAATGTATTGCTTCCTAAGGCTGAATAATAATCAATTGTAGGTACATATCGTATTTTGTATATCTTTTTATTTGGGAATAGACATTTGGATTGTTTCCCCCTTATGGTTATTGTGCATAATGCTACTCTGTACATGGGTATACAAATATCTGTTTTAGTCCCTGTTTTCAATTCTTTTGTCTACATGCCCAGAAGTGGAATTGCTGAATAATATGATAATTCTGTGTTTATGTTTTTTAAGGAACCACTTTTTGTAACAATAGAAGCTTGTTTATTTTATTTCATACTATGAATTCTGATTGAAATGCTTAAAATGCCATCATACAATTGAGTTTCCTAAAAATAATTATATACAGTGCCAGCACAGTAATATTATGTGGCCAATGTATATCTTTACAAAACTGAATCGAGTTTTTACTGCAATGGCCTAATACAGGCATGTGTATTGTGTATTAATATAGCTAAAATGTAGAGTTGAAGGGCATGCCTTGATAGAGTGAAATTTGTATTTGGGTCTAATTTATAGATTGCATTGGAAGAAGATGATTGTTAAAAGTAAGCAAGAATCAAGTAGCTATTTTGAAGAACAGCCGCATATCATATAAACAAGACCGAAAGGCAAAGGATATTGAGATTTTATGCAAATTATCCTTCATATTTAACATTGATAACCTGAAGGAACCCCTTTCTGTTTGTCTAGCTGACTTGTTGTGTGATTACTTTTACCACTCAGAGCAGTCTTCTCACATGTTGCAGATTTTATTATGCTCCAGATTTTTCAGCAAATAAGCATATAATAAATGGAAGGCCTCTTTCCAAAATAATAAAAATGACTAAAATATTCTTTTGATTTCTCTTTGTATTGAAAGCTATAAAAGTCATTTCATAATTTTTTCATAAGTATATTTAAATATTGTTTAACTTACTGCTTATATTTGCATCTTTTATGTAAATCCTACACAAAACCATATGTAATAGTAATTTGGTAGTACCTGAAAATAATGTTTTTTCATTTTTAAGATAAAACATTAAACATGAAAACATATAATTTTTAGTTTGTATCCTGCAAGTTTTCATCCAAAAAATTGTGTTATAAGTCTTGCTTAGATTGCTTATAAATAGTTTCACGTATACAGATTAATCAGGGCCCTTACTTGCATTCATACATTTGAAAATGTATATACTAAATATATATGCTGTTAGTTATGTTTATTAGTTAAAATATATTAATAAACAGATTCTATAATTCTGTTGATCCAAGTTTGTTGCCAGTACTGTATTTATTGCTCATCAATTCTCTTCTCTTTCTGTATATGTTCAACACACTTGATGTATTAAATAATGTATGAATATGTATCAAATGATTGAGTGACATTCCTACGTTTAGTATTATCAGGAGCAAGCAAAACCTCTACAGATAACCATCATTCCTTTTGTGGTTATTAACTGACACTCTGAAGAATACAGCAGATGGTTTAAATTAAGAAGATATCAAATACAAGAAACAAAGCAAACAAACAAGAACTTAAAATATTTCTATTAAAGAAAAATTATAAAACTTACATTGAAACTCACTAGAAATGACATATAACTTCTGAGATCTCTTGACTTCTGGGAGATCTTTCTTTCTCATGAAAAATATTTCTTCTTTCTCCATAAGAAAAATTTTGAAAAATGAAATATGTAAATAAAAGTTGAGCCAATGGTTCCTGATCTAGTGTGGCTCTGTGTCCCCACCCAAATCTCACATTGAATTGTAAGCCACACATGTTGCAGGAGGGGCCTGGTAGAAGGGGAACTGAATCATGGGGGGCAGACTTCCCCCTTGCCATTTTTGTGGTAGAGTTCTCAGGAGATCTGGTTGTTTAAAAGTGTGTAGCACTTTCCCCTTTGCTCTCTCTCTCTCTCCTGCCACCATGTGAAAATGTGCTACCCTCCCCTTTTCCTTTCTGCTGTGATTGTAAGTTTCCTGAGGCTTCCCAGCCATGCTTTCCATATAGCCTGCAGAACTGTAAGTCAATTAAACCTCTTTTCCTTATAAATTGCCCAGTCTCAGGTAGTTTTTATAGCAATGTGAGAACAAACTCATTTCAAATTATTTACCATCATAAGCTCTGTTTCATTATTCTAATATAAGATATTAGGTATTATAGCATATCTTTTATTGAACAATAGCATGTGCCAAGTAATAATTTAATAATTTTGTATGAATCATAGCATATGTCATATAGAAACTCTGATCACCAAAAAAAGTGTCTCAGCATGAAATAAATATAATTGCAATCAAAAGTAAATAAATATGTAAAAGTGAAGCACAAAATGTGGCCTTTATAACAATCTTGTTATTTCTATTATGCTTATTGAAATGAAAGTGCTTTGAGAATATCCATTATTCTTTTAAATGCACTACAGGAACCTGAAGCCTCTGGGATAGAAATCATTGGAATTCGAGTTAGGTACTCACATAAGCAGATTCAGACATGTAATTGCTTTTAAATAATTCTCCAATCTATTGCACCTATTATAGGATGCATATAAAAAACTATGTCTGTGTGTGTGTGTATATATATATATATATATTTTAGATGGAGTCTTGCACTGTCACCCAGGCTTGAGTGCAGTGGCACAATCTCGACTTACTGCAAGCTCTGCCTCCCAGGTTCAAAGTGATACTCCTTCCTCAGTCTCCCAAGTAGCTGGGACTACAGGCACCTGCCACCATGTCCAGCTAATTTTTTGTGTTTTTAGTAGAGATGGGGTTTCACCGTCTTAGCCAGGGTGGTCTCGATCTCCTGACCTCGTGATCCACCTGCCTTGGCCTCCCAAAGTGCTGGGATTATAGGCGTGAGCCACTGTGCCTGGCAAACAAAATGTATTTTTAAAGATAAAGAATAAAACTGGAAACTATGTTCATGATAAAAAGTGTGGATTTTCATATTCTTTTTTTTTTTCTGAATCCATTGCTAATGTTTGCATTCTTGAGGGCTACAAGAATTTCACTTGAATTGCTTCCATCACCCTTCTTCACAACATCATTTTTTTCTTTTTATTAAAAAGAATTTTATTAAAGTATAATAGACATACAATAAAATTTACTCATTTTGGTATACCATTCAACAATTATTAGTAAATTTACAGAGTTGTACAATCATCAGAACAATCTAGTTGGAAAACATTTCCATTACATCAGATAACATTTTGTAGACATTTGTAGACAATCCTTCTTCTCACTGACAACCCCGGGAAAACACTAATCCTCTTTCTGCCTCTAGCAGCAGATGTTTCATGTAAATAGAATCATGAAATATATGATCTCTTGAGTTTGGCTTCTATTAGCATTATACTTTGGAATTATCTACGGTTTATTATATATCAGTAGTGCATTCCTTCTTATGCTCAATAGCGTTCCATTGTATTCCGTTTTATTAGTTTTCTAGGGCTGCCATAAAAATGTACCAAAAACTTGGTGGCTTAAGAAAACAGAACTTTATTCTCTCACAGTTTCTGAAAGCTAAATGTTTGAAATCATAGCATCAGTAGAATCATACTCTCTTTGATATCCAAGGGGAAAATCCTTCCTTACTCCTTCCTAGCTTCTTCTAGTTTCTGGTAATCCTTGGGCGTTCCTTGGCTTGCAAAGGCATCATTCCAATCACTATCTCCATCATCATATGGTAATTCTTCTTGTTTGTCTCTGTGTCTCTTGTGTTTGCTCTTCTTATAAAGAGACCAGTCATTAGATTAGGGCCCACTTTAATCGAGTATGACTTCATTTTAAGTAATTACACATGCAAAGTCCCAGTTTCCAAATGAAATCACATTCTAAGTTTCCAAATTAAGACGGATTTTTGAGGAGACAGTATTCAACCCAGTACATGTATTTTGTTTATGCATTCACTGGTTGATGTACAAGTGTATTATTTCCAACTTTTGGCTATTATCAATAATGTGGCCGTAAATACTTGCATGTATGTGGTTGTGCAGATTATATTTTATTTTCCCTTGAGCAAATACCTAGGAGTGAGATCACAGGGTGGCATGATAAACATGTTTTTTTTTTTTTTTTTTACAAAACTTGCAAATACTTTCCCAAAATGGCTGCACCATGTTGCATTCCTGAGAAGCGGATGAGTTCCAGCTTTTCCCCCTCTTCACCACACCTGTTATTGTTTGTGCTGGTCATTACTGCCATTTGAGTGGTATGAAATAGTAATTGTTTTCCTTATAATGTGCATTTCCCTAATGAATAATAATGTTGAACATCTTTTTAAGTGTTTATCAAACATACATATATTTTCTGTGGTGAAATGCCTGTTCAAATATTTGGTTAATTTTTAATTGTATTATTAATCTTTTTACTATTAATATCCAGATAAATTATTTTCTCAAATATTTAAATTGCAAATATTTCTCCCAGTTTATGGCTTGTATTTTTATTTCCTTATTGGTGTTCTTTCAAGCAGAAAAGTTGTTTGTTTGTTTTTTTAAAGGCCCATGTGCGTTTTATTAATAAAAACTAACAGTGCCAATTTAAACAAGTCAGACAATTAAAGTCCCTTTATATTCCATAAAGTACAGAAAAGTTTATTTGTGTTTCAATAAAAATACTATCATTTTAGAACAGGCAGCTAATAGCAACAGTGCAGTTAAAGGGTTTTGCAAATAAATTTTGAAAGAGACTAGTGCCTGTTCTTAAATTCCTTTTTTCTTTTTATAAAAAAGACCTATTAAAAATGTTTGACAAATTTTGAGTTAAAAATTGTTAAAACATTCTCTATATTTAATTTCAATTTTATAGTGGATTATAGGAAGATGCTTATGAAACAAATACAACATTTGTTTGAACTACATGTCTTTAAATTATAGACATAATTATGTAAACAACTGTATAATAAAAGGTTTCCAAAAGCTGCCTATAAGAAATCAGGCAAATTTTACCATAAGCAATAAACCATTCCAAGCCATCCAGACAGTCTCCATAGCCACACCAGTGTGATAATAAGCTTTAACCAAACAAAACAAAAACAAACAAAAGCGCTTTGCAATTTGTTGCTGCAAAATAGGGAGAGGAAAGAGTGTATAAATCTTATGGAATCACAACAATCAATATAATTTAAGGGAAAATAAAGTCAATAAGGTTGATGTTGTTTATTGTTTAGAAAGTCTAATTCTTTCTTTGGGAAGCCGAGGTGGGCGAATCACGAAGTTAGGAGTTTGAGGCCAGCCCAACCAACATGGTGGAACCCCATCTTTACTAAAATTACAAAAATTTAGCTGGGTGTGGTGGTGGGCGCCTGTAATCCCAGCTACTCAGGAAGATGAGACAGGAGAATCACTTGAACCCGGAAGGCAGAGGTTGCAGGGAGCTGCGATCATACAACTGCACTCCAGCCCCGGTGACAAAGTGAGACTCTGTCACGAAATAAAAAAAAAAAAAAAAAAAAGAAAGAAAAAAGAAAGGAAGGAAGGAGGGAAGGAAGGAAGGAAGGGAGGGAGGGAGGAAGAGAGAGAGAGAGAAAGAAAGAAAGAGAGAGAGAGGGAAGGAAGGAAGGAAGGAAGGAAGGAAGGAAGGAAGGAAAGGAAAGAAAGGAAGGAAGGAAGGAAGGAACGAATTGGAAGGAAGGAAGAGAAAGAAAGAAAGTTGAATTCTGCTGTTTTCTTGGGACTCTGGACACCATACCACTGAACAAATGGAAAACTCCACAGTGTCGCTATACACCAGCCAGGGTGTCATCCAAACTCACTGCAAATAAACGGCATCTGGTACTCACCATCCATACCACAACAGGAGGGCATTTTATCATGGATGTGGATGAAATAAAATTTCTTCAGCAAACTTGGCAAAAGCTTTTCAAAAATGAACTCAGCCCTTAAAGAAAAATAGAAAATGAAAACACAAAATCCTAAAAAGTGAATAAATGCTCTGCATCAGCACACTGGTATCAAAAGTTGTTAACATGTAATAAAGTCAAATGTATTCTTTAAAAATTAGATCAGGCTCTAGCATTTTTGATTCAGAAACTCTAATATTTATAATAATCTGTGAGAAAAATAAATGCTGTTTACCACTTTGTACAAATGATAGAGTACCTCATTCATATTTTTAAAAACTACTATGTAATATTGTGTGATGAAAGAAAGTTAATACTTAGCTAGTTTCTACTTAGCTACACATTTTACATATTTTCATTTTTTATTTAACCTTTGGACATTGTGCTTTTAGGACGGTTTTCCAGACACCACAGACTTGTGTGTAATTTTTGTGCATGTGGTTGTGGTTGTGTGTGTGTGTATTCACCTGCATTACAGATAAATAACTCACTTATTAAAGATTACAGTTTTACTTAAAGATGTATATGTGTGTCTACATATATGTATGTATTGTGTGAGAATGTGTGTGTATATGTGTGTGTTTGGGTAATTCATTCACCAACTCTGTAAACATTATTGAGCACCCACTGTGAGACAGATGCTATGCCTGGTACTGGAGATTCACCAGTAAACAAAACAGATAATTTTATTTATGGAATGTAAATTCTAATCTAAAACACATGGAATCAAGGGTTAAGATGGCAGATAGGAGGCAGGACTAGCCTGCAGCTCCCAGTTGGATGGACAGAGCAGTGCGTGGAGACTCACATCATGCATCTTTGCTCCAAGAACTACCACAGGAACATACCAGGAAAGCCAAGAGAATCCACAGACCCTTCGAAGGAACTGGATCACCACTTCAGGCTTCCTGAGATGCTGAAAAACTGAGTTTGCTTACTTTCTCAACAGAGGGGCTCATGGTCTGGAGTCAGTTCTCAGCCTTGGTCACTGGCTCCTGGAAATAGACTCAGTGCTGTTAGGAAGGCATGATGGGAGGGAGTTCGGCCCTTAGCACTGTGGGCTGCATGGAAGCGGTGTGAAGCCTGTGATTGCCAGCTTTCCCCCACTTCCCTGGCCACCTGTATAACTCAGCAGAGGCAGCCATAATCCCCCTGGGAATATAACTCCACTGGACTCAGAACAACACTTCTGTCCCCCATAGCAGTCTCAGCAAGCCCTGCCCAAGGAGAGGTTGAGCTCAGACGCACCTATCCCTGCCCTCGTCTTGTGGTCTTTCTCTACCTGCCCTGGTAGCTGAAGACAAAGGCCATAATCTCTTAGGAAATCTATGTCCTTGCTCACTGCCTGAGAAACTTGAATACTTAACCAAGTGTTCCTAGGGCAAGTTTGCATTCTGCCTATAGGACCACAGCTTATGCGTCCTTGAAAACACTACTTCCAGGCTGGAGACCAACCAACACAAAACGAGTACACTAAACAAACACAACCAAGGACCCTCACAGAGTGCCCTTCATTCCTCTGCTACCTCCACCAGAGAAGATGCTGGTATCCACAGCTACAAGATCTCAAGATAGATCACATCGCAGGTCTCTTTGCAGACACTCCCCAGTACCAGCCAGGACTCCAGTAGCTCCGCTGGGTGGCTAGACTCAGAAGAGCAAAAGCAATCACTACAGTTTGGCTTTCAGAAAGCTCAATTTCTAGGGGTCACAGGAGAGCACCGCATCAAGGGAGCACGCCATGGGATGAAACAACCTGAACAGCAGCCCTTGAATTCCAAATCTTCCCTCTGACCTAGTCTACCCAAATAAGAAGGAACCAGAAAAACAATTCTGGTGATGTGAGAAAACAAGGTTCTTTAACAACCCCAAAAGATCATACCTGCTCACCAACAATGGATCCAAACCAAGATAAAAAGCTCTGAAGTACCAGAAAAAGAATTCAGAAGGTTGATTATTCAGCTAATCAAGGAGGCACCAGAGAAATGTGAAGTCCAACTTAAAGGAATCAAAAACATGATACAGGGTATGAAAGGAAAATTCTTCAGTGAAATAGATAGCATAAATTAAAAAATCACAACTTATGAAAATAAAGGACACACTTAGAGAAATGCAAAATGCACTGGAAAGTCTCAGCAATAGAATTGAACAAGCAGAAGAAGGAACTTCAGAACTCAAAGACAAGGCATTTGAATTAACCCAATGTGTCAAAGACAAAGAAAAAATAAATTTTAAAAAAATGAACCAAGTCTCCAAGAAGTTTGGGACTATGTTAAATGTCCAAACCTGAGGATAATTTGTGTTCCCAAGGAAGAAGAGAAATCTAAAAGTTTGGAAAACGTATTCAAGGAAATAATTGAAGGAGACTTTCCTGGCCTTGCTAGACATCTAAACAACCAAATAAAAGAAGTTCAAAGAACACCTGGGAAATTCATTGCAAGAACATCATCACTTAGGCACATAGTCATCAGGTTATCGAAAGTCAAGATGAAGGAAAGAATCTTAAGAACTGTGAGACAAAAGTATCTGATAATCTATAAAGGAAAACCTATCAGATTAAGTGCAGATTCTCAGCAGAAACCCTACAAGCTAGAAGGGATGAGGGTCCTATTTTTAGCTTCCTTAAATAAAATAATTATTAGCCGAGAGTTTTATATCCAGTGAAACTAAGCTTCATAAGTGAAAAAAAGATAGTCTTTTCCAGACAAACAAATGCTGAGATAAATTGTCACTACCCATCAGCACCACAAGAACTGCTAAAACAGCTCTAAATCTTGAAGCAAATCCTCAAAATACACCAAAAATAGAACTTCTTTAAAGCATAAATCTCACAGGATCTATATAACGATAACACAATATAAAACAAAGTATTCAGGCAAACAATAGCATAATGAATAGAATCCTACTTCACATCTCAATGCTAACATTGAATGTAAATGGCCTAAATGCTCCACTCAAATGATACAGAATGGCAGAATGGATAAGAATTCTCCAACCAAGTTTCTGCTGTCTTCAAGACTCACCTAACACATAAGGACTCACATAAACTTAAGGTAAATTGGTGGAAAATGATATTCCATGCAAATAGACACCAAAAGTGAACATGAGTAGCTATTCTTATACCAGACAAAACTAATTTTAAAGCAACAGCAGTTTAAAAAAGACAAAGAGATACATTATATAATGGTAAAAGGACTAGTTCAACAGTAAAATATCACAATTCAGAATATATATGCACCTAACACTGGAGCCCCAAATGTATAAAACAATTACTACTAGACCTAAGAAATGAGAGAGATGGCAGCACAATAGTAGTGGGGGACTTTAATACTTCACTGACAGCACTAGACAGGTCATCAAGACAGAAAGTCAACAAAGAAACAATGAACTTAAACAACACCCTATGACAAATGAACTTAACAGATATTTACAGAACATTCTACCCAACAACTGCAGAATATACCTTCTATTTCTCAGCACATGGAACACTCTTTAAGATAGACCATATGATAGGCTACAAAATAAGTCTCAGTAAATTTAAGTAAATTAAAATGATATTAAATACTCTCTCTGGCCACAGTGTGAAAAAATAAGAAATCAACTCCAAAAGGAACCCTTAAAACCATGCAAATACACGGAAACCAAATAACCTCCTCCTATGATCATTGGGTGAACAATGAAATCAAGATGAAAGTTTAAAAATTCTTTGAACTGAACAATAATAGTGAAACAACCAACTGAAATCCCTGGGATACAGCAAGGGCAATACTAAGAAGAAACTTCATAGCAAAAATGCCTACATCAAAAAGTCTGAAAGAGCATGAATAGAAATGTAAGGCCACACTTCGTGGAACTGGAAAAACAAGAACAATCCAAACCCAAACCCAGCAGAAGAAAAAAAATAATGAAGATCAGAGCAGAACTAAATGAAATTGAAACAAACAAACAAAATACAAAAAATAAATAAAACAAAAAGCTAGTACTTTGAAAACACAAATAAAGTTGATGGACCATTAGTGAGATTAACCAAGAAAAGAGAGAAGATCCAAATAAGCTTAGTTAGAAACAAATAAGAGATATTACAACTGATATGACAATGACGCAAAAGATTATTCAAGGCTTCTATGAACATCTTTATGAACATAAACTGGAAAACATGGAAGAGACAGATAAATTCCTGGAAATATACAATCCTCCTAGATTAAACTAGGAAAATATAGAAACTCTGAACTGACCAATATCAAACAGTGAGACTGAAATAGTAGTTTAAAAAATGCCAATGAAAAAAGTGCAAAACCAGGCAGATCTGTTGAACTCTGACATTCAAAGAATTGGTACCAATCTACCAAACCTATTGACACCATTCCAGAAGACAGCAAAAGAGAGAATTCTTCCTAAATTATTCTATGAAGCCAGTGTCGCTCTAATACCAAAACCAGGGAAGGACATAACAAAAAAAGAAAACTACAGGCCAATATCTCGGATGAACATAGATGCAAAAGTTCTCATCAAAATACTAGCAAATCAAATCCAACAGCATATCAAAAAGATAATCAACCATGATCAAGTGGGTTTCATAACAGGGATGCAGGGATGGTTTAACATACATAAGTCAATAAATGTGATAAACCACATAAACAGAATTAAAAACAAAAATCACATGATCATCTCAAGACACAGGAAAAGCATTTGGCAAAAATCCAGCATCCCTTTATGATATAAAGCTCTCAGCAAAATTGGCATAGAAAGGACATACCTTAAAGCAATAAAAGTTGTATGACAAACCTACAGCCAACATTATACTGAATAGGGAAAAGGTGAAAGCATTCCCCCTGAGAGTAGAACAAGACAAGGAATTACTTTTACCACTTCTATTCAACATACTAATAGTACTGGAAGTGCCAGCCAGAACAATCAGACAAGAGAAATAAATAAAGGACATCTGCATCAGTAAAGAGGAAGTCAAACTGTCGCTGTTCGCTGATGATATGATTGTATACCAAGAAAACCCTAAAGACTCAACCAAAAAGCTGCTAGAAATGGTAAAGGAATTAAGCAATTTCAGGGCATGAATTAATATACACAAACCAGTAGCTCTACTTTACACCAACAGTGGCCAAGCTGAGAATGAAATCAAGAACACAACCCCTTTTTAAATAGCTGCAAAAAAATAAAATAAAATACTTAGGAATGTACCTAGCCAAGGATGTGAAAGGCCTCTACAAGGAAAACTACTAAACACTGCTGAAAGAAATCATAGACAACAAGAAAAAATGGAGACACATCCTATGCTGATGGATGGGTAGATTCAATATTGTGAAAGTGATCATACTGTCAAAAGCAATATACACATTTAATGCAATTCCAATAAAGATATCACCATAATTCTTCACAGAACTAGAAAAAACAATCCTAAAATTAATATGGAACCAAAAAAGAGCCCACATAGCCAAAGCAAGACTAAGCAAAAAGAACAAATCTGGAGACATCACCTTACCCAACTTCAAACTATACTATAAGGCCATAGTCACCAAAATAGGATGGTACTGGTCTAAGACATAGTCATATAGGCCAATGGAACAGAATAGAGAACCAAGAACTAAAGCCAAATACTTATAGCCAATGGATATTTGACAAAGCATACAAAAACATAAAGTGCGGAAAGGATACCCTATTCAACAAATGATTCTGTGATAATTGGCAAGCCACATGTAGAAGAATGAAATGGGATCCTTATCTCTTACCTTATACAACAATCAACTCAAGATGGATCAAGGACTTAAATCTAAGGTCTGAAATCATAAAGATTATAGAAGATAACATTGGAAAAACCCTTCTAGACATTGGCTTAAGCAAAGACATCATGACCAAGAACCCAAAAGCAAATGCAACAAAAACAATGATAAATAGATGGGACTTAATTAAACTAAAAAGCTTCTGCATAGCAAAAGAAATAATCAGCAGAGTTAACAGACAACCCACAGGGTGGGAAAAAATCTTCACAATCTGTACATCTGAAAAAGGACTAATATCCAGAATCTACAAAGAACTCAAACAAATCAGCAAGAAATAAAACAAACAATCCCATCAAAAAGTGGTCTAAGGACAGGAATAAACAGTTCTCAAAAGGAGATGTGCAAATGGCCAACAAGCATATGGAAAAATGCCAGCATCACTAATTGTCAGGGAAATACAAATCAAAACTACAATGTGATACCACTTCATGCCTGCAAGAACGGCCATAATCAAAAAAGCAAAAAGTAATAGATGTTGGTGGGAATACAGTGAGCAGGGAACACGTCTACACTGCTGGTGGGAATGTAAACTAGTACAACCACTGTGAAAAGCAGTGTAGAGATTCCTTAAAGAACTAAACGTAGATCCATGGTTTGATCCAACAATCCCACTACTAGATATCTACCTGGAGGAAAAGAAGTCATTATATGGAAAAGATACTTGCACATGCATGTTTATAGTGGGACAATTTGGAATTGCAAAAGTATGGAATAAGCCCAAATGTCCATCAGTCAATGAGGGGATAAACAAAATGTGATATATATGTGTGTGTGTGAAAATGTGATATATATATAATATATATTTTATATATATCACATTATATATGTATGAGTATATACATGTATATGTATGTGTATGTACATGTATATGTATGTATATATACATATATACACATATATAGGTACGTATATTTGTATATATGTACATACACACACACACACACACACCGTGGAACATGACTCAGCCATTAAAAGGAATGAAAAAATGGCATTCACAGCAACCTGGATGGAATTGGAGCTATTATTCTAAGTGAAGTAAGTCAGGAATGGGAAGCCAAACATTGTATGTTCTCACTCATATGTGAGAGTTAAGCTATGAGGATGCAAAAGCATAAGAATGATACATTGGACTTTGGGGACTGGGGGAAAGGGTGCGGGTGGTGAGGGATAAAAGATTGCATTGGATACAGTGTACGCTTCTTGGGTGATGAGTGCACCAAAATCTCAGAAATCACCACTAAAGAACTTATTCATGTAATCAAACACCACTTGTTCCCCAAAAACCTACTGAAATACAAAAATAATTTTTTTAAAATGTGAAATCAGTGATGATTACAGTAGAAAGAAGAAAAAAGGTGCAGTGTAATGTTAATGGGAGTAGTGGGAAAGGACAGAATATTGGATATGGACTGAGAGATGTTTGGTATTACAGATGAAGTAATTTGTGAAAATCTTCTGTAATGATTGGACATTTTAGCAAAGATGTGAATAATGTGAATAACAACTTATGTAAAGAAAAATCTGAGAGGAGGGCGGAGTGGGGAGGGATAGCATTAGGAGATATACCTAATGTAAATGACCAGTTAATGGGTGCAGCACACCAACATGGCTCATGTATACATATGTAACAAACCTGCATGTTGTGCATATGTACCCTAGAACTTAAAGTATAGTTAAAAAAAAAAAAAAAAAAAAAAGAAAGAAAAATCTGAAGAAAGAGTATTCTAAACAGAGGAAATAGTAAGTTAAGGTATTGAGATGGTAAAAATTTAACGTATTTGAAAAGAAGGAAGAAAGGCAGTGTGCCTGGAGAAAAACAGATAGAAAGGAAAGTGACAGATGATCAGTTAAGAAATTAACAGGAGTTAGTCAATGTAAAACTTTGAATGTAAGGATATAATTCTTAACACTTTCATCTCAGAGTGATAGGAGTCATTTGAAAAGATACAGCATTTTAGTGATGTGATTAAAAAAATGAGTATTTGGTGATAGCAGGAAATTCAGATCCATATACCTTTGCAGCTGTGCTATCTAATATGGTAGCCTCAAACCACCTGTGAATATTAAATACTTGAAATGATACTGCTCTGAATTGAGATATTCTGTAAGTGTTAAAAACACAGTGGATTTGAAGACTTAGCAAAAATAAGTAAAATAGCTCATTTATATTTTTCATATTGATTAAATGCTGAAATAATTATATTTTGGATATACTGTGTTTAGTTAAGAAAAATAGATCGTTAAATGGATTTCACCTTCTTATGTATATGTTTTTAATATTATTAACAAAAATTAAAGTTACATATGTGACACATTAGATTTATTATGGACAGTTCTAGTACAAAACTTTATGTTACAGAAAGAGTGTTAACATATTTCCTGGTACCAAGATAACTATAATAGATATCTTGGTACCAGGTAATATACTATGCCCCTAACTGCATTCTCATTTAATGTTCATAGAAATGACATGAGGTAGACTGTTGATTTATAAAAGATATCACCAAGTTAGATTACTCTAGGTTGTAGAATGCAAGAAGGAGAACTGATCAATTGAGAAAGACTGTAGTCCTGGGATCATAACAGGGTAACTGAAAAGACAGCCTTAGTAGATTTGATGTAGTGTAACCAAGTCAAAAATCAAATTGAAAAAATACAGTTTGCCAGTGGCACATCAAAGATACTCAGTTTTAGGAAGCAGAAGTGGTATAGCTGCTGGAAATGAGTGAGGCTGCACCATGGAGAGACAGCTAAGGCAGGAAGGTCAGATAACTTTCACAGGTTTGGACAAGCTGGGATAGCGGTTCATAGATAATGCAATAGTCTGAAGGAGGGAGCAAAGCCAACTTTGACTCAAGGAAAGTGAAGGAATGTTTGTTTTTTATTCTCTTTAAAAAGACCCAGAGCCCAGAAGTTTATGTTTACTTCATTTGTAACAGAATTTCTATGAATAGCTTTTTATATTTGTCTAAGCTCCCTGAAGACTGGCAGCAAAATAGAGGAAAAAATGTTATAATTAATGCGTACAGTCTGGGTCCACAGGATATTTTCCACATACCTGATTCACAATACCCTTTTTCCTAACACATAATGTCTGGGTTCCCACTCTGTTAAATGAACAGTTATATCATGTGATGGCCTTTTATGCTGCTGTGTTCTGATTTGCATTTTATTGCATAACCCACCTACCATTTCAGCATCTTGATTTCTTATTGACATAGACTATCTTCATGCCAAAAAGCATTGGTGGAAAACAAAAGCAAATAAGAAATTAAGTTATAAATTTAAAATCACAAACAGTATGACTTTAAGTTTCTTTTATAGTGAGAAAGTTTCTTTTTTTTAATTTAATTCCCAAATTCAGTATGATAAGTAGATAGATTAAAATTACAATTTGTGTGCTAAGAGGTGGATTTTCCTCCTTTTATGAATAGAACATTGATAAGCAGCAAAATGTCTTCTTAAAAAATTTAAAAATGACAACAATGTCTAGTAATACTCTCTTTCCAAGTAGCCACGGATTCCCTAGAGTCACAAATGTTACTTTGATTAATATGATAAAAATTTAAGCAAAATTTTACTTTAAAATTTTAATCTCAATTTAGCTAGTGGTAACAAACAACAGTAACAACCACATAGAGATCTCCATGTCTGTCTGTCTGGGCCTTTTTTTTTTTGTTTGTTTGTTTGAGATGAAGTCTCACTGTGTCACAATCTCAGCTCACTGCAACCTCCGCCTCCCGGGCTTACGCAATTCTCCTGCCTCAGCCTGCTGAGTAGCTGGGATTACAGGCACGTGCCATGGCACCCAGCTAATCTTTGTCTTTTTAGTAGAGATGGGGTTTCACCATGTTGCCCAGAGTGGTCTTGAACTCCTGACCTCAGGTGATCCACCCACCTTAGCCTCTAAAAGTGCTGGGATTACAGGCATGAGCCATTGCACCCGACTGGGCCTCTTAATTCTAGCACCTTCAACCCTATATATCATTTATTTTCCAGGCTAGTTTCCTGTCTAGAAAAAAGCAAATCTGTATGATACTCTAACATAGCTCTAATACTTTAGCCCTTATCTGCGCTTCTCTTCCCGAGAAGCAATGTGTCTAAGACTGCAGTGTTTTGATCAGCACTTGTAGTTGACTCAGCTTCACTTCTACTCTCAAACCACGAGTTGGTTTTCTATTATAAAATGCCTTTTTCATTCTCAACATTTCTGGATGGCTTTTACATGACCACCCTTTAAATCATTACACAGAATTCTCCCACCATCCACTCATATTGTAATCCAATATACAACCTATTGACTGTTAGTGTAAGTAACGCCAAAATAGAATTAACATAGGCAGTTTCTTAAAGGTCAAAGTCAATTAATGTGCAATCTACGGCATGTATAAAGGCTAATATATGATCTTTATCTTCTGGAAAATTGTGTGTAAAAGAACTCCACAAATCAAAATAATCAATTTTTTCATCGGGTGTAAAAATAATTAGAATAGTAATGGTATATTTCACCAGGCAGAAAACATACTGAATGAAGCCAGTGACATTTGGTTCCACTTCAACACATTCTGGAAAATTACATTATAGAGCTGTCAAGCACAAATTCCAACCAAAATGTCATTTTTGTACAAAAGAAACAATCTGAAGGGCAAAGTGAATCTTGCCTTACCTTGAAACCTCCAAGGCAGAGCTTCTTTAACTGCGATCGTTTAGGGATTATTCTGCTTTCTTAGTTCTTTTAGACTTCTCTGACATAAGGCAGAAATAAATGTTAGTACTCTGTCACTTACAGCTCAATAGAGAAACTAAATTTGACAACTTCTACTAATTTCTAAAATTATTATTAAAATTAAATCAAAAGTTTATTCTCTTAAATGGACACTGTCCAGAATAATTGATTTTTTAAAGTTGGCTTAAAAGAAATATGTCTATCACTTGTCTTATTCTACTTTTCTGCATTGCAGGTTGATTTTGTCTTTGGTCAAATAGCCATTTCAGTTGTCTAGGAAGCTTAATGGTAAGCCACACTTTATTCTGAATTGTCATCCTCCTAGGGAGAGTAAGATCAAGGCACAGGTTATGGAGCATTCCATATTCTCCATCAGTTCATTATTCCTTGTTTGAACAGAACTCATTTCCCTTTTATCCCGTTCCAGCATTTTTAGCCTAGTAGTAATTCTTACCTTGTAATATTTGTTTGAGTAGGATTTTTCTTTGTCCCATCCTGCATAAACCCTTGTTCCATAAAATTGGTTTAAATTTCCTAAAACTCCCTAAGATTTTCTATTTCCCATCTCTTGATCTCCTGTTACCTTGTGAACCTGGATTTAGGAAACAATAAAAGTAAAATACCTTTGTGGCATCATAAAGACACAAATTTTTGTGTATTTCATTTCCTGTTTATTCCCAGAATTCAGAAAAATACCTGATACATGGATACCTGTCTATAAATAGTTGTTTAGTAAATTCATTTATCATTTTTCTAGATTTAATTACTGCCCACTGTTGAATACATACCTACCCAGCATGATATGTGCAAAATTTATCCAATAATATTTCTTTCTTGCCTCAATTACACTTGGTCTGACCCACCTAGTAGTCCCATGCCGTCTGATATGGAGAAAGTGGGAGAAAATTATTTTCTAAGGGGTGAATATTAGTTTAAGAAGTATGAAAGCCAATACAATTTCCAAACTTTGACTGTCAAACTAGTAAGTGAAGAAAATAAAACAAATCACCCAAGAGCAATTTCTGACTAAGACTCAAGGTATTTAGCTCTAGCAAGGAGTATGAATGTATTAATTTGAAAATAAAAACAATTCAATTTAATATGAAAGAAACGGAAATAAATGTGAAAATTCTTTTCTCTAAAAACAGAATTATGAGTTATGTACGGATTTTTAACTATTCATCTTTTTCATATCGATTATGATATTGATAACGTGTTTTAAAAGGGGAGAAGGATATTTTCCAGAGAAAAGTATCTAAAAAGAGGTCTATGATATTTAACTCTATATATTTAAGATAATGGATGCTCACAATGATTTGAAAGTTTTGACATACACTGGTTAAACTTAAGTAAAGTTTTCTTAGCTCAACTTAATAAGGCCCTCGTTTTGTATATCTAGGGAATTTTTCTAACTCCTCTTCTCAATGTCTATGACTTTAATCATAATTATTTCCAAATCAGAGAAAATACACAAAACAAACTAAGAAAATACCAGAGCAATTCAAGCTGACTCCCACAGTTCCCTCAGAACTGTCAAAAATGTATTCTTAAAGACCAATTGTTTTCCCATCTCCTCTTATTTGCACCTCTACCAATCTTGGATATGTTTGCAATTGCCCTTATTTATCTCTCATTTACCATTTTTCTCTCATTTACCACTTCTCTCTATGCCTTTACCTGCAATAATCATCATTAAAAAAACACAAAACAAAACCCGTCCAGGTGCGGTGGTTCATGCCTGTAATGGCTGAGGCAGGTGGCTCACGAGGTCAGAAGTTCGAGAACAGCCTGGCCAACATGGTGAAACCCCGTTTCTACTAATATATATATATGTGTATGTGTGTGTGTGTGTGTAGTATATATTAGTATTTTATATACAATATATATTACTATATATTAGTATTATATATAATATATATGTGTGCATGCGTGTATATGTATATATATACACAAAGAAAAAATAAACTGAGCATGGTGTCACGTGCCTGTAATCTCAGTTACTTGGGAGGCCGAGGCAGGAGAATTGCTTGAACCTGGGAGGCCGAGGTTGCAGTGAGCCCAGATCGTGCCACTGCACTCCAGCCTGGATGACAGAGCAAGACTCTATCTCAAAACAAAAAACAGAAAACCACCTTAGTGTGTTTCTAAAAACAGGTAATTGCTAGCAATTATTTAAATTAATATTTGTGAGTGTTTCATCCCTACACTAACCTGTTTTGTTTTCATCACATCTGTCTATACCTTTTTATCTTAGAGAAGAAAACATTGAAGATTGGGGAAAAAAAGTGATTTTTTTCTAGGTCATTAAGCTAATAAGTATATATATTTGCAGAGATTCATTAAATGTATAAGTGGTCAATTTAGTTAATGGTCTAGTGGAATTGGAAAAGGCATAGAAACTCTCAAAAACAATTTCAACTCAAAAGACATTCTCATAGTTACCACTAATTATTTACTATTTGACTGATATTTGCTGTTGACATTCTCTAGGTCATACAAGGTGATTCTCTAGTATATGAATGAACAAGTGCTCTATCTGTCTAATGAAATACATGATTCGATTTTGTTTGATCAGATTAGTATTATTTTTTTAACTCATTCTTAAAGAACTCACCTTGATATTATAGATGGCATTTCATAGGTGTACTTTATAAATTAAAGATGAAAAATAATAGCTATTATTAAGACCAGATCTAAGTGAAAATTAGCTCTATATAAAAGATTATTGAATGAATGAGCTTTTAACATTTGAATTAAAAAATATTTACAGTGTATGGCATAATATTGTTAGTGATTCACTGCTCTAATGTTTCAGACAAATATTAATATCGATGCACATGAAGTGACAATTTCTAAAACATACATAAGGTAGAAAATGAGAGGATAGTTTTAAAATAAAACAGAGTAATGGAAATAGGGAGCCCTTCTAGGAGACTTGACTATTACAGAATAAGGTTAGAGTTGTGTGTGAAAAATGTCAGGAATCAGGTGTATGATATAAAAATGTTAGATTACGTCAGATGATTTCTTGAGGACAGTTAGGATTTTGTTACTCCAGAATAGCAAACGATTTGTCTGCTTTAGTACATAAAATAACATGTAACAGAGTGATACATATTTTTGGTCTGAATAAACTAATATAAATAAACTAGAAATATAAGGCTGCCTATAAGAATGGAATAAGCTATAAGTAAGGACAACTAGAAAGCAAGGCACTTGTGCATAAATTTGTAAATCAGATATTGTGCTACTAAATGTCTGCCTCTTCTGTTTATGGCAATACTATAAATAAATAACTGTATTAGCAGTCTGTTTTCCTTTAACATGAGATTTGAAAGGGATAAATATTCAAACTACATCAAGAACTAAGACTGGCTGTTAATCAATTAAGATAAAGGGAAGTTCTCATGTAAGATAAAATTGAACTGTGTTTTTTTTTTATCACACAATTGGCATAATACTCCATTGTCTATCTAGGTCAGAAAATTCTTGTCGTCAGATTGTTGTTCTATAAGATCTTGTTCTATAAGATCTTCTTCTATAAGATTCCTCTGCTCTTTCTGTGTAACTGCTACTGCTGTATTACTTTGAGTTTCTTTGTCCTTGTAACCAATTATATTGCTAGTTAATAATAATCTGATTTCCTGTTACAACCTAAATATTCTTTATATTAAATGTTCCTTTTCCAAATTACAGTCAACCACCTCTATTTCTGGGTTCTGCATCTATAAATTCAACTATGTGTCAAAAGCATTCAGAAAAAATGTGGATAGTTGTATATGTACTAAACATGGACAAACTTTATTTCTCTTGCCATTATTTCCTAAACAATACAGTGTAATGACTATTTACATAGCACATACATTGTATTAGGTAGTATAAGTAATCTAGAAGTGATTTAAAATATATAGGAGAATGTGCATAGGTTATATGCAAATACTACACTATTTTATATAAGGGACTGAGGATCCATGGATTTTGATAATCATGGGGTATCCTAGAAACAATCCCCCGTGAATACCATGGGAAGATTATGCTCAGATTTGTTTCCTGAATTTGTTTCCTGGACACATACTGTTACACAAATGGAACTTCTTTATTACCAATGATATCAATAAAGTCCAGACTCACAGTTTTAGCACAACAAATTTTATTCCACTATGAATTGTTGGATTGTTACTCAAGAGCTCTTTCAAATACTACCTTAGATATAACTGCAAAAATGTTTATCTACGTTGCATCAAATTACATTATTACCATATTCCTAAACTATATTTGCATAGAAATAATATTATGGAAGCTACATCCATTTAAAATGAAAAATGTGAGGAATTTTATTTTTGTTTACTACTATAAAACCACCACCACACAAGATGTAGAAGATGTCCTGTACCCCTAAAAAATCCCTTATTTCTCATTGCAAACCACCCTCCTTCTAGCCTGAGTCATAAGCAACTGCTTGTCCTTCTGTCACTATAGATCACATCACATTTTCTAGAAATTTATATGCATCTGTCTTCTTTCAGTCAGTGTAATGGTTTTGACATTCATCCCTATTGTGCTTGTTTCAGAGCTTTTCTATGTCCCTTGGATAAGTAGCTAGGTGTAGAATTGCTAGCTTATACAGTAGTTCTTTACTTAGTATTTTAAGAAATTGCCAAAACATTTTTTAAAACAGTCAATAGTTTACATTCCTACCATCAATGTGTAGAGTTTCAGTTGCTCCATATCTACATCAAATATGTAAAGAGACTTGTCAGACTCTTTAAATTTTCACCAAGAAAATAGATCTGACCAGATATTTCAATAAAGTCCTTGAAAGACAAGTGATGTTCAACACCATTACTTAGGAAAAGTAAATATAACTACATAGAGACATTACTACCAAATGTTTACCAATAAATTGCTTTAGTGTCTGTGTTGAAAATTAGCTGACTATATATGAGTGGGTCTTTTCTGGAGTCTGTACATTTTTTACTAACTTTTGTCAATTCCACAGTCTTAAGAGCAGCAAACTATGGCCCATAGGCAAATTGGGTCTGCTGCCAATTTTTGTAAATAAAGTTGTATTAGAAAATAAGCTTATTTGTTTATGCATTTGTCCATGTTGCTTTCCTGCTACAATAACAGAATTGAGTAACTGTGAAGAGACTGTATAGATGATGAAACAAATCTGAAGTATTTATTATATGCTTCCTTTCAGAAAACTTCTGTGAACCTAGAGCCTTGATTACTGTAACTTTCTATCTTAAAGTCAAATGTAGTGTTTTTTTCTCCAACTTCGTTCTTCTATTCTAAATTCATTTTCTTGATTTTAAGTTGTAAGTTTATGTGTTTCCATATCAATGTTTGAATTTACCTATCACTTTTAAAAAGTGTGTTTCATTCTGTTGGGATTGTTAAGAAAAGATGCTGTGGGTTTTGGAGGAAAAAGGAAGATATATATTTTCTATAAAAAAAAAGATTCTGCAGATTGAAGAGGGTGAGGACAAGTGAAAGTGTGCTCTCCAACGAACAAAGTCTGGCCTAAATAGAGAAAGTTTCTGCCACTGCTCTTAATCAGATCTGTTTATGCAAATAAAGGATTCAAATTAGTCACAGTAGTTGAGCCCTGATTGGGTGGTTTTCAAGTCCCAAAACAGAAGTCGCTGTCACATATTTCTTCCAAACAACTTGCTATGGGGAGTGGGGATTTCTTGCTGGTTTATCTTAGCTTTGGTTACAAGAACTGTTCTGACCCAGGAGCATAAAGCAGAAAGTTTGTCCAGAGATGCCTTTCTGAGAACAAAGGTCATGCAACTGCTCAACTGCTCTTGTCTCAACACGCCACCCCCATATCCACTTGGTTCTGTTCCATAAATTTGGGTGGCTTCACCAATGACAGGTAGTCCATCTCATCTGGAGTGCTTTGGGTCTTATTTACAGTTTCATTACATAAGATTATATATATATATATATATATTTATATATATTCCATATATATTTATATATGTATTCCATATATGTATATATAGATATATAAAACAAGTCATGTTCATTGGTCATTCCTGAAGACAATAATTTTCCTCTGGAATAATTAATTCAGTGTCAAGAAGTTTAACCTTTTTTCTCATAGTGTATGTATGGTAGCAATAAGTTATCTTAGACATTCTTTATTCAAATTTGCCTATTTCATTTTATTCATTTATTTATTTATCTGAGATGGAGTCTCACTTTGTCACCCAGGCTGTAGTGCAGTGGTACGATCTCTGTTCACTGCAAGCTCCGCCTCCTGGGTTCACACCATCCTCCTGCCTCAGCCTCCCAAGTAGCTGGGGCTACAGGTGCCTGCCACTACGCCTGGCGAATTTTTTTTATGTATTTTTAGTAGAGACAGGGTTTCACTGTGTTCGCCAGGATAGTCTTGATCTCCTGACCTCGTGATCTGCCCACCTCGGCCTCCCAAAGTGCTGGGATTATAGGCGTGAGCCACCACCCCCAGCCTCCACTTTATTTATTTTTTAAAAAACTTCAAATGTTTTTTCCCTCTCTTTTGGCCTACGTAGTTTCTTCAGAGAACTCAGAGATCAATAGAATCATTGCTTCTTTATATTTACCGTGTATTGTTTTCTCCAATTGATTTCAAGAATTGTTGGTTTTTGGTAGTTTAACCTTTTAACTATTTGTAGATTAAATGAATGAATGCAATAATCAAAACCTACAGGAGACAGAATATTCACAGGTTCTAGGGACTTCAACTATTTTATTAATTTTTCTCTCTCGTTTTTAGATTGGATGATATTATCATAAATGATCTATGTTCAAACTTACTGAAACTCTTGTCTGACATATCTTTCTCCCATTACACTCTGACTCTAAAGATTTTATTTCAGAAATTTCATTTTTACATTTAAAATTTTCAATTGTAAAATATTTTAAATTGTTTCTATTTCTTTGATAATATTTTTCAGTATTTAATTTATTTTCCTTGATAACAAATATTAGGATCTCCTTTAAAGTCCTCGTCTGGATAACATCAACATAGGTCATTTTGAAGTCTGTTGATTTTTTTTTCCCCTTGATATTGATTCTACTTATCTGGCTTTTCTTAAGTTGGGTAATTTGGGATTATATCCTCAATTTTGTGACTGTGTGACTGTTGCATTGTGGGTATTGATTTGTTTTTCTAAGACCACGGAGCCGGCACAAAAGAACCAGCGACTAGGCAAGTGTAGGAGCAAAACTGCACATTTATTTTTGGTCACTTATGGTGTGGGGGAGATGTCTATCGGCCTCCGGCAAAGGAGGCTGACAGAGTCCCCCCGGTGGCGCCCTTGGGCGGGGTTCCTGCAGTCCTGATATCCCCACAGGAGTGGGGCTGGCAAGTCCGAGTGGCTCAATGGCCGAGAGTGGCTTTTCTAGGAGTGGGAGGGCAATAGGCGGGGCACGGGCGTGTCAGGGGCGTTCCGCAGGTGCGACCAGGTAAATCTTGGTCTCTTCGGATTGACGTCACCTGGCGCATGCCCAGTTGATCTGCACCTTCCTGGGCCCCGGCTGCATTTTCGCGCGGGCGGGAAGAGTTGGTAGTGAAGAAGAACCCGGAAGTGCACCATCTTGCCTCCGTTCGTCCAAACAGGTATTCTGAAATGTTTTATGTTTTTCTGAAGGAAGTTGATGTTTTTGTCTAGTGAAAACTACAGTAGAGAAAATATCCTGCCATAACTTTGGCAGGTAGGAACTCAGATCTCAAATCGGACTGTTTCCTGTTTACCCTGCATATGCATACAATCTGGGTAAACTTACTGGAGTTTCTTCCTTGGCGCTTTCTCCTTTCCGGGGTTTCATGATCATTTTAGTGACCTTGGTTCTCCAGGCTCCTTTCTCTGGTTCTTCCAGTCGGAAATATAGCTTGACTCTATTGTTGTTTAGGACATCCAGTCACCCGTGTCCTAAAACGGGAAACGTATTCATGTGATTTTTCATGTGATTTTATTTAAGGTTTAACTTTTCTGCAAAATCACATTTCATGTGATTTTATTTAAGGTTTAACTTTTCTCCAAAATCTGTGTTTATTCTTTCTTCAGAGCCCTCAATTAGTTTTATTTTACATTTTTTCCAGAGTTTATAGTTAGTATCATCATCCAAAATGATTGTAATATTTTAAATGTCGGAATAATACACTATTATTTTAGACAGGAGTAGAGTTACAGTTTAAAATAAGTGATAAGTGATCACTGATTTCTTAAAAATCAATAAAGGATATTGACTTCAAAATTAATATTCTTGTGTAATGATAGAAACCTAATGAATGCTGGCAATAACAAAATATTACATATGGACTGCCATCTTGATATACCTCTTGAAATTATATAGAAACAATATAAGTCTGCCTCTTGTATGTTTATTGTTCATTAAGTCAAATAGATTACCAAGATCCTTCAGAACATTATATGATTATAGATTTTTAAGTCTAAACTGTATATCCCTTGAGATGTCAAAAGTTACTTGTTAAAAATCCTTGAAGTTTATTATTTAGTAACATTATATTATACAAATACATTTCATTGAGGATCACTTATAAATTAAACTTGAATCTATCTTTGAGACTCTTGACTTCATATCAGAATAATGTCCCAGTAAGTAAAATAATTAGCAAAATATCTAATATACATCAAATTGTATAAAATACATACATTTTCACTTCAATACTTTTTTTGAAAGCCCATAATAACATGAAACTGCCTCATTTACTGTATTCTCCTTAGAGAGAGAACCTTAAGATTTTTTCTTGATAATGTTTCTAGGAGGTATCCTCATTTTCATAGCCTTCCATATTTTATTATTGCTCTGACATATATAATCTTTGTTAAATACCAAGCTCAGTTCAACACCTTGCAGTGGTAATACAAAACTCTCTCTCCTCCTGATTCCTTAAACTGTAATTTAATATCCTTATTGTCTTGCTTCCTTGTGCCTGTTGGTAATTTCCAAACATTCAAATGTCAGGTGGTTGGGTTTCCTAGCTGGGAGGGCTTTTCATCTTACTGTAGGTAGTTTTTCACCCATTACTAGGTGTGCTTCTTTTTATGAGCAGGATAATGATATTCATTGGAAACTGTCTGCTAGAGAACTAGGGTGAATGTTGCAGCAAATCTGCATCACAATGCACTGCCCTTCCTTTACTACTGTGAGATAGAAGTAGAGCTTTGAGGACATTTCTTATGACCTTTGCTGTGTAGTTCATGTAGAAAATTGGTTTGGGATCTGATTATCGAAGAGAATATCTCACAAGAATATTAATCAAGTAATAGAATATAAAACTTGTAGCATGCATTTAAAAAATTCCTTCTCAACTCCCCATCTTCTTTCCCTCTTCTTTTTTAAATAAAGTATTTCCCCTTTGAAAATTAAATAGGAGAAATAGATCAGATATAAAATAACTTTTACAGAACCATACAAGCACATATGGTTCTATGCTGATGTAACAAGAGATAAAGCAGCGATTTTAGGAAGAAACAATATGAGAGAAAAGAGAAAATCACTTTATTATATTCTGACCTGGCACAATCACAGGTGAGTAATCTAATAATCATCATTTTGTAGGTCATTTGGGGGTCCACACACCCAATTTCAGGACCGCAGTCATTAATTTTACGAATATTATGGCATGTAGGTAGCTGTGAACAGGTTCCAAGGCAGTAACAGTTCAAGAATTTTTTTAAGGCAAAATATTTACTAATGAACACATATTCGTTGATTCCAGGCAATTAATTGGAGTCAAAAATTCAATGGTGGATACAACAGATAGAATCCCAGGTCTCAGGAAATTTAAAGCCACATATAATAAACAGAGTTATTTAAAAATGCAAAGTTTAAATTGTAAACTATGATGAGAGCTAGGAAGAAAAACCATAGGAAGCTATGTAGCCGTGTAATTAGAGCACCTGCTTCAGTTCTAAGTTTAATGAAGACCCATTTGAGGATGCAACACTTGAGCTGTGAACTGAAGGCTGGTTAAAATTACCAGAGGGAGAGACTATAGATTACAGCCATGGAGCTAAAGAATGTATTTGTAAAGACTTGAAGTTGCACTGGTCACAGCATTTTTGAGAAATTTCTAAGAGGTTTTTGTAAATTAAAAAAAAAAAAAAAAAAAGGAGAGCATATGGAAAATAAACCCAAATTGGCCACATGATATAGAATTCTGAATAAAGATAAAGGTTTGCATTTGTATTCTGTAAGTCATGAGAAAGCTTTGAGAGTTAAAAGAAGAACATTGACGTGTTCAGATTCACATTTTCATTTGATCTCTATGGCATGAGTGTAATGATGATATTGGTTAAAACAGATAATGATATGTTCAGTAACCTATTAGGAGGTTACATAAAGATATGTGTTGTAACCTCCTCAACTAGGTAGGAGGTTAATAGCATTAAGAGGAGATCTGCCTTGATGAAACTTTTAAATTAGCTCTCCATAAGGAGAGCAAAGTTGATTAATTTCAGAGGCATTTAATAAATGTGATAGAGTGGACTTGATGAGGGCAACTCATTTTATAAGCAGACCATCAACAAGATTATAAGTTTTCTAGCTTGAAAAACAGTTGGCTAAGGAAACCTTCACTGAGGTGAGAAGCACTCTCTCAAGTGTTCCTGATTCATTGGTATAGGTTTTGCTATGGTGAAGCCATAGAAGTTGGTTAGAATTATTGAGATATTCTAGAGATAAGTTTATGGAACCATTGGCTATATAGGTATCGTATTCAGAAGAGGGATCGGGGTGGACTTATAAATACAAAAGTCATTCATCTGTAGGTGGTAAATGAAGTCTACTATAAATAAAATATTCTACAACACCCTGTCTCAATTTCTAAAATAAACCAAACCTTGAGAGGAATTTAAAGAAAGGAACCAGTGAAGAGCAATGAGTCCTGTGATATATAACAAATACCATTATTTTCTTGCAACTATCTGCAGGGCCCTGAAGAAGCTGATGCTAGGAATATAAAACTCAGTAACAATGTAACATGTAATTATAAATATGGGTCTCTGCCTGACCACAGACCTGATTAGGCTAAATACCACTCTATCACATTATCAGAGAACCAGTGGAAGCCTGAAATTGTCCTAACTTTGATGGAAATAGATAAAATGTATAGAAATATGTAAACTCAGTCTTAGTAGTTTTATATAACTCTGATCTGAATACAGTTTACTGTATTGCAACAGGATATATAACAACACAAAAAAGTTTGGATCCTACCTTCTTCATTGCTGTTACCAATGTCAGCAGTAATGAAATATTACTTGTGGACCAATTTTAAGTTACAACAGAAACAAACCAGAATTAAACTATAACATTTAAATCACGGAGGAAAACAGCCACACTTTATTTAAAAAAATCAATCACCAAGTATTTCTTTAGGTGTGTGCACAACACTGTGAGAAGAGCAAACCAAAAATGATATTCTTGAGAATACTGTAGGCAAGATTTTAATCAGTCTAGCTTCTTCCTCTGGGAAAAGTAAATATGCAACTAAGTATATCTCATATCACAAAATAAAACCCCCTAGAAAGTGAAGAATCATGTTTTCCCAGAGTCACAGATAAATAAATAAATGGATAGATAGATGGAATGCGGATGTTACTAGCCCCAGTAGAGTAGTCTAAGGGATATTTGAGTTGAAGTGCTGAATTTCTGTTATGACTTGTTATATTCAGTAGACTGAAACTGGAATATGAGTACATGTAGATTTAAATGCATCCTGATAATTAATAAAAACAATTTCTCCATGTTGCACAAAATTTCCATTATGTTAATATTCGCTTTGGGATTAAAAATGGCTAACAGTGGCTCATGCCTGTAATCCCAGAACTTGGGGAGCCTGAGGTGGGCAGATTGCTTAAGTCTGGAAGTTCGAGACCAGCCTGGGCAATATAGCGAAACTCTATCTCTACTAAAAATAGAAAAATTAGCCGGGTATTGTGGCAGACATCTGTAATCTTAGCTACTGGAAAACTGAGCCTGGGAGATCAAGGCCACAGTGTGCCGAGATCATGCCAATGCACTCCAGCTAATATCCTTTTATAAAAATGAGAATAAAATTCCATGATAAATAAATACATCAATGTTACAGCCTTAAATCCTCTGATCGTTCCTTCTAATATACAAAACACTCTCATAATTCCCACTATATATAATTGACATTATAAAATCTAATCCTTATTTTCAAAATTAATACAAACTGACAGATTATCTGGGTCAAAATTTTTAAATAGGTCAGTAATATGCCACAAAAAAATCAAGAAAAAAGTATAATTTGATTATTTTCCTTAAAAGTATTTAAATAGTGGTTCACGCCTGTAATCCCAGCACTTTGGGAGGCCGAGGCAGGCAGATCATGAGGTCAGGAGATCGAGACCATCCTGGTTAACACGATGAAACCCCATCTCTATAAAAATACAAAAAATTAGCCGGGTGTGGTGGCAGGTGCCTGTAGTCCCAGCTACTCGGGAGGCTGAGGCAGGAGAATGGTGTGAACCTGGGAGGCGGAGCTTGCAGTGAGCTGAGATCACACCACTGCAGTCCAGCCTGGGCGGCAGAGCAAGACTCTGTCTCAAAAAAAAAAAAAAAAAAAAAAGTATTTAAATAACTACAGGATTAATGTTACACAAGTATTTGTATGCTAGGAACATAAAGAATTTAAAACTATTTTTAAACTATAAAGTCTATTTGCTATAAATATTTGACTTGATTGCAAGAAAAAAGCCAGTGGTCATGCCAGGCAAATGTTTCATACTTGTCAAATTTCCAAATGTTTGTTATAAAAAAAAGATTGTCTTTTTTGATATTATACAAAGAGTTAGATACAAAGGCATTGTTTTATTAATCTAGACTTGCTTTACCATACTGGTATTTTCTCAAATACAGGCAAATAAATACTTTAAAATCAATACTCTGCTACTAAAAACAAATGTACTGCAAAAAATACCAACCAGATATTATTTATCATTATTTTAAGTGGAGGAAATTATAAAGTGTTATATTTTAACCCCAAAGCCTCCCATAACTTACTAGAATGAGTAAAACACAGAACATATAAGTATAAAATCTATCATGCTAGCATGAAAAACATTTTCACAAATAATCATTTTCCGTTCATTAACCGTTTGGTACAATTGCTTTTTAGGCAGTAACACTATGATACTTCTCTGAGAGCCAGCAATGTCAGAATATAAACAAGTAAATTATATAAAGTAAATGATTACAGTTATATAAATTAAATAATTATGGCAGGCAGAATTAGTCAATGAAAGAAGAAATACGAAGCAGAGATGAAGTACGAGAAAGACAAGTTAGTGCATTTTAGGACTTTAATCAGAGTGCACTTTAGGATTTCAATGGAATACATTTTAGGAATTTAATCAGAATGAGATGCATTCTCTATGGTTTATGTTACAGCTTTATACATACTACCTTTTTAGGTTATAAAACATTTGGAGAAGGAGCATTACTTTACAGATGAGGAAACTGAGGTAAGGAGAGGTAATGAGTCTTCTCCCTGTGAAAGTTTCTCTGATCTTAAATGTGAGGTTTGCTGTGGATAAGATATTGAAAGCACTAAAAGAATAGTAGAATATGTTTGGAGTTTATTATTCCAGGGGCAGCAACTAAGGTCCAGAGTAGAATTTTTGAGGTATGTAATAGAGTGAATTAGATGTAAAAATTACTGCTATTGAAAAAATGTCAATGGATGCTATTCTAGTGTTTTTGATGAGTTATCCTGTATATTTTGAAATTTATGTTATTATGGCAGAAGTTGGTTTTAAAAGGAAAGTGATTAACTGGAAAGCTAAATATCAAATTAATATAGGAGATCAAAAAATGTAGAATGTGAAGTAGTAAATCACATAGGATAGTTATCATAAGGTTGGGCTCTGAAGACAGATTTCTAGATTCAAATATTAAATTTATCATTTACTCATTTTATCACCTACTCTATAGCTCAGATTTTTTATTATTGCGATGAACATAATAATAGTAATTATTTCCTAGGATTAAGTGAATCAGTATGTGTAATGTACTTAATTTCACCGAAGTTCATATTAGGGACTGAATATATTATTATTAATGATAATAGTGCTTCATTGTCAAGGTTGGATGGGCTCCAAGAAAAGAGCTTTAATAGGAAGTTGTAAAAGTAGTGAGTAGGAAGCAGGTTAAAAAGGAAAAATGAAGGAATTTTTTTCTTGTGGCTCTAAATCAAGATATGTTAAAATGAACAAAAATTTGTGCTACAGCGAGCTGGCAGGCAAGTGAATTCATTAGGAGAGATCCAGGTATCAGCTAGGAATGTATCCAAACACTTCGGAAACTATTAAAAATATATGGCAAACACTACTTTAGATGGTAGGATATCTAAAGAAGTGAAATTCCAGAGATCAAAAATTAAAAAGCTGCGAAGATTATAGAGGTGAATCCTTTACAATATTTTAACTGCCTCTTGGGGACTGTGTGAAAAATGTAATGGCCATGCAGGTATGGAAGACAATGCTTTGGAACCACTTGAACCAAAGCTAAGCTCCTCAACAGCTACTGGGTAAGGGAAAGAGGGAATAGAAATTAAACTTGCTTACAAAGAAAAGGGAAGTGGAATTAAAGCAAGTCTATCTTGACCTGAGATCTTAGTGAGAAAAAGAAAAAAAAAAAGTCTTAGTAAGAATTCAAAATCACAAAGCCTATCATCAAATGGGTTTTGGATTACAAATTTTATCACCCATGTCATCAATCAAATAAAAAGCTAGAAAATTAACATAAAAATGTAGTAAGAAATCAGTTGATCCCCAGATCACCTGGTAGAAGCAAGCAAACATCTCTACTGGACCTCACAGGATTTCCACAGATTAAAGCAACAAAATATAAGATCACAGTTCTGAATTACAAAATGAACAAGAAAACATACCACTATGAAAGGGAGTCAGAGTAAACATGAAATAGCAGAATTATAAATGTCAAAGTCCAGAAAATAAAAATATTGGCTATAGATGAAAAAGATAAATATACCAAATAATTTTTAAACATTAGTAATATATAAAACATGACAAAGTAAAATACTATATAAAGTACAGACATTAAAAAAACATATAATCTGTACCTATAAAACATATAATCATTGAAATTCAAAAAATGAATGCAGGGATTAAGCACCTGTTTAGATATAACAGATGAGATAATTAAGGAAATTATTTTAATCATTCCTATACATTAGAAAATAGATAAAAAAGCTTTTTTTTTTTTTTTCAAAATAGAGAACAAAGGAATTAAGAATTGGAAAAATTTAAGAGAGTAGGGAAGGAAATATTCAGGAGAAAACTGGCATATATCACCAGATACTAGGAACCTTTATAAATTCCAAATATGATAAAGAAAAAAATCAAATCTAAATAAATTGAAATGAAATTGCTAAACACTCAAAAGAAATAAAATATTTAAAATAAAATTAGAGGCACACAAATAATTGCTATTATACAGTGTAGAAAACTTTTAAAAGAGAAAATATTGAAGTTAGAGTTGAGTAGAGAGTTTTTCAAAGTTCTGAGAAAATTTGGCAAACTGGAATTTTGAATTGACCAAAGTATCATTCAGCTACAAGAAATGAGCTGAAGGCATGCTTGGACAAATAGTATTTTTGTTCAAATAACTTCTAAAGAATGTTCTAGAAGAAGAAAACTGAACACAGATAATATGTAACATAAAAAACGACTAAATTACTCAAAACAATTTGGAATTCAACACTGGAAAACCCTAACATTTGAATGGCAATGTGTGGTCTCATTTAAATGATTCTAAGGTATGTATTTTACTCAGATGGAAGAAAAAAATTTTGATTAACTTTTAAGTATAGAAATCTTATACATATTTTAAGATGTAAAATCTAAGAGAAAGATAATGGATATCTTCCAGAAAGGTAAATCAGGTAAACAGAAAGCACAAAAGAAATCTAAGAATAACAAGAGACAAACTATACTAGAAATGGTCTAAATGTCTGTCTTAAAGATCAAAATTATTACAATTGAATAAATTTAAAAAGAGGGAGAAATAGCAATGCATTTTACTAGGTGCACTCAGTCTATATAAGGAAGAAGATTGGCCAGGCACGGTGGCTCATAACTGTAATCCCAGCACTTTGGGAGGCTGAGGTGCGTGGATCACTAGGTGAGGAGATCGAGGCCATCCTGGCCAACATGGTGAAAACCAGTCTCTACTAAAAGTACAAAAATTAGCTGGGTGTGGTGACGGGTGCCTTTAGTCCCAGCTACTTGGGAGGCTGAGGCAGGAGAATTGCTTGAATCCAGGAGTTGGAGGTTGCAGTGAGCCAAGAGCATGCCACTGCACTCCAGCCTGGGCAACAGAGCAAGACTCCATCTCAAAAAAAAAAAAAAAAAAAAGAAAGAAAAAGAAAAAATATTTAGCTGGGGAACAAACAAAATCCAAAAATGAGCATGAATTGATACATTAGACAAATTTAGATTTAAAGAAAAGTGAACATTTTTAGGTATATCAAGCTTTACATGATAACCAATTATATTGTTAACTAATATTTGTGTTTCAAAACAGGTAAAGTAACAAAAGAAAAAATACCACTAAAAATCAAATTCCCCTTCATAATGAAAGGTATCAGTACACTGCTCTCTTTAAGTGATAGATCAAATAAGCAAAAATGTAAATTTAATTTAGACATTTTTAAAAACAAAAATTAAACTTGATCACCCAAAAGTTAAATATAAAAAATTAAATCACAAAATTAGAAAATACACAAGCTTTTCAAGCACATGCAACTTTAGTAAATATTGACTATGCACTAGGACTCAAAATATATTAAAACCGGAGATTTTAGACTAAGACTTTTATTACAATTATGCCTTTAAATTAGAATTTGCGAACAAAAATGTGACAAGTGAAAAGAAAATTCTATAATTGAGAACTTTGAAAACATCTAAATATTTTGTGAGTCAAAGTGGTAATAAAGGTGTAGCTTATAAAATAATCAGAAGTGAATATTTGTAATATGAAATGTCAAAACATTTGTGAGATTAGTAAAGTGTTTAGTACAGAAAGTAAAATGCATAGTGCCGAAGGCTAAGATTTAAAAATATGTATGTTTAGTGAACTAAGCTAAGCATGCAGCTTAATCAATTTCTAAAACTCTAATGTGATATATTCAAATAAATAAAATATATGAAAATATTTTTGAGACTATAAATTAGTAAATCCTAAGATCTAGCTAGAATACAGAATATCAACAAAGGTAAAAGATATTTCATGGAAACAAATGAAAAAAAAAGCTTTATAAGTCATTAATCAAGAAAAAAATAAAAGAAAAAGCATAAATAGAAATTAAGAAAGGAAAGATGCCATTACTGTAAAACCATGGTGAGTAGAAATATAACTAGAGTTCAAAATAAACTTATTGCCCAGTTATAAAATCATTCAGTCTAATAGATAATTTTCTTTAAAAATAATTCATAAAACTGTAAAAGTTCTTTATCAAACTGACAAAGGAAGAAATAGAACACAAAATGACATTTGCCTGTTGGTTTCTCCAATTTTGGAAGCAATTGTTTGCCTTGTGACCCTACCTCTCCAACAGGAAAAGATTTGTAGAATTTTTCAGTTTGTTCAACTTTTTGTTTGCTGTTAGGACACAATGGTGATTTATAGCTTTTTACATGTCAGGCTCGAATAAAAATTGTTATTATAATAATTATTTCAGAATAGGGAAAATTTGAAAATGACTTTTATGTTCACCAAAACAAGAATGAATAAAAGAAATATTTATACAATAAAAAACAATTAATTTGATTGAACTCTCCTTAACATACAGGTGGGGAAGACCTCAAACTTATAAGTGGAGTGTGACATAGTTTATTTATATTTCAAAAGCATTCAAAACAATATTTCATATTACATAGTTCATATGCATGGGAATCCTAAGTGTAAAATGTGTATAATTATGATAAAAACTAAATTAACGTTTGTGATGTCCTTTGTGAGAGAGAAAGAAAAATTCAGAAAACTTCAACTAATAATTGTAATATTTTATCATTAACTTGGTTGGTAAATATGTAGGTACTCACTATATTATTATCTATTCCTTTTACTTTATATAATTTCTTAAATAAAATAAAAAAGTATAAATCTTCTACAAATTGCTCTTTAATAAAATTAATTATTAAATGAATTTTTAGTACATATTTACTGTTTCACTGGTAAATAGAAAAGGAATAGATTTGTATTAGAAAATAAAGAGTTGCAAAAAACAGACGATAAACATATCAGAAAACTAGAAAAAGGAAGAAATTAATGTCTTTGCCTTTAGGAAGTGACAAAATATTACAAGGTAAGAAACCTAGGTAGAGATGTTTAGTTTCAAACATCCTAGGTTCACTATAGACTATTTGGTATCAGAAGTGACTGCTGGATCTGGACAATATCTAGGATAATTTTTCTGGCTACTGATTTTCTTGTATAGAGTAGTGATGGGAGATAGCATGTGAAGTACAGAACTCATCTAAAATGTCACATTTTAAAATATGAGTTGTTGATGCATGAAACTGACAAACATGGAACGTATATTTTGGGGTACATACATTGTGAGCATTATGACCTCAATAGGCCATCTCTTAGTAGGTGAATTGAAGAGTCATAAGGCCATTTTCCTATTCATGATTGAGTTTTGCATTTTCAGAAATTAGGATTTTTTTTTTCCCCAATCCCATTATTTTGCACTAAAAGTTCAATAAATTTCACATATTCCTAGGGCACATAACCAAATTCAGAATCAATTTTATATTTCCTTGATGACAATTTGTCATGTAACTATCTTCTAGTCCTACTCGTCTTGCTATGTTTTAAGACTGTGCTTTTACTATCTCAGATTTTTATGTACATATAAATAGAAAGCACATAAGATATCCTATTTCATAAAATTTACCTACTACCTGAGCAAGCACAAACTATCTAATTCTGAAAGTATTTTTTGTTTGTTTGCTTCTATTTTAGTTTCAGGAGATACACGTACAGGTTTGTTACATGAGTATATTGCATACTGGTGGGGATTGGGCTTCAGGTGTACCCATGACCCAAATACTGAACATGGTACTCAACAGGTAATTTTTCAACTCACCCCTTTCCCATCCTTCACTCTTTTGGAATGCTTAACATCTATTATTTCCATCTTTATGTCCACGTGTACTCATTGTTTATTCCCCACGTATGAGAATGTGCAGTATTTGACTTTCTGTTTCATTTGTTGACTTTCTATATCATTTTTTGTTTTAATTTTGTTTAGTTATGCTCTGATCTTTGTTATTTTTTTCTTCTAAATTTGGGTATAGTTTGTTTTTATAGTTTGTTGAGGTATGACACACATTGTTAATTTGAGTTCTTTCTTTCATTTTGATGTAGGTGTTTAGTGCTATAAACTTTCCTGTTAGCCCTGCTTTTGTTGAATCTCAGTTTTAGTATGTTGTGTCTCTATTTTCATTCATTTTAATTTATTTTTAAATTGCTGCTTTATTTATTTTATTTTATTTTATTTACCAAAAAGTCATTCAGGAGCAAGTTGTTTAGTTTCCATGTACTTGTGTTGTTTTGACAGTTAATCCTGCTGTTGATTTCTAATTTTATTCTACTGTGGTCCAAGAAAATACTCATGACTAAGTTTTTTTAATTTCTTAAAACTCACTTTGTGGCCAAGCATATGGTCAATTTTTGAGAATGTTCCATGCACAGATGAGAAAAATTTACTTGCTTCAGTTTGGGGGTCCATTTGTTTTATAGCCCACTTTAATTCCAGACTTTCTTTGTTGATTTTGTGGCTCAATGACCTGTTTAGTGTTGTCAGTGGTGTGCTGAAATCTCCCACTGTTACATTCCTATCAATTTGTTTTCATGGGTCTGGTAGTATTTGGTGCATAAATTCAGGTGCTCTGGTGTTGGATTCATATACATTTAGAATAGTTAAATCTTCCTATTGTATTGAATGATTTATCATTACATAATGGTCTTGTCTTTTTTTTAAACTGTTGTTTGTTTAAAGTCTGTTTTGTTTTATAAAAGAATAGCTACTTCAGCTCATTTTTGTTTTCCTTTTACATGATATATCTTTATTCATCCCTTTGAATCTGTAAGGTTTTTTTAGCCATTAGGTCTCTTCTAGGCAGCAGATCATTAGGTCTTGTTTTTTAATCCAATTTGGCACTCTATATTTACTACATTGAGCATTTAGACCATTAAATTCAGAGTTAATAATGATATTTGAGGTTTTATTACTTTGATAGTTTTGTTAGCTAGTTGCCTTGGAGTCTCAGTGATGTTATTGCTTCAGAGGATCTGTTAGTTTTGTACTTGTGTATTCTTTTATGATAGCAAGCATTATCCTTTTGTTTCCCTGTTTAGAACTCCTTTGAGTATTTCTTGTAGGGATGGTCTAGTCATGACGACTTCCATTAGCATTGGTTTGTCTGGGGAAAACTTTACTTATCTTCAGTTATGAAGCTTAGTTTGACAAGATATAAAATTCTTGTCTGACATTTTTGTTTTCTTTAAGGAAGCTAAACATAAGCACTCAAACTCTTCTGGTTTGTGATACTTCTTCTGAAAAGTCCACTGTTAGTCTGATGGAATTCTCTTTATAGATGAATTGATGCTTCTCTCTGGCTTCCTTTAAGACTTATTCTTTCATGTAGACCTTGTACAGTGTATTAGGCTGTTTTCACGCTGCTGATAAAGACATATCTGAGACTGGGCAATTTACAAAAGAAAGAGGTTTATTGTACTTACAGTTTCACATGACTGGGAAGGCCTAACAATCATGGCAGAAGGCAAGGACAATCAAGTCATATCTTACACGGATGGCAGCTGGCAAAGAGAAAGAGCTTGTGCAGGGAAACTCTCCCTTATATTACCATCAGACCTCATGAGACTTATTTATATGAAAACAGCAGGGGAAAGACCTGCCCTCATGACTCTGTTACCACCCACCAGGACCCTCCTGTAACATGTGGAAATTCAAGATAAGATTTAGATGGGGACACAGCCAAACCATATCAGATAGTCTGGTGACTATTATCCTTGGTAATGTTCATATTACGTAGTATCTCTCAGGTGTTTTCTGAATTTCTTATATCTGATGTTTACATCTCTAGCAAGATCAGGAAACTTCATCCATTACTCTCTTACATATGTTTTGAAAATGTCTTCCTTTTTCTTATCCCCAAGAAATGCCTGTAAGTCATAGGTTTGGTTACTTTATATAATTCCATATTTCTTGAAGGCATTGTTTGCTTTTTTAAAAATTTTTTTTATTGTTTTCCTGACTAGGTTAATTTAAGAGATCAGTCTTAAAGCTCTAAAATTCTTTCTCCTGCTCAGTCTAGGCTATCATTAAAGCTTTCAACTGTACCTTGAAATTTCATAAGTGAATTCTTCATTTCCAAAAGTTCTGTTTGTTTGTTTTTAAGATATCTCTCTCTTTATTTCCTGATTTGCTTTTGTGGTTTCCTTGTGTTGGTTTTGAAACTTCTCCTGAACCCTATTGATCTTTATTACAATCTACACTTTGAATCCCTTATCTGTTATTTTTGAATTTCCTTTTTGATTAAGGTTCATTATTAGAGAACTATTGTGGTCCTTTAGTTGGGTCACAGCTTTCAGATTTTTCATGGTGCTAAATATTCTTACACTGCTTCCTTTTTATTTGGCTTGCACTTCTTGTTGGTGAATTTACATTCACTTGGTTGGTTTTGTTCTTCCCTTCTTATGTTATGTTATGTTATGTTATGTTATGTTATGTTATGTTATGTTATGTTATTATTTCAACCCTCCATAAAGTTGTGACTGTAGAGTAGAGTATATTGGATAGAGTATTTTGACTTTGCTTCTATAGCCCCCTGCATGTCTGTTGGCCAGTTTTATATTGGGTTGTGCTATTCAGCTGACAAACTAGTAGGTGGTGCTTGTGGGTAACAGCCAGCTATAGAAAAAATAGATTAATATATACTGGATCTTTGTTAGTCATGAGGTGCTCTCTGTTCTTTCAGATAGTAGGCTGGACAGTAGAATGACTGGTGCCCTGAGCTTCATTTTCAGTGACGGGGTTGTAGGGATGGTTTTGCAGAGCTGGGCCACCTGGTTTGCATATGAATACCCACATGATGAGCACAGTCACCAACCCTGACAGGGCAGCTGGGAAAGCTACTGAAAAAATGCGCTAAGGGCCGGGCGCGGTGGCTCAAGCCTGTAATCCCAGCACTTTGGGAGGCCGAGACGGGCGGATCACGAGGTCAGGAGATCGAGACCATCCTGGCTAACACTGTGAAACCCCGTCTCTACTAAAAAAATACAAAAAACTAGCCGGGCGAGGTGGTGGGCGCCTGTAGTCCCAGCTACTCGGGAGGCTGAGGCAGGAGAATGGCGTAAACCTGGGAGGCGGAGCTTGCAGTGAGCTGAGATCCGGCCACTGCACTCCAGCCTGGGGAACAGAGCGAGACTCCGTCTCCAAAAAAAAAAAAAAAAAAAAAAAAAAAATGCGCTAAGGTCTCTGTGGAGGTTGAGGTGGCAGTGCCAGCTCCACATCCTAGATTGTCAGGAACATGATCTGTTTTCATAACCCACCCTTGTCCCAGGGCTCTTGGCTCTTGGTTCAGACACACACTGTTGTCTACTTCCAGGCTACAGTGTAGATGAGAGCCATAGGAAATGACTGCCCTGAGGCACTCTGCAGAAATGATTTTGGGACAAGGACCTCTTCACTCAGCCCCATACAGGCATATTTGTGACTTCCTGTTCTCCAGTGAAGTAACACTGCTACTTTGTGTAAAGAAGTGAAGAAGCTCTACCTTTTGGCATGTGCAGGTGGGTGTCAGGTGTGGTGATTTCAGCTGATTTGGTTAGCCCATCCTCAAGCCCCAAGGGACTGATCAGGTGCAAGCAGCCTTGGACTGAGCTAGGTGATACTCCAATTCTCAACCCCTCGATGGCCAACTGAACAGCATGTGCAAGTCCTGAAGGGACTAGACAAATATCAGGATAGTGGACTTGTTCTCAGGGTCCAAGAATTCGGGTACTGGCTTGATAGGTAGGGTTGGGCTATTCCTCAGGTAACCAACAGAACTCTCAGGCAGGGGCAGGCAGAATGCTTAGCTGGTGGCAGAATGACAGAACGCTCAGGTGATTACAGGCCTATGTGGGCTGGGCTCTCAGAAGTGCTTTGGGCCACAGCTGAAATGGTCAGGTAGGAGCAAGGTAGCTGCATTATAGGTCTTTCATTGGGAAAGTCAGGGTCACCTCAAGTGGAACTATGGAGTCTGGAAGCTGCAAGGTAAATGGATTGCTCACACTCACTCCCCCCACCCCACACAAGTAGCAATGCACTGTACTGTTAGGGCTACGTTTAGGGGCATGGCCTACCGACTAACTCCCTCCTTGGCCCAGGGTTGGCAGGGACAATTGAAGCAGTGGCAGCAGGCACCGTGGGAGCCTAAGGGCATATCACCAGCTTCTGGGAGCTGGACTTTCAGAATAATATTGGCCCACAGCACTACTTCTCACACGGGGCAAGATGGCTATGCTGGGGACTTGATGCTGAAGTGGGCAGACACTATTTAGTGAGGAGCAGGGGAGGCAGAACTTTGTGTGGTATGTAGTCTGCATACTCTTCCATACGATGGCTGCAGTATCTGTTTTTGTGGCACATGAAAACCCCCAGCTTCATTGCTCCATCCCTGGCAGGGTGGCAGCAGCTGGCTCCAGGCTGCTCAGGAATCAGATTACTGTGGGCTCTGATTCAACAAAGGCTCTAGCAGTGCCTCTGAAGAGTCTCCAAGCAGCTATCTGTTGGTCTGGAGGCCTGTGAGGTCCAAGGGGTCTACTCTGTGTCTGGGATTGTAAATGTCCATGGTGGAAGTGTAGAACCCTAGAGGTCTCTTCATCGCTCACCCCTTCTCCACATTAGGAAGCCTCTCCGAGCTCCATGCTGGCCCCAGCTCAGCAGGCTACCGGGCTTCACTTTCCTCTGCTTTCCATGTTCTTGTCACTTCTCCAATTGATTCCAATGTACTTTTTAAGATGATCTCCTCGAAGTGCTAATATTTACTTGCTGTTTCGATTCATCTCCAGGAGAGAGGGGCCCATTAACTGCTTCTAGTCAGTTTCTAGTCCTAAACGAAAGTGTTTTTCATAGCAGATCAAATTTATAGCAAAAATATATATTTATTATGAATAAAATTGATAGGTAATAATCAGAATTTCAAACAAAACAACCCTATTTTACAGCAAACAATATTAGAACCTAGCACTCCCAGATCATTCTGTCATACATCATTTCCTAAAAGAAACAATAAAAATAAAAGATCACTCCTGGGCACACACAACACATCTAATTGAAAAGTTCTTGTAATATATTTAAACCCAAATACATAGTACAGCACATCAGCTGTACATGCTCGAATACAACATAAACAATATCTAATAATGAAACTTAAAGTTTAGCCCTGGAGAGATCATTTATTTTATGGTTTTTTTAGAAAAGAAATTCACTTAGATATGGTATTTCTAATAAATGGCAGTAATACATTTGAAATTATATGTTTTAATTTCTCCACATTAAATTACAAATTAATGTCTTTATATAAAGGCAAAAATACTTTCTCTAATTAACATATTTAATAACTTAAAATTTCATTTTAATGCCTGATTTATAGTTATTTCCATAAATCTTGGCTTGTTGGAAATGGATGGTTAAATTTTTACTGCAAAACCTGAAATTAGTGTCTTATAAACTGATTTCACAAATTTAAAATATTATAAAAACCTTTAGGATAGATAACATTATTAATTATGTACATTAATATTTTTCAAAGTAATTGCTCATTTAAAAGTATATGTTATTTAAAAAATTGGGAGGGTTGAGGGTAAAAAATTTATTAAATGATGTAGGATTGGAGGCAGGAGTCATAAATAAGAAAATGTTTCACCAATAGTAATGAAAAATAATGCTTATAATTTAAAATTAACACAACACCTGGACAACTTTAAGGATAAATATATAGCAAAAGTGGATTTTTAAAATATATTTATTATTTAGAGAGTCAGCATAGTAGAGTTTATTAAGGAATTCAAGACCTCACATATTCTGACAATTCACTCATCAATATACTGACTGTTAAATGGGAGTATAAAATTTACTTTGTAGGATTTTTATAAGTATTAAAAAACTTAATGTCTGGAAAGCACTAAATGGTTTTTAGCAAATAGTGCATGCTTCAGTTAATGTCAGATGTAATGCAGAATGTGTTGTTCTGATTTGGTAAATGAAGTCATGTCTTTAAAATAATACCTCTTCCTATAAAGGTACCCCTTTTTAGGGTACAAGGAGGCTATTTTTTGACGCTTAAATACTTCTGCATTTTTATTGTGGTGGCAGCCACATGAACCTTGAGTGATAAAATTATATAAAACTACAGACACACACACACAATTGAGTGTATATAAAAACTGTTAAAATGTGGATAATGTCTACAGATTGTATCAATATCCATTTCTTTGTTTTGATATTACACTATAGTTGTGTGATTTTATCATTGGGGGAAGTTGGGTGAATAGTATATGTCAGGTCTCTGAGCCCAAGCCTGTACATATTCATCCAGATGGCCTGAAGCAAGAAGAATCACAGAAGAGGTGAAAATGGCCGATTCCTGCCTTAACTGATGACATTACCTTGTGAAATTCCTTCTCCTGGCTCATCCTGGCTCAAAAGCTCCCCCACTGAGCACCCTGTGACTGCCACCCCTGCCAGTCAGAGAACAACCCCCCTTTGACTGTAATTTTCCACTACCTACCCAAATCCCATAAAATGCCCACACCCCATCTCCTTTTGCTCACTCTCTTTTCGGACTCAGCCCGCCTGAATCCCGGTGATTACAAAGCTTTATTGCTCCCACAAAGCCTGTTTGGCAGTCTCTTCACATGGACGCGAGTGAAATTTGGTGCTGTGACTTGAATCAGGGGACCTCCCTTGGGAGATCAATCCCCTGTCCTACTCTTTGCTCCATGAGAAAGATCCACCTACCACTTCGGGTCCTCAGACCAACCAGCCCAAGGAATATCTCACCAATTTTAAATCGGGTAAGCGGCCTCTTTTTACTCTGTTCTCCAACCTCTCTCACTATCCCTCAACCTCTTTCTCCTTTCAGTCTTGGAGTCATCTTTCAATCTCTCCCTTCTCTTAATTTCAGTTCCTTTCCTTTTCTGGTAGAGACAGAGGAGACGCATTTTATCCATGAACCCAAAACTCTGACGCTGGTTACGGACTCGGGAAGACAGTCTTCCCTTGGTGTTTAATCACTGCGGGGACACCTACTTGATTATTCACCCACGTTTCAGAGGTGTCTGATAACCACGGGGATGCCTGCCTTGATCCTACACCCTTAGTGGCAAGCACCACTTTTTCGGGCGGCAAGCACCCTCCACCCCTTCTCTCCATGTCTCTACCCTCTCTTTTCTCCGGGCTTGCCTCCTTCACTATAGGCAAACTTCCATCCTCCATTCCTCCTTTTCTCCCTTAGCCTGTGTTCTCAAGAACTTAAAACCTCTTCAACTCACGCCTGACCTAAAACCTAAATGCCTTATTTTCTTCTGCAATGCTGCTTGACCCCAATACAAACTCAACAATGGTTCTAAATGGCCAGAAAACAGCACTTTCTATTTCTCCATTCTGCAAGACCTAGATAATTTTTGTCATAAAATGGGCAAATGGTCTGAGGTGCCTGATGTCCAGGCATTCTTTTACACATTCGTCCCTCTCTAGTCTCTGTTCCCAATGCAACTCATCCCAAATCTTCCTTCTTTCCCTCCCACCTGTCCCCTCAGTCCCAACCCCAAGTGTTGCTGAGTCTTTCCAATCTTCCTTTTTTACAGACCCATCTGACCTCTCCCCTTCTCCCCAGGCTGCTCTTCGCCAGGCCGAGCCAGATCCCAATTCTTCCTCAGCCTCTGCTCCCCAACCTTATAATCATTTTATCATCTCTCCTTTTCACACCCAGTCTGGCTTACAGTTGCATTCTGTGACTAGCCCTCCCCAACCTGTCCAGCAATTTCTTCTTAAAAAGGTGGCTGGAACTAAAGGCATAGTCAAGGTTAATGCTCCTTTTTCTTTATCCAACCTCTCCCAAATCAGTTAGTTTTTAGGCTCTTTTTCATCAAATATAAAAACCCAGACCAGTTCATGACCTGTTTGGCAACAACCCTTAGATGCTTCACAGCCCTAGACTCTGAAGTGTCAGAAGGCTGTTTTATTCTCAATATGAATTTTATTACCCAATCCACTCCCAACATTAAATAAACCTTCAAAAATTAGAATCCAGCCCTCAAACCCCACAACAGGAATTAATCAACCTCGCCTTCAAGGTGTACAATAATAGGGAGGAGGCAGCCAGATGGCATGCATTTCTGAGTTACAATTACTTGCCTCTGCTGTGAGATAAAACCCAGCTGCACCTCCAGCACACAAGAACTTTGAAATGCCTAAGCCACACATGCCTAAGCCACAGCAGTGAAACATTCCTGCAGGACTTCTTCCATCAGGACCTTGCTTCAAGTTCCAGAAAGCTGGCCACTGGGCCAAGGATTGCCCGCAGCCTGGGATTCCTCCCAAGCCATGTCCCATCTGTGCAGGGACCCACTGGAAATCTGATTGCCCAACTCACCCGGCAGCCACTCCTAGAGCCCCTAAAGCTCTAGCCCAAGGCTCTCTGACTGACTCCTTCCCAGATCTGCTCAGCATAGCGGCTGAAGACTGACACTGCCTGATTGCCTCGGAAGTCCCCTGGACTATCACAGATGCCAAGCTTCATGTAACTCTCACAGTGGAGGGTAAGTCCATTCCCTGTTTAATTGATACGGAGGCTACCCACTCCACATTACCTTCTTTTCAAGGGCCTGTTTCCCTTGTCCCCATAGCTGTTGTGGGTATTGACAGTCAGGCTTCTAAACCTCTTAAAACTCCCCAAATCTGGTGCCAACTTGGACAACATTCTTTTATGCACTTGTTTTTAGTTATCCCCACCTGCTCAGCTCCCTTATTAGGTAGAGATATTTTAACTAAATTATCTGCTTCCCTGACTATTCCTAGGCTACAACCACACCTCATTACCACCTTTTTCCCCAGTTCAAAGCCTCATTCACATCCTGCCCTTGTTATCTCCCCACCTTAATCCAGAAATATAGGACACCTCTATTCCCTCTTTGGTGACCGATCATGCACCCTTTACTATCTCATTGAAACCTAGTCACTCTTACCCTGCTCAATGCCAATTCCCATTCCACAGCATGCTTTAAAATAATTAAAGCCTGTTATCACTTGCATGTTACAGCATGGTCTTTTAAAGCCTATAAACTGTCCCTTCAATTCCCTCATTTTACCTGTCCAAAAACCAGGCAAGCCTTACAGGTTAGTTCAGGATCTGCGCCTAATCAACCAAACTGTCTTGCCTATCCACCCCGTGTTGCCAAAGCCATATACTCTCCTATCCTCAATACCTCCCTCCACAACCCCTCCACAACCAAGTATTCTGTTCTGGATCTCAAACATTCTTTCTCTACTGTTCCTTTGCACCCTTCATCCCAGCCTCTTTTTGCTTTCACTCGGACTAACCCTGACACCCATCAGGCTCAGCAAATTACATGGGCTGTACTGCCGTAAAGCTTCATGGACAGCCCCCATTACTTCAGTCAAGCCCAAATTTCTTCCTCATCTGTTACCTATCTCGGCACAATTCTCATGAAAACACACGTGCTCTCCCTGCTAATCATGTCTGGCTAATCTCCTAAACCCCAAACGCTTCTACAAAACAACAACTCCTTTCCTTCCTAGGCATGGTTAGGTACTTCCGCCTTTGGATACCTAGTTTTACCATCCTGACTAAACCATTATGTAAACTCACAAAAGCAAACCTAGCTGACCCCACAGATCTTAAAACCTTTCACCACTCTTTTCCATTCCTTAAAAACAGGCCTAGAAGCTGCTCTCACACTAGCTCTCCCTAACTCATCCCAACCCTTTTTTATCACACACAGCCAAAGTACGGGGGTGTGCAGTTGAAATTCTTACACAAGGACCGGAACCATGCCCTGTGGCTTTTCTATCCAAACAACTTGACCTTTCTGTTTTAGCCTAGCCCTTGTGTCTGCGTGCGGCATCTGCTGCTGCCTTAATACTTTCAGAGGCCCTCAAAATCACAGACTATGCTCAACTCACTCTCTACAGTTCTCATAACTTCCAAAATCTATTTTCTTCCTCACACTTGATGCATATACTTTCTGCCCCCCTCCACTACCCCTCAGCAAGCTTAACTCATTGCCTTAACTCAGGCCCTCACTCTTGCAAAATGACTATGCATCAATATTTATACTGACTCTAAATATGCCTTCTGTATCTCGCACTACCATGCTGTTATATGGGCAAAAAGAGGTTTTCTCACTACACAAAAGTCCTCCATCATTAATTCCTCTTTAATAAAACCTCTTCTCTAGGCTGCTTTACTTCCAAAGGAAGCTGGAGTCATTCACTACAAGGACCATCAAAAGGCATCAGATCCCATTGCTCTAGGCAATGCTTACGCTTATAAGGTAGCTAAAGAAGCAGCTAGAGTTCTAACTTCTGTCCCTCACGGCTGGTCTTTCTCCTTCTCATCGGTCACTCCCACCTGTTCCCCCACTGAAACTTCCACCTATCAATCTCTTCCCAAACAAGGCAAATAGTTCTTGGACCAAGGAAAATATCTCCTTTTAGCCTCACAGGCCCATTGTATTCTGTCGTCATTTCATAACTTCTTCCGTGTAAGTTATAAGCCGCTAGCCCATCTCTTAGAACCTCTCATTTCCTTTCCATCGTGGAAATCTATTGTCAAGAAAATCACTTCTCAGTGTTCCACCTTCTATTTTACTATCCTTCAGGGATTGTTCAGACCCCTCCCTTCCCCACACATCAAGCTCGGGAATTTGCCCCTGCCCTGGACTGGCAAATTGATTTTACTTACATGCCCCAAGTCAGAAAACTAAAATACCTCTTGATCTGGGTAGATGCTTTCACTGGATGAGTAGAGGCCTTTCCCACAGGGTCTGAAAAGGTCACCATGGTCATTTCTTCCTTTCTGTCAGACATGATTCCTCAGTTTGGCCTTCCTACCTCTATACAGTCCAATAACGGACTGGCCTTTATTAGTCAAATCACCCAAGCAGTTTTTCAGGCTCTTGTTATTCAGTAGAAACTTCATACCCCTTACCATTCTCAATCTTTCAGGAAAGGTAGAATGGACTAATGGTCTTTTAAAAAAGCACCCCACCAAACTCAGCCTCCAGCTTAAAAAGAGAACTCTGTCAAGGATAGAGCCCCAAAACTTGGCAACCAAGCAAGTCATTATGCTGAACGACCTTGGTCACTCTCTAATTGGATGTTCTGGGTCCTCCCAATTCTTAGTCCTTTAATACCTGTTTTTCTCCTTCTCTTATTCAGACCTTGTGTCTTCCATTTAGTTTTTCAATTCATACAAAACCACATCCAGGCCACCACCAATCATTTTATATGACAAATGTTCCTTCTAACAACCCCACAATATCACCCCTTACCACAAAATCTTCCTTCAGCTTAATGTCTCCTACTCTAGGTTCCCATGCCATCCCTGATCCCACTCGAAGCAGCCCTGAGAAACATCACCCATTATCTCTCCATACCACCCCTCAAATTTTTGCTGCCCCAACACTTCCACTCTATTTTATGTTATTTTTCTTATTAATTTAAGAAGACAGGAATGTCAGGCCTCTGAGCCCAAGCCTGTCCATATTCATTCAGATGGCCTCAAGCAAGTGAAGAATCACAAAAGAAGTGAAAATGGCCGGTTGCTGCCTTAACTGATGACATTACCTTGTGAAATTCCTTCTCCTGGCTTATCCTGGCTCAAAAGCTCCCCCACTGAGCACCTTGTGACTGCCACCCCTGTCAGCCAGAGAACAACACCCCTTTAACTGTAATTTTTCACTACCTACCCAAATCCTATAAAATGCCCCACCCCTATCTCCCTTCACTGACTCTCTTTTTGGACTCAGTTCACCCACACCCAGGTGATTAAAAAGGTTTATTGCTCACGCAAAGCCTGTTTGGTGGTCTATTCACACAGACGCGTGTGAAAGTATACTTTACCTCTCTGTACTAATTTTGTAAACCCCTGTGAGTCTATACTTGTATTAGTCCATTTTTTGTTGCTACAACAGACTGCCACAGGCTGGATAACCTCTAAAGGATAGAGGTTTACTTGGCTTATGGTTCTAAAGACTGGGAAGTCTAAGACTGGGCAGTCACATCTAGTGAGGGCCTTCTTGCTGTGTTATCTCATGGCAGAAAGATGGAAAGACAAGTGAGCACATGCAAAAGAGAGAGACACCAGGAGCCCACTCTTGCTATAGCTAACCTGCTCTTGCAATAATAATATTAATCTAATCATAAGGACTTGACCATAATATACCAATTACCCCTCATTAGTCCCCACCCTTCAATGTTGTTGCACTGGAGATTGAGTTTCCAACACATGAACTTTGGGGGAACTCATTCAAATCACTGAAATAATGTTTTCAAAACAATAAGTTAAAAACAGAGTCTAGAAAAGTCACAAACACAATTCCAGTTTTCTGCATCATTCATTATATTTGATACCTTATAGGAATAAGCCAGATTAGCTACTTAATTTTGAGAGCCCAGTGAAAAATGAAACTTCAGAGGCCCTTGTACAAAACAATTAAGATTTTTAGGATAGCAACAGCAAGTACTTAACCAAGTGTAGTATCATTCCAAAGGTAGAGTTATGTGAAATTGACTATACGCGTCACATGACTGTAAAGCAGCCCCTGGCAGCATTTTGTTAAATAAGAAAACCAAAAAGTTCAACTGGATATGTGGATAAAATGAAAATATCTGAGATAATCAGAAACTTACCAGGGGATCTAGCTAAATCTGAGAACAAGTGTTCATCCAGAAGATAAAGACAGACATTAAGTGCTGAAAACCTCCTTTATGCTATGTAAATTACGATGTTTTGTAAACATTAACCCAAGTGGCTTTGACAGCAGTGTCACTGATGCTCCATTTTACCTACAAGGAGTAATATTGAAAGATAAAGGACATGGTAATTGCAGTCTCTTTGAAAAATTTCAATACCTTAAATTAGAGCAGATGTAGATAATATTTGATAACTTTTAAAACAAGTAATAATAATGCAATAAAGCCTCTTTTATGTAGTTTTCCTAGGGTTTTTTTCCTCACTTTGCTTTTTGCATCTTGAAAGAAACTAATCTTGGATGTCTCTAATCATGAACTCATACACTTATCACTTTTCTTGCCATCAAATTATCTTATAAAGCTTACTCAGTAACCTGTTATATGATCAAAGTTAATTGTTAATAAATAATACACATTTCAAACATATATCAAAAACTTCTAGATATACAAAGCCTAATCAGAATCTATTTAATAATGGAACATACATGCAAACCAATGATATGTGTGAATATATTTTTAAATATCAATATTAGTGAAGGAAGGCTGTGAAGCAATGTGAGAATGAGTAACTCCAACTCAAACCTTTTTTTTCCCTTTTCTGATCAGTAATGAATTTCAAATTCATTTCAGAAATACTGTTTTTAAAGATACAAACTTTACATCACCATACAGGATCTAATGAAATGTCACAAGGCATGAAAATGGATATACAATAACTTAACTAATTTACACTGTGAAATTCACTACAAAGGTAGCTTACTGTGAACATTAAGAGATACTTAGTTCCAAAAACATCAGAAAAGTCGTGTTAAATCAAGTTCAAGGACCACATGTTACCAGACTGAAGTATGTAAAAATTAACATCTATAAGCCTACATATTAAATATGTAAGGAATATAGAATATATTGATCAACATTTCAAAGTTATTTTTGCCAAAATTGTAAATATTTTTACCAAATTATATAAGTGACTTTATTAGTTTCTAACAAAGCATTTTATAATGTTATTTTATGTCAAGTTATGATTTACAACATTTGTTAATATTACTTACTTTTAACTTGACCTTCTCTAGCTTCTTTGCCAATCATTTTAGTGCTGGCTTAAAACCTGGATGATGAAACACTATGTACAACAAGCCGCCACCATACATACATGTTTACCTCGGTAACAAATCTTCACATGTACCCCCAAATCTAAAATAAAAGTTTAAAAAAAGAAACTTGTTCACAGAAAAACGAATGTTGTGAACTATTTAAATTGTAAAAATAATGACAGGCTATGTTTACAATTTTATACTTGTGTATGTGTATAAATTGAGTGTTTCTGACAATGGCATTTTTAGCAATGTCATTTTGGGGAAAACAGATGGATCTACAACTGGGTTCTTTAAAATTACAGACAATAGTTTCCCAGCAACTGCTCTAATGTCTGCCTCCTCCGCCACTCTGCTGCTCACGCGGTGCAGACCTGTCATCTCCTCCATCTTCCCTTCCATCTCGCAGGAATTCACAAGTTGGCCTAACACGCAGAACATGTGTTTGGAAGCAAAGACTGAGACTTGGAACGCTGGCTTCTCCCAGAACGCCATGCTTTAACATTAGTATATAATTTGTATCTGAATGTGCAGCTACCATTTTCTCTGAGTGTATTGCTTTCAAAGGGAACGTTTTATTAAGTGAAAGTTAAGTCCTTCTCTCTATTTATATATACAGTATATATACATACATAAGGCTATATGTATACATATATATGGCTATGTGTAAATATATCTATTATATATCAAGGATGATTATGTGTAAATGTATTTATTATGCATCAAGGATGTGTGTGTGTGTGTGTGTTTGCATAAAACCAAGAGAAATTAGTAAGAAAGCTGTCATCATTTCCTAAAGGAAAATGGCTCAGCAGATCAAGCCGGAAGTGGAAGAGTGGGTGGCTTCTGGGAACAAAGGACCACACCTGAGCCTGGGTTCTGGTCGATAATAATCCTGCAAGTCATTCCTATGTCCTCAACAAAACCAGGGCAGCTGAAGATGTAAAAATTAACAGTGAGACAGTTGTAAAACCAGCTTCAATTTCAGAGGAGGTACTGTTGAATTTAATCAATAAACTGAAAAATGATGATAATGTAGATAGCCTCCTTATTCAGGGGCCCATTCCAGATCACATCGATGAGAGAAAGATCCCTAATGCTGTTTCTCCAGACAGGGATGTTGATTGCTTTCATGTACTTAATGTTGGGCAAATGTGTTCTCACCAGTATTCCATGCTACTAGCTCCCCCAGAGGGTATGTGGGAAATGATGAAGTGAACTGACATTCCAGCTCTAGAGAAGAATGTGATTGTAGTTGGGAAATTAAAAAAATGTTGGGATGCTCATTTTAATGTTGTTAAACACAGATGGGGCACATGAAAGTCCTGGAGGTGATGCCACTGTTACAATATCTCATCAGTACACTCCCACAGAGCAGTTGAAGAAAAATATAATTCTTGCAGATATTGTAGTATCTGCCAAGGCATTCCAAATCTGATCACAGCAGTTATCAAGGGAGGAGCAGCAATCATTGACATGAGCATATATAGAGTTCAAGGTCCCAAAATTGCTAAACTTAAGTTGGTTGGAGATACGGACTTTGAAGGAATCACAAAAAAGCTGATTACATCACTCTAGTTCCTTGGGGTGTTGGTCCCAGGACAGTTGTGATGTTAATGAAGAATATGATTTTTACTGCCAAAATTTTGCTGAAGGTTGGAGAGCGGTAAATGCTGAAGTCTAAAGAGCTTGTAGTAACTACTCATTAACTATTGTATCTTCTGTGTCATGAACAGCACTCTAAGTCAGTTCAAGAAGCAAAGCAGGTCAGCAGTATTTTTTGCTTCTTTTATACTAAAATAGATTAAAATGATACCTTGTATTTATTGAAACCGTAAGTGCTTCGGTGTTTGTGCACATAACTCTGCAATACCTCACCAGGGAACATTCCAGTATCATGCAGGGTTGTGTGATCTAGTCAAGAGCAACCGTTGACCTAGTTAGTAACATGGGAGTCACTGTCACATTGAGAATGGATGCTTAACTTTGTCAAGCCACTTCAGTTAGAAATTGGCCTTTCCTAGGACTACATTTTTCAAGTGTTATTCCAATAACAGCCAATACTCATTCTACTTTCCAAACTTTTTCAGTTCAGCTGCTCAAACCAAAAGAAAAATGTCTCTGGAGAAAATTAGGGAAAAAGTGTAAAGAAAAAAAACGGTAGTAACCGAGTAGAAACACATTAATTTATATATATATATATGTTATATTTATATATATATGTTATATTTATATAAGTTATAGATAGGTAGATAGATAGATAGATAGATAGATAGATAGATAGATAGATAGATAACCAGATTTATCTAAGTAGAACCGAATTGGCTAGGGAAGAAGTTGAAATCAACACTTGCAAGTTGAAAAAATGTTGATAATTTTCCTAAGCTGTTTTTTTGTGACTTAGTCATTGGGGAAATGTTTGGAGTTGTTTTATTTGCTATTAGTCCTCATTTAGGTATGTTTCTCTTAAGTGTGTGATCTCTCCATTTCAGTTTTCTAGGATTAAAAGGCTTGTTTCATAAATTATTCGTGTTTATTATCCTATTTGGTTTTTGCTATATATTTAAACTTCGTTGTTAAATTTTTGTATTGTTAGGGGAAATTTGTATAGCTTCTTTGAAATTTTTTAAACCTATTTCTGAAAAACAAACTCGGCTTGATAATCATTTGGGCAGCTTGTATAAGTCTGCAACTTATTTTTCCACCAAAGAGTTGTCAGCACCCATCTGTTTTTCAGTGATGTACACCACTGCCTTTCTCAAAAGACTTTTAAAAGCTGGAACTAATAATGAATTCTTTTCCGACTTTCTGAGTAGACGGTTTTTTAAAATGTTTTAATACACACACACACACACGAACAAATGAAGTGCAGACAATACATTAAATAAGCAATAAATAAAAGTACTATAAATACATATTGTATATATCTTTGCCTGTTAATGAATATATAAATTAATTGCCATTATTTTGACCAACATAGCTTTCCTTTTAGAAATATACCATGATTAATTTAATAAGTCTCCTATTGAAAGACATTTCAGTTGCTTTTGGTTTTTCGCTGATATAAATTATTCCAATATATCCTTTTAACAACACCTTTACACACTTTTCCATTTTTAACTTGAGCTAAATTGCTGGAAGCAAATTTCTAGAATGAAAGACATGAACTTTGAAAGCTTTTGACAATAAATGGGGGTAAGGAAGTTTATGCTTCTGCACCATAATCTATGATAGTGTATTACATTATTTATAGCAGAAACTGCGGGCAAAGCTATTTTTTCTTTGCTTTATTTTGTTTACAAATGTGGCCAAATATGCGAGCTTACAAGTGTGGTCAAATATATCACATGTGTTTATTTGTCTTTTGTGTGTTTTCTTTTTTTCCTAATCCATACAGTTTCTATGTCATTTCCCTCTTATCCCACATAGAATTTTTATATTGACTTATAAAATCTCCTTATTTGTTAAAGACAGTAAGTAATGCTTTTCCTGTGGTACTGGCTTTGATGCAGTTGCATTCTTCAGTTTTTGTTGTTTTATCTTTATTTTCTCTCTTGCATTTTGGTTACAGTGACTTTTGCTGTCACATTTGCTATTTTTTCTATGCAGATTTTTATTTTCCATGTTCTGCTAAAAAATTTTTATATGGTAGTAATAGTAATAAAAATACGTTAAACTTTATTCTATTAATTATGGTGTTTTATTTTAGGTTACATAAATAGCTTTGTTTTGACTTTGATTCATATCAAATTCATTTTGGTTAAATTGTGAAGTAAAGCACATAACTTTTAGATGCAATGCCTAATGAGTGCCCTAATTTTACTTTTGAGTATTTAATTTTTTTCTTTTAGTGTTGGTTTTTTTTTGGTTGTTAGATTTTGATTTCTGTTTCTTTGGTTTCAGTTTTTTTCCAGGGTCAGTATCAGTCTTAGTAATACAGCCTTTTAATATATTTTAATATCTGTTAGGACAGTCTCCCTTTCACTTCACTGCTCATACACAATAAGCTGAGCTAGTTTTATCCATTTATTTTTCCAAGCCACACTGGCAGAACGAGCCTCTTCATGCTTAGCATATCTTGTGAGAAGCGAAAATATAAGATATTAGGAGATGCTTTTTTTCAGAGCAATTTAAAAATCTCATCCTTATGAGACTGAGTGTTACAACAATATACATTTTTTCCAATGCAATTTCTAATTTAAATACACTTTTCACCAATAAAATGGACCATTTTAGAGATAAAAATATAAATCTAATGTTCATACAAAAACTAATATTAAGATTTATTATAGACTTTACAACAAATGTGTTGAGGTGAATGGAGGGGCAAAAAAGTTAATTGTAGAAAAACAACATTTAGAAAAATGCTCTGAACTCTAACCACATGTGACAATAAATCATCCCAAATAACTCAGACTCTAATTATCAAAGTCTCAGTGGTAAACTTAGCCAAGTATATGGAATTAATTTGTATAATTTTTTACCTGACTTCAGACATATCACCTGGAAATTAGATTGCATCTATTGAGACATTTATTTCCTCTAAGGAAACATTTAAAAATTTCATAGTCAAAAATTGCTATTTGAGATAAATTATCAACTGAGGAGTCAAAGGTCTAGAAAATTTAAGTGACTTTCCCAAGGGCACAAAAATATCTGAGTTCTCAACAGGGAGTAGAAACCAATCTCCTAAATCTAGGTGCAATTTCTATTGCACTTCACAGGGACTTTCTACTTGATTTTTATATTACTTTTTTTTTTCCACTAGTTTTACTGCAACCACGCAGAGAATAACGATTTTTTTTCTCTCCAAGATAATTCACATATAGTCGGGCAAAGAAGGGAGAATCATGTATGATTAAATGCCTCAGGTACAGTGATAGTGCCATTATAATTGGTAGCTAGATATTAAAACATTTCCAAGTTAAAAATACAACCTTGGGGATGTAGAAGGCCAATCTTAAAGAAGGCTGATGAATTCTCTTGAGGAATATATTAAGAAGACATCCCACCACATTCATATATCAACATTTTGAATTCTTTTAAAGTATATTTCCAATATGTTTAAAGTGATCAAGTTTCATCACTTATAATTTCAACCATAGAAAAAGAATAAAATAAAATGCAGTATATATGTTTTTAAGAATGCTGTACAGGTTTTTAAATTGTGTTTTGAAAAAATATTTAATGGTACAGGGGAATATTTTAGATAAAAACCTTAAGTGAAATAATTTTACATTGTGTGATTTTATTTTTAAAAGTTATATATTAATGTGTATGTATATATGTATATATTTGAAAATATGTGTTTAGATATGGATGTAACTAAAAACTTATTGGATATGCCGGGCGCGGTGTCTCACGCCTGTAATCCCAGCACTTTGGGAGACCGATGCTGGCAGATCACGAGGTCAGGAGATCGAGACCATCCTGGCTAACACGGTGAAACCCCGTCTATACTAAAAATACTAAAAAACTAGCCGGGCAAGGTGGCGGGCGCCTGTAGTTCCAGCTACTTGGAGGCTGAGGCAGGAGAATGGCGTGAACCGGGGAGGCAGAGCTTGCAGTGAGCCGAGATCACACCACTGCACTCTACCCTGGGTGACAGAGTGAGAATCCGTCTCAAAAAACAACAACAACAACAAAAACTTATTGGATATAGTTGACCATGTTAATATGTAGATATTTTATTGTTGAGACCCTTTTAAAATATTTTCTGAAGTCTATAATAATACATATTTTCCATTCATGAGAAAAATAATATTGAAATTATATTTCCCCACTTGTGTCACAGCAGGACTAGAACAATACCTTGATAATGCTTTATATTTGAATACTGTTTTAAAGTTTATGAATTTTTTCATATATGCTATATATTCTATAATTGAAAAATATCATTATTTTCAAGATTGCACTGGAATTCTTCGAGATAAATCAGCTAAGCTTTAGTCAATAAATTAAAAATAATAAGAACAATAAAATTAATTGACATTTGGAAAACTAGATATGAATTTAGAGAGAGATGAATAAACCACATAGTTCAAGCACTAGAAAAGTAAAATTTATTCTCTATTGTATAAAAATTTTGCATAATTGTTTCAGTTTTAAGGGCCTAAAATTGGAGAAAACTGTTTGTTTGTTTTTAAAACATGGGAGATTTGGTGAATGCAAAAGCATGATAATGTGTAATAATAATAACAATCATCATCATCATATTCAACAGACCTTGAGTGAATGAACGCTTCAATAAGGAGATGCAGTGTAAGTAAGAAAACCCAGTGCTTCCACAAGCTTCAGAGAAGTTGGATTCATATCCATGTATATTAATACAGAACATAATTCTCCTAAGGAAAATAATTACTTCCTTGTTGGATCAATCTCATGTGATTTTGGAGATAATTAAATGAGACAATGCGTATAAACTGCTTATCAGAGTGCTTAGCACATAAGTATTCAGCTCAGTACATTAGGCTATCTTTGGGGCTATCATCATTATTATTTTCCCTATGTATGGATAATCTTTGTACAGTCTTTGCTCAAACCATAATAATCTTATTTATTTCACTGTTCATAGGAAACTTACTGAAGAAGTGTAAGTTTATATCAAAATATACCTTATATATTCCAACTGATTTTGTTTCTGAAGTGTCATTGTCTATGTGTTTTACTCTTTTATTCAATAATACATTTAAACTTAAGAAAACTCTAATATGGAACCAGAGAAAATGTGTATTCCTCTTGGCCACAAGCTGACTATTTCCTGACACAAACAACTTGAAATGATCTCAGGGATTTGAAATCTTTTTAAGAACTTGAATTACAATAAATAATGTTTATTATTTAATGTCCTTTTACATTTCTTAACACAAAAATCTCCTAATTTCCAAGCCTGTATCCATCAATATTGCCACCTTGTAAACTAATTAACTCTTGTTTATATGATCATGACACTATAACCAGTTATATTCCTGAAATCTCTGCCATAGCATTCAATATATGCAGTGTATGTAAAAAATTCCTTTTGCCTTGTGATTATCTGAAATATGTCCACAAATTCTTTGATGCTGTACCTATTAATAAGTGAAGCTTAACATCTTCCCTTTCAGTGTGGACTGGACTCAATGACTTATTTTTTTTTTTTTGAGGCGGAGTCTCGCTCTGTGGCCCGGACTGGAGTGCAGTGGCCGGATCTCAGCTCACTGCAAGCTCCGCCTCCCGGGTTTACGCCATTCTCCTGCCTCAGCCTCCGGAGTAGCTGGGACTACAGGCGCCCGCCACCTCGCCCGGCTAGTTTTTTGTATTTTTTAGTAGAGACGGGGTTTCACCGTGTTAGCCAGGATGGTCTCGATCTCCTGACCTCGTGATCCGCCCGTCTCGGCCTCCCAAAGTGCTGGGATTACAGGCTTGAGCCACCGCGCCCGGCCCCGACTTATTTTTAATGAATAAATATGGTTGAAGTCACAGTGTATCACTTCCAAAACTAAGTCCTGAAAGGGACTGTGACATCCACCTTTATTTTTCTCAGATCACTCACTTTGTGGGAAGCCGGCTGTTTGGTCATGAGATCTACCTGTCAGACCCATGGAGAGTCCTACATGGCTAGAAAGAAACTAAGATTTCCTGCCGACTACCATTGAGTACTTGGGAGATAATCCTCCAGTCCTAGTCTACCCTTCAGATGACTGCCGCCCTGATCAATAATTTAGCTGCAGCCAGATGTGAGACTCTGAGCCAAAATTACTCAGGTAAGCTTCTTCTAAATTGTTGACCTACAGAAATCTTCATGCACTTTTTTAAACTTTTATTTTAAGTTCAGGGGTACAAGTATAGGTTTGTTACATAGGTAAACTTGTGTCATGGGGGTTTGCTGTATAGATTGTTTCATGACCCAGGTATTAAACCTAGTACTCATGAGTCGTTTTTCCTGATCCTCTCCTTCCTTTCACCCTCCAGCCTCTGACAGGTCCCAATGTGAATTGTTTCATTTCACGTGTCCATGTGTTCTCAACATTTACCCCCCACTTATAAGTGAGAACATGCAGTATTTAGTTTTCTATTCCTGTTAGTTTGCTAAGGATAATGTCCTCGAACTCCATCCATTGTCCCTGCAAAGGACATGATCTCACTCTCTTTTTTATAATTGCATTGTATTCTATGGTGTACATGTACCACATTTGCTTTATCCAGTCTATCATTGATGGGCATTTAGATTCATTCTATGTCCTTGCTATCATGAATAGTACTGCAGTGAACATAATCGTGCATGTGTCTTTATAACAGAATGATTTATATTCCTTTGGCTATATACCCAATAACGGGATTGCCAAGTTTACTGGTATTTTTGTCTTTAGGTCTTTGAGGGATCAACACATTGTCTTCCACAATGGTTGAACTAATTTACACTCCCCAGCAACAGTGTATAAGCATTCTTTTATCTCCAAAACCTCACCAACGTCTGTGTTTTTTTGACTTTTTAATAGTAGCCATTCTGACTTTGTGTGAGATGGCATCTCATTGTGGTTTTCATTTGCATTTCTCTAATGATCAATGATATTGAGCTTTTTTTCATATGATCATTGGCCACATATATGTCAGCTTTTGAGAAGAATCTGTTCATGTTTTTTGCACACTTTTTAATGGGGTTGCTTTTTATTATAATTTAGTTTAGTAATTTCTTTTATAGATGCTGGATATTAGGCCTTTCTCAGATGCATAATTTGCAAATATTTTCTCCCATTCTGTAGTTTGTCTGTTCACGCTGATGATAGTTTCTTTGCTGTGCAGAGGTTCTTTCATTTAATTAGACTCTATTTACCAATTTTTGCTTTTGTTGTAATTGGTTTTTGGCATCTTTTTCATAAAATCTTTGCCCATGCCTATGTCCTGAATGGTATTGCCTAGGTTGTCTTCCAAGGTTTTTATAGTTTTGAGTTTTACATCTTTAATCCATCTTCAGTTAATTTTTGTACATGGTGTAAGGCAGGGTTTTGGTTTCAGTCTTCTGCATATGGCTAGCCAGTTATCCCAGCATTATTTACTGAACAGGGTGTCTTTTCTCATTGCTTGTTTTCGTCAGCTTTGTGGAAGATCAGATAGTTGTAGGTGTGTGATCTTATTTCTGGGTTCTCTATTCTGTTCCATTGGTTTATTTGTCTATTTTTGTACCTGTACCCTGCTTTTTTGGTTACTGTAGCCATGTACTGTAGTAGCTACTATACTACATGAAGTCCGGTAGCATGATGCCTCTAGCTTTGTTCTTTTTGCTTACAAAAATTTTAGATAAAATGGCCTAGGTCATTCAGGCTCTTTTTTTGTTCCATATGAATTTTAGAGTAGTTTTCTCTAGTTCTGTGAAGAATGTCAATGATAGTTTAAGAGGTGTAGCATTGAATCCATAAATTGCTCTGAGCAGTATGGCCATTTTAATGATATTGATTCTTCTATCCATGAGCATGGAATGTTTTTCCATTTGTTTTTGTCATCTCTGATTTCTTACAGCAGTGGTTTGTAGTCTCCTTGTAGAGCTCTTTCACTTCCCTAGTTAGCTTTATTCCTAGGTACTTCATTCTTTTTACAGCAACTATGAATGGGAGTTCATTTGTGATTTGGCTCTCAACTTGCCAATATACAAAAATCATGTTTTCTATTTCAAGTCACTATGTTTTAAGGCACTTGTTTACATAGCTTTAGATAATAGTTATTTTTATCCTAGAAGTGGGTGTTAGGGCAGCAAAACACATACCTAAACAAAGAAATCCAAATCCTGCAATATTGGAGTGGATTTAGAAACCAAAAAGAGTTTGAAGGAAGTATATGTGAAAGCATCAAGATCCTTGAAGAAGCTGAAAATTTTGTAAGCTTTGAGAATACTGCAGATGAGGGCTTAAAAAAGTATGAAAAATCTTACTGGAAACTGTAGGAAATTGGATTTTTAAAATATAGTTAAGGATGTTTGGCAACAATGTCACCTATGGTAAGGTGGAAAGTAGAAAACTCACTTATCTGAGTGATCTAGCTAAAAATATTTCTTAGCAAGGTGTTAAAGTGTCACTTGGTTTTGTCTTAGTGCTTATAAAGCATGATCAAAGAGAGATCAAGAAGGACAGGAACCAAAGAGAGACTCACACCAGATATATACCCACACGTATAATTACTTTGATTTTTGACAAATGTGTCCAGGTTATTCAATGGATAATGGGATGACTTTTCTAAGACTGGTTCTGAAGTATGAGGGTGTTAATATGAAAAATAATAACACTGTACCCATACATTACATTACTTTAAAAAATTAATATGAATTCATAGACCTAAATGTTAGACTGCAAGTATAAAAAAAAAAGAATACTCTTGCAGTTTTTGGTTAGGCAAAAAGGTGTTAGGATGCAAAACATATGAATCACAGAAGATAAACTTAATAAATTGGAGTTCATCAAATTTAACTTATATCAAAATTAAAATTTAAAAATTTCATGAAAATATATACCTAAAATAAGTCAATTCTACTGTATTTAATTATACCGCAATAAACCTAACCTAATAAAAATAATTAAATTTCATGTTAAGAATCTTTTCGATGTTGTTATTGATTTCTAGTTTTATTACATTCTGATTGGAGATTATTTACAAAAATTCCATCTTGTTAAATTTGTTTGCCTTCTTGCTGCATTTTAATATATAGTACATTTCATGTATGTTTCATTTGCTCTTGAAAAGGGATATTCTTTATTATCAGAATGTAATATTTGATATTTCTCTATATTATCTTCCTTATTGATATTGATTATATGTTCTATATGGTTGCTTACTTATTTGTCCTCTTCAGCTATTTTCACGCAAACTTGAAAAGAATGATAAACTTTCCTAGGTTTTTTTTCTATTTATCTTTCTGTATCCTTTAGGTTCTATAGTATAAAGGTGGTTTGTATGCTACTTACTATGAAGTTATCTATGTCTAATGGATTTTGATTGTTAATTGTATCATTTTGCATCATAAATAAACTTTATTGCCTAATGTAACGAGGCCTGAGGGCTTCCTGGTTTGATGAAAGACTTCAAACTTGCCTGCTTAGTAGTATTTCCATTTGCCTGATAACTTGTTGTTCCTCTTTCTCCTTTCTTCTTACTTTCCTTTCCATCCTTCCTCTCTCTCATTTCTGAATCACCGTTTTTCAGATAGATGTTTCTCATGTGTCTTAGTTCTGGTTGTAATACCAAATTACCATAGATTCGGTGGTTTAACAACAATCATTTATTTTTTACAATCTGGGAGGCTAGAAGTGCAAGATCTAGGTGCCAGCATGGTGCATGGTTGGGTTCTGATGAGGGGTCTCTTCCAAGTTGCAGGCAGTGACTTCTAGTATTTTCAGATGGTGAAAAGAAGACAAGAGAGCCTTCTGAGGTCCTTTTTATTTTCTACATATTATGCATGTTATTTTATATTTATTGCGCGCGCGTGTGTGTGTGTGTGAGAGATAGAGAAAGAGATACAGGTGGGTTTTTCTTTAGGTGGTATATCTTTTTTGCTATTTTTTGATATTTATTTTAGAAGCAATGAAAAGCTTCATTATATTTAGCAGTTACTTTCTTATTAACATCTTTATAATATCCTTATTTTTTCCTTTCAATTAGTTTGTTTTCAGCTTTAAAACATATAATTTAATTCTTATCTATTCACTAATTTCTTTTATGTTCTCTGTAGCTAAGCTTCTACTTACTGATTGACCCACTTATTTGACATTCAGTAAGTTTTTCCATTTTCCCACTTAATATTTTCCTTCTGTTCTCACTTTTTGACATAATATATGGCATTTTTATTTTGCTTTTTTCCATCCTTGTCACATCTTTGCTTTTGTCTTTATTTATTTATTTATTTTAAAGACAGGGTCTCACTCTGTTGCCCAGGCTCAAATGAAGTCTTCCTCAGCCTCCCAAATCACCTGAATGGCAGCTAGGCTCTGCCAGGCTTTTGTCTTAGAATAAAATTACTGGCAATCCTTTGTCTAGTACTTACCTAATTACCACTTAGATGAAATTCATCCTCTAGTACATTGCTGAAGGAAATTCCATGCTTACATCACTGAAAGTGTTTTTGAATGTATAGAATTTTTTCTATAGCTTCTTATTGCTTAGTTATAATATTATGGATTCTAACGTCCTTTCCTTGTGTTTCTTGAACAATGCTCCACTGTTTTTGTTGTTGTTGTTGTTGTTTTGTTTGGTTTTGTTTTTCATTACTTTTCAGATGGCTAATTCCAACAAGTGTTGTCTTTTTTCTTTGGTAAGCAAGCTTATGTTTTTGTTGTTTTGGTTTGGTTTGGTGCAGGAGCCTCTTAGATATTTTTAATATCTTTAAGGTCTGAATAATTCCTAGAATATGTCACAAAGTTGATTGTTCTATGTCAACTTATCTGGGTATACATTCATCCTGTTCAACTAGTCATTTCGGCACTTTTATTCCCAGAATTTTTTTTTTCTTTTTCTTCTTCTTGCCATTATCAACAGAAAAAAAGAAAAATATATCTTTTAATTAACAGGAAGACAAGTCTACAACTATTTACCCACCTATCCTGAAGCTATGGAAGATACAGAGACCCTGAAAACTTGAGCAATGACTGACCAGATTGTGAATTATTTTCAAGAATGGTCAGTAATTTCATTGCCGTGTCAAAAGGCCCATGAGCATATGATTGACTGTATTTTTCTTGATAGTTATAAAATTCTCAGGACGAAAGACTTGGCACTAACTCCCAGTTTTCAGATGCCTAATTCCAACAAGTGTTATCTGTTATCTTGTCTTAGAATAAAATTACTGGCAATCCTTTGTCTAGTACTTACTTACCAGTGTGAGCTTCATTAACATTTGTGAGTTGTATAAAAGACCCTAGATAAATGCTTTTCAGAAGCAGCCTCCCTACAAACTTCATTAAAGATTTTGTCTTTTTTTCACAATGGTTTTGCAATTCTCCTCTGACCATGAAGAGGGAAGCTCTGTTTCGGTTTGTAGAGCTCACTGCTTTCTCCCAAGTTTAGTCAATCTGGACAGAGGGCTGGCAATGTGGATGGAAAAGCACTCCTACAAGCAAAGATTTTAAGGGGTTTGTAGGTATAGGACAGGTCAAGGGTTAGCAACAATTACCATCTCTTACGATAGACTATTTAGTAGTTGTGAACAAATAATTACTTCCAATTTGCATTTTTCTAAATTTCCCAGGTAATTTTTGTGCATTCGGATGTCTAAACTAAGGTATTTTAGCAACTGATATCTGAAGGCAGGTTGTTCCTCAATTGTTTAACTCATTTCGTAAGGACTGTGTAAAATCCTTTTTGACCATGTTGGTATTGACACATAATACTTGATGTATTCTTGGGGTTCATCAAGTTCTCGTTGCAAGGCTATGTATCACACATATCTTTGTAAATTCTAATTGTACCACTAGAAAAAGTATGGGTTTTGTGAATAGGCAGATCTGGCTTTGAATGCACGGTATGGCTCACTGTGTTATTTAGAACAACTTATGTATTCTCTATGATAAGTACTCTTCAATTTAAAATTAAGTTAAAATAGTCACAGTTCAGTTTCGAGATCTGTATACAATGGTTTTACATATTTCATTGGTGGAAACTGAACAAAGCATACACAGAATTCTGTTGTACTTTGAACTTTTTACAACTACATGTGAATCTACAATATTCTTAGTAAACATTTCAATTAAAAAGTATATATTTTGTCTTTTTTTTTTTTTTTTTTTTTTTTTAGGCAGAGTCTCTGTCGCCCAGGCTGGAGTGCAGTGGTATGATCTCGGCTCACTGAAGCCTCTACTTACCAGGTTCAAGGGATTCTCCTGCCTCAACTTTGCTAGTAGCTGAGATTACAGGTTTACACCACTATGCTCAGCTAATTGTTTTTTGTATTTTTAGTAGAAATGGGGATTCATCATGTTGACCAGAGTGATCTCGAACTCGTGGTCTCCAGTGATCTACCCGCCTAGGCCCCCCAAGGGCTGGGATTACAGTATTGAGCCACCATGCCTAGCCTATATATTGTCTTAATGTATCAAAAATATTCAATGAAATGCTGATTCGTCCTCCAAAAATCAACACCTTTTGATTAAAACCCATATGTTTTAATTTTTTTGTACAGTTACCCAAGAAAAACACTTTATAATAAACAAGAAAAATATAGGACCACACGTTATCTTAATTTTAAAGAAAATGTGTCTACGTGTACATATATAGTCACTTTGAGCATTCAACTTGGAATTTCTTCTCCTGTTAAAATTTTACAACAAATTTTGATAAAAATGAGCTACAAAAAAGGAAATGCATGAATGGTCTTTGCTACAATTTATTTTAGCAATGGCAAAAATTACTAAGAAATATGCAACTATCTCTATTAAACCACATTCTCGTCTAGGCTCTAGTTTAGAAAAATGCTTTTAAAAGACTGGGTTTACCCTGGATTGAGAGGTAAGAATGGTGATTTATTGATGTTTACTCAGAGTAAGTTATGTAATCATGTTAGTTTTCCTTTGTAGTTTAGTCACTGCCTAATCCTCCAGTTGTTTCTGTGAGTTACCTAATAGCCACTAATAAATCCTTACTGGGATCAGGCACGATGACTCAAGCCTGTAATCCCAGCACTTTGGGAGGCCGAGGAGGGCAGATCACCTGAGGTCAGCAGTTTGAGACCAGCCTGGCAAGCATGGTGAAACCCCATCTCTACTAAAAATATAAAAATTAGCTGGGCGTGGTGGCAGGGACTTGTTAGCTGAGCTACTCAGGAGGCTGAGGCAGGAGGATTGCTTGGACCCAGGAGGCACAATTGCAGTGAGCCAAGATTGCACTACTGCACTTCAGCCTAGGTGATAGACACTCTGTCTTAAGAAACAAACGACAAAAAACATAAAATAAATAAATAAATCTGTACTGAGTGCTGGCCTGGTTGCTTTATTTGAAAACATACATAGAAAAAATAACCTCAATACACATATGTGAGAACTAGAGAGCATCTTTAGCTTCTCTCATTTTTTTTTTTTCATCTTTTTTCATTTATTTTCCTACAGGTTCAGGGTCAATATAGCCAACAGGGCCAAATTTAAAATAGTCCATTCCTACAGTTTGCTGAATTTAAAAACTCTGTCCCCAGAGTGTACGTTTTCTAATTAGTAAATTAAAAACAATGAATTTTACAGTTTAGATCAGCTTCTCACGTTTTCCTTTTGGAAGGGTGTAGTATTACTTTCACAAAGTAAAAGTTCCCTTTGCTCCTCAAGTTAAGGCATCTGATATGGGGAAACTGATTGTGTTTCTGACTAATGATGGGAGTTAATAGTTAGAATCTTAATTGGCTTCCACAATTTTAAAGAAAATATCTTGTTCCATCTAACTTATTCATTATTTTAATTCAAAAGAGTTTCAGAATTCAAGAAAAGAGGCATGCTATTTGATACCTCTCAAAATGCTCAAACACATGTCAAATAACCCCAAGTATTTTATAGTACATACGGACAATATATATGAAGACTATATTTTTGTATGTATTCTGAGAGTATTATTATACATCAGGACATATTTGTAGATAGTCAGTAAAATAAACCTTGAATTCTTAATTCAAGGTCTGGTATTAATTTGTTTGGTTTACTAGAACTTGAGTTTCATTGTGGCCTCTGGTAAAATTGAAACTTGGACGCTAAAAATTAATTCATATTACATAAGTAAATTAATTAAAGAAGTTACAAATACTAGAGGAACTGTGTCCTGTGTTGTTGTATTTTATTCAACCATAGCCTACCATGTCCCCTGAGTGTTTTCGTGGAATACCACTTCCAGGATCCTATTGGAGAGGCAAGTAGCAATATGACAAAATATACTTTTACGGGTTGTTATGTGTAGCCTGAGGATGTAGGTGGGAGATTAGGCTACTGAACAGGGTTTCCTGAGTTCAATGAAGTTGGTAAGATTCTTAGGTAGCAGAGGCTAAACGTGTCAGTTGTCTGTCAGAGGCAATGTAGAATGGAAAAATGGCAATACAAATTGTCTAATTATAAAACCTTTTTAAGAGAGTGTTGAAGGCAACCAAAGGACATTTACTACTACATTTTTAAATCATAAACCTGGATACCTGACTAAGGCTATGATGATAAATAGTTAGAGTCCCTCTGTTAGAAATAAAGTTCAGAGTCATAAAGAAAAACAGCAAGTAAAGGATTTCTCAGCAAAGCAGATTTACTTTTGCATGGAAGGGTGCTTCTCATCGGGCAGGCTACTATGAGAGCATCCTGAACAAAGGCGAGTAGAAGCGTTTATTTTTTAAAATATTTATTTATTTATTTGAGGGAGTTTTGCTCTTGTTGCTCAGGCTGAAGTACACGATCTCGGTTCACCACAATCTCCGCCTCCTGCGTTCAAGCGATTCTCCTGCCTCAGCCTCCTGAGTAGCTGGCATTACAGGCATGCACCACCATGCATGACTAACTTTTATTTTTAGTAGAGAAGGGTTTCTTCATGTTGGTCAGGCGGGTCTTGAACTCCTGACCTCAGATGGTTTGCCCACCTCAGCCTCCCAAAGTGCTGGGATTACAGGCGTGAGCCACTGCGCCTGGACTGAAGCTTTTATTTTTAACTCGACTCTTAACCCTGTGTCCTTTTCTCATTGGCTGGGGTTGGACTGCACAATCTAAAGTAGACTCGATTGGCTAAACATTTAAACTTTTTTAGATAAGGTGGGTGTGCAATGGGAGACAGAGGAGAAGAGGAAGAGTCATCTATAGAGGACTAGAGAGCCAGTCTATTTTCAAATAAGGAATGGAATGTGAGTTGGGACTATGGCATGTCTGGGCGTGTAGTAAAATCAGAAGAAAAGGAGAAGAAAGGTAGTGGGGGAGGTGGTACTTGGAATTAGAGAATAAGAAGTTGAGTAGGCTGTTTGAAGAGAAACCTTACCATATCTCACACCCTCTCTTTTCCACTTGTGAACCACAAACACTGAGTGTTCTTTGAGGGAATTGGAGTCTGCATACTTCTGAGAAGGATCCTGCTATCAAGTTTAATGTATAAATATTGGTATGCTAATAAGTGGATTTTTAGCGTGAATCTGCCTCTTGATCAATACATTGGGACCCCAAATTCATACAACGGTTAATTTTCAACTGAGCATGTAGTTGGAATAGATATTTACCAAAATGTAAAATTCATTCGTTGGTTCCATGATCCATGGCATAAAGAAACTTTTGGTATAAAGAGCCAAGAATATTTGTTTAGAAATTCCTTATCAAACAAGCAAGCAGGCATAGTGCCCTACCCTGGGGCAATCATAGTGTCAGAATCACATCCAAGATTTAAAAGTTTTAGAGTGGTTATGCCTATAATACCATCATTTAATCTACCTATTTAGATTCTGAAAGAGATTGATAGGTCTTAAAATATAAAAGTGGATTATCATAAACTTAATAAAGTGGTATTTCAAGTAGCAAATTTGTCAAGTGTCAGTTCTCTTGCATACTGTTATTCAGTCTAGATAGACACTCATTATCATAATTCCATAGGACTTCAGAACGTGTCACTACAGAGAGGATACTATAAAAACATAGCTGGGCTTTCACAGTAACGTATTTGATTCTAAAACAGAAGTGGTAGAGAAAAGAATTATCTTTACATGGGTCCTAAAGGAACACTTAAATTGCGTATATTCCCATTGTGTCTATTCCTACCTCACCACTATACTTCTCATTTCACCAGAAGAAATTACTTTAGATCTGTTGACTGAAAATGAGTATAATTGATGATGGTTTACAGGCAGCTCTACTCATGGTTGTCAGCAACCAGAAAGGATAGCCCCCAGTTCAGTGGTGGCCTGAAGGAAAATGAAGAAAGATAAATTCCTGTGGGAAATTTAGTTCCATTTCATGGTCTATTTTATTTCGAAATTATAAGCACCTAAATTATTTTAAATACTAAGCTTCACTCCCATTGGGGATTTTCATAAAAATATTGATGTGACCATCTCATCAAAATTTGTTGATAGAAATAATGCTAAATATAGTTAATTTATATATTGAGTTGATGTTATACAGTGAATTGGAGACAGTTAAATGCATGGCTTTATTTACTTTTTATGATTCCAGCAGTTATTTTAATCTTGGAATTCACTGAAAAAAATTAAAATTAACCATTATGTTTAATTTTAACAATTTTATTGAAGGTGTAGGTGAGTATAATGTTACTTTAAAACTTTTGCCATTATATGCATCATTAAAATAATCTATACTAGAAAAAGATTAAATATTACTTACATCTCAGCTATGTTTTCAAATATTTGACATTATAGCAAGAAGTACAAGTATAATATAAACAAAAGCCAGATTATGAGAGTCAATAAAGGTATAACTTTACCTGATAAAAATACTGTAGTTTTAAAAGATTACCAGAGAACAATTGTTTTTCAAAAGATGACCCACCATAGAAAAAGAAGTACATCAATCCATACTTAGTTTTAATATCATTCTCTCTTGTTCAATATAGAAAGCCAGTTTTAGAATGTTAGACCAAAGAACATTCTTTCAATTCTCAACATGAAATAAAGAATGATTTGTTCTTATTAAACTTGGGTTGTTAAGACAGAATTATTCATAGTGCATTATTATAAGGCACCTCAGGGGCATTTGCAACATACAAGCAACAGAATAAACTTATTTTGCTTGCCTCTGGCTTCTGTGTTATGTTCCCATAGAAGCAAATAAAAAGCTTTCAAATCACTTGTTTTTCGTAATTCATTCAGCCTATTTTCATAAATCACATATAAATAAGAAGTCAGATACCTTTAAACTCATGAAGAAAAATCCTTCTATAGGTTTATATAGGGCCCAGAAGGAAGGCAATCTATTTGTGCCCTTAGTGAACAATTGTTTTATTCCTTTCATATAACTCGGCTCTTACACTCATGGTGTGCAGTAAGCTCTGCAGCTAAACACAGGTTTCAGTCACTGGCACATATACTAATAGTCCATATTCAAGTGCTACATTTGGTCAAGACATAACCACAATTCAAGCAGAGAATAAAGAAAACCTCTGAGCGATGATACTGTTGTCTAGTTGTTAAGTGAGCAAGCCTTGGAGCTAGAATTTCTGAGGTTCATTCTCTCCCCACTGCCAACCAGTTTCTTTAACCCAGGCAAGTTATTTATCCTCTCAGACTTAATCTTCTCTTCTGTAAAGTAGGAAAAATAATAGCCCCTACCCCAAAAGGTTTTGGTGAGGATTCAGTGGGTTAATGTATATTAGGAAGTTGAGGCAGAGATCAATACATATTAGAAGTCTGTTTGGTTTTCTATTAAATTCTGTAGAATGAGATTTACAAGAAGAAAACCAAGCTATCATTTTAAAAATCGGTATGTGTGTCAGCATGCTATCTGAAGACCCTGATGTAAATACTGTATAATAATAAATGTATACTCTCTTATTTATGAAATTTTCTGCAAAAAAATTAAGAGTTTAAGTCCTTGTGTCATGAGCATGCTTAGTTTAAAATGTTGCTGAATTATTCATGATAATTGAAATTGTTGATGCTTTGTTAAAATAAGAATGCATCCTAGTTTTACAGTAATCAGTACAGTTTTTGTTATTTATTAATAAGCCTCATTGAGTCAATAACTAAAATAAGGAAAATTAAATGATAGACTTGCTGCAGGTTTTATCATCCTCAAGGTTGCACCGTAATTGCCAAAATATTACTATGGAGATGAGAATGATTTCACATAGTCCTGCTTTTAATGATCTGGATATGCTCTTTACTGAGAATTCTATTGCTTTTGTAGATGTCTGATTATACTCATTTTATATGCATACATATGTATATATACATTCATATTTATATATAAACAGTCGCTTATTGCTTAAGGTTGAGGATATGTTTTGAGAAATGCATCATTAGGTGGTTTCATCATTGTACAAACATCACAGAGTATATTTACACAAACCTAGATGTCACAGCCTACTACACACCTGGGCTATATGGTAGAGCCTATTGCTCCTAGGCTACAAACCTGTACAGATTACTGTACTTAATACTATAGGAAATTGGAACACAATGCTAAACATTTGTTTATCTAAGCATATACAGTAAGAATATGGTATTATAATCTTTAGGGACTACTGTCGTTCATGCAGCCCATCCTTGACCAAACATCATTATGTGGTGCGTGACTGTATATACGAAGGCGCTATCTGTCCTATACATATCTTTCCCAAGAGTACATGTTTATTTAGTCTTGTGGATACAAAGAGGGCAGCGTAATTTCAGTGGGAGGGGAGGAGGTTAATAAGGAACTCATGCTTGCCAATGATCATTGATAAACAATATTCTAGAGTGGATAACCTTAAATACATTCTTATCTTCTCAACTACCATTGTGTGAAGTCTATCAGTACTCACAGTATCAGTGATGCTATACTTGGGGACACTTGGGAGGTGTTAGCATTCTGTAATAGCTGACCTCTAAGAACAATGGTCAAAGTAGGCTATATGTTGTTTTAGGGATAATTTAGATATATCAGCTTGTGGAGAGAAAATTATTCTAGAGTCTAACTTATTCAAGTGGGGAAATAATTGGAGGATGGCTTTGAGGACTAACAGGGCTCACTGTGAATTGTGACTGGACTAGAATTCTGTCTGTCTTCTATATGCTCCCACTGGAATTTATGAGAAGATTAGCTTTTATTAGTCCCTTGATATAATAATTAGTTTAGAAGTATAATTACTTTTTATTTTCTATTTGTCCTATTTTATAGGCCAAGAAAAAAGGCTTTATATGTAAACTATAGTACATAGTGGCACGTTACCTTGTCTGTTCCTTTAATGAGAAAAATTGCAATATTTCACCAGTAAGTATCTTTCTTAAAGGTTTCTAGTAGATATCATTTGTGATAAGAGTGTATTTGTCTATTCTAAAAGTGCTACACTGCTGGGTAATTTTACAAACATTATTTCACTTACTTTTTTTTTTTTTTTTTTTTTTTTTTTTTTGAGACGGAGTCTTGCTCTGCCGCCCAGGCTAGGGTGCAGTGGCCGGCTCTCAGCTCACTGCAAGCTCCGCCTCCCGGGTTCACGCCATTCTCCTGTCTCAGCCTCCCGAGTAGCTGGGACTACAGGCGCCCGCCTTGTCGCCCGGCTAGTTTTTTGTATTTTTTAGTAGAGACGGGGTTTCACCGTATTAGCCAGGATGGTCTCGATCTCCTGACCTCGTGATCCGCCCGTCTCGGCCTCCCAAAGTGCTGGGATTACAGGCTTGAGCCACCGCGCCCGGCCTATTTCACTTACTTTTTACAGCAATCTGTATAATTACCCCTAATTTCCAGAAGAAATAAATGAGACTGCGAACGATTTGATGAACATCAAGATTATGAAACTATTAGTGGGGTTTGAAATCAAACCAAGGGGCAAAAAGTTCATGAACTTTTTCTATAATACAAAACTTCTTACTTAATTTTTCTATTTGCTATTGTCATTCATTATTAGAATTTTAGATCTGCCCATGATGCTGCATGTACTTTAGTCCCTTGCTTCTTACTGCTTCTAGCTTTCAATAGTATTTACCATCAGTTATCTATGTTATCTAGAGATGGACACTGCCATGAAATCCTGTTCATGTCTTCTCAGGTCCTTTGAAAATTCCCTCACCCCCAACTGTATTAGTCTGTTCTCAGGCTGCTGAAAAAGACATACCCCAGACTGGGTAATATATAAAGAAAAAGAGGTGTAATGGATTCACAGTTTCCATGTGGCTGGGGAGGCCTCATAATCATGGCAGAAGGTGAAAGGCGCATCTTACATGGTGGCAGACAAAAGAATGAGAACCAAAGTGAAAGGGGTTTCCCCTTATAAAACCATCGGATCTCGTGAGACTTATTCACTACCACGAGAACAGTATGGAAGAGGCTGCCCTTGTGATTCAGTTATCTTCCACCGGGTCCTTCCCACTACATGTGGGAATTATGGGAGCTACAGTTCAAGATGAAATTTGGGAGGGGACACAGCCAAACCATATCACCACCCAACGGAAACAATACTCAGGAGTAGCATCCCAGAATTGTATATACATGCTTAGCTTCCCTAAATATTGTCAAAGTTTTATTTTCTTCACAATCTTGTCATCAGTAGGTTGTATCCACATTACTCTGACATATTAACTTACACTTTGGTCTGATTACTTAGAAAGTTTGCATGGCTATTTGGGTTATAACTTTTGTAAACTTCCTGTTCATCTCTTTGTCAGTTTTACTATTGTAATATGTTTCTTTCCACTGTTCATTAACTAGGAAGTGTCAAAATTTATATTGTTAATCTTTTTTTAATTTTAGATATTTAGAAATATCTTTCACTGGTTATTTATTTATCTGTAAACTTTGGTTATGACTGTTTATAAAGACACAGTTTTTATTTTTTTGTGTGTAGTCAAATCTGCCTTTTTATTTTCTTGTTTGTGCTTTATAGGTCTCATTTAAGAGGTTTCTTGAGCCCTTGTTGAGAAAAAAACTCTTCCCTATTATTTTCTATCATCTTATGCTTATTATTTCTTGCATCTTCGTGGCATTAATACATGTCAAGTGCAACATTATTTGGAATAAATTGGTAACATATCTATACTCTTCTCTGTAGAAAGAGTTGCTATTTTTCTCAACACTGCTTTCTGTGTGGCACAGTCTTTCCCTATTTCTTATAAACCATTTTCTATTATCTCTCTCTCACACATAAAACATACATTTTTGTTCCTTCTATTTCATTATCTTAGTCAAGTTTTTTGTTGTTGCACCAGTACTAAACTGTGCAAGTACTGTGGTTTCTTAGTACTTTCGGTATCTGTCAGTGAAATTACCCTTAGCCTCTTTTTGACAGTTGATTTACATGTAGCTTCAAACAAGAAACTACTACATTAAGGTGTATTGGCAAGATTGCAACACCTGCATCAGAATACTTTCACATCCAAGTTAGCATAAGATTACCAAATTGTCTCAGAATACCCAGCTGGAAAACTTACTTTGATTGTATGAATAATATGCATTATTTTGGAGACAGTGAAATGGTTGGATATAAAATGTAGCTATCCGTGCTGTACTTGGTATGCTTTTCCATTTACTTAAATCTATTTTTGTTACTTTTTTATAATTTTAATTTTCTCTATAACAATGCTAGCTCTTTATTTTGGTTCCTAAGTATTTTAATTTTTGATGTTAATATGAGTAATATTTCCTTTATGTAACATTTATGAGTTGACTGTTGATGCTATAGCAAAATGCTATTGATGGCCATAAGCTGGTGTTTCATCTAGGCACATTCATGAACTTTCCCATCTTATTATTCTCTCGAGTTCTCTTTTTAGATTGTCATACTGCATTTAAAAACTTTCTTCTCTTGTTATCCTCATGCTTCTTATGCATTTTTGTTATAGCTTTATCCTTCCCCTTCAATAATCTGTTAAACGTTAGAGGGAATAGTAAAGTTTCACTGATAATGTATTAAATTAAATATATTAATAGAAATATTCCCATAGTCTTTCCATTATGTATATTATTGGCTATATCAATCAGTAATATACATTTAGCAAAATTATATACCACATATTCCTAGTATTCATAAATTAAATAGTAGTTTATTTCATTATATTTAACAAGTTAACAAAATTAGTTGAATAGTTTTCCACTTTTTATTTTTTCCCCATGGTTACTTAAACTCTTATTGAGATAATGTTTACTTGTTCATCATACGTTTGATAGAGTTCACCTCTAATGTCATGTACAAGAAATAAAATATCTTCAAAATATTAAAGCAATAATAAAATATTAAATTGAACTTGTTACTTCTTTAAAAGTTATGTAAAGAACACAATAAATAAGCCAAAATAAATAATTGAATAAACAGGTATAAAACTTTAAGCAATGGGTATATAGAGAACTATACATATATCTAGCCGGGTGTGGTGGGTCACGCCTGTAATCCCAGCAGTTTGGGAGGCCGAGGCGGGCAGATGATGAGGCCAGGAGATCGAGACCATCCTGGCTCAGAGACAGTCACTAGAGATGGTTAAACCCTGTCTCTACTAAAAATACAAAAAATTAGCCGAGTGTGGTGGCGGGCGCCTATAGTCCCAGCTATTCGGGAGGCTGAGGCAGGAGAATGGCGTGGACCTGGGAGGCGCAACTTGCAGTGAGCCAAGATTGTGCCACTGCACTCCAGCCTGGGTGATAGAGTCAGACTCTGTCTCAAAAAAAAAAAAAAAAAAAAGGAGACATATATATGTAGAAAATGCACATTTGCATTTGCATTATGTTCCAATGAAAATTTTAGTGTTTACCACAAAATAATCTACAAAACAAGTCTTATTTTTCTCAAAGAATCAACATATGCCCTTTATTTACAATGTAATAAATATAGATGTTAACAAGTTTTTAAAATATTGCAAAGAATATAACATTTCTGCAAACTAAATGAAATACAATTTACTATTTGGTTAAAAAAGCAAATTATAAGGGAAATTAAAAATATAGCTAAATGGCAATGAAAACATGATATGTCAAAATCTGCATTAAAAAAGGTACATAGAATTTTGTAGCTTAGACACATGAGAAAACAAATTAGAGAAATAAAATAATAAATTGGCAAGCATTCAAGGTGAAAGAAAAATGGAGAAAGTTAAAACAAGGAATAAAATAATGAAAATTATAAACATGAATGTTATCAAAACCAACAATATGTAAATGAGACTTACAGCAGTTTTTTCTAAAAGTTAATGAGAAGGGTAAACTTCTAGTGATGTTAACGGAGAATAAGGAAGGGGAAAATATGTGAATGAAAAGAACTAAATATTTACTAACAATAAATATTTAAAATAATAATTACAAAATAGTATAAATGTCTACATGCTAGTTTTATAACATAAAGAAAATGGAAGAATTTTTAGAAAAAATACAATATGCTAAAACAACACAAAGAGAATTAGGAAACTTGAATAGGCAGATGTATACTAAGGAATATAAAATGAAATAAAAGATCCTTCTCTTTATTTTCTTCAAACTAATTTGATACATGCAACTTATTGTAGACAGAATAATGGCCTCCCAAAGATGTCCAAGACTGAAATACCAGAACCTGTGAATTTGTTACTTTATATTGCAAAAGAGCATTGCTTAATAATCAGTTGACCTTCAGATATGGAGATTATCCTCCATCATCCAGTGGATCCAGTGAAATAAAATGGGCCTATGAAAGTGGAATAGGAAGAACAGGACTTAATTAGAGAGAAACAACAATGAAAGAAAAGGCAGAAGAGGTTCTAAATTTGACAGGGACTTGACCCACCATTGCTGGCTTTGAGGCTGGAGAAAGATCATGAGCCAGGGACTGTCAGTAGCCTCTAGAACTGACAGGAAGTCAGGAAACAGGGAACACAGTTCCACAACTGCAAGAAACTGCTATCTGCCAGCAGTCCAAACAAACAAGGCTCCCCTAGAGCTTCCACAAAAGAAAGTAGCCCAGCCAAAACCGTGAAGTTAGCCTCGTGGAAACTCTTGGATTTCTGAACTACAAAATTCTATGATAGTAAGTTCGTATTGTTTCATTAAGTTTATAATAATATTTTATAGTGGCAATAACAAACTAATATATGATCTAAACTTCTTTCAACTTTTACTTCCTGCCTTTCCTTAAAAGTCCTGTGCTCCAGCTGTATAACATACTCTCAGTCTCACAGGGGCCTTAGACAGCACACACTTTTAAGACTGAATATATTTTTAAAATTTCTCTATCTCTCTTTTTTTTTTTTAAGTAGAGATACTTTTTCCTTCTCTTCCTAATGAGTCCTACTTAATTATCGAAACAGGACAAAAAAGAGTCTTCTCTGTAAAGACTCTCTTCTCTAGAACTTTACTGAATACTCTTTAGTAAAAATACTTAGATTGATTTCCAGAAGACAAGGACTGTATTTTACCATCTTTATATTTCTGGCCCAGCATCACATAGAGAAAGAAATAACAAGTACTTGTTTTGTGAATGAATGGCATATTGGTAGGAAATCCCTGATCTGAAAAATTTAAAAAGCCAACCAGCACACAAAACAGGAAATAAATTTAGGATACTTTGAAACTGAAAGAAATATAGAAATAAAGCTTTAGAAATTGTGTATAACTATCCAGCACTGAAAAAAAGAAGGAACAGATACTGCTTGAATGTGCATTCCCCTCCTAGAAATTGTCTTTTTGTTGATCCATGCTTCTGTCAATTCACTTTGACTAATAACCTACTACATCAACAGTGACATATCACTAAACTCTGGTGCACATTTTGGGCCAGAGGAAACGTCTTTGAAATTATATGCAGGATTGCCTGACTGCCTACCTGTCCTCATCTTTTAAGTATTTTATTTTTGGTGTCTGCACAAATGTTATCTGTCTTACAAAGGAAAATTCTCAAGGGTAAACATCAGGTCTATATTTGATTTACCTCACAATACTTCTTTCTTTATAGCATATACCAGAGTATTCTGCACCTTATATACATTCAAATGTTCTAAATCATTTTTAAAAATTAGAAAATGAAATAAACGTGATTTCACTCCTCACTAGATTTTCTATTATTAGCTAACTGGGTCAATCTGCCTATCTCTGTGCAGTGCACCTGTGTACACGGACCAGCAATCATTGTTCAGGACTCAGAGCACTCCAGATGGCTTTCCAATTGTGAACCTGCAACCAGAAGAGTAGGCTTGGGCTTATCTCTCAGTTACACTTGATTTTGGGCTACTGAGATATTCAAATGACTGAGTGTTGCATACCACCACCTTGATATATATCATGAACTTTATTTTTAATAATCCTATACTATTTTTTGAAAGTAATACTTTGGTTGGAAAACAGATGAATTAATATTATGCTGAAAATTATCTAAATTTTTTCCTCCAAGTGATTTTTCCTGATCTTAAAGATTCAAATGTATTCAATACATCACTAAAGAATAAACTGACAAATAAGAAATCCATTTTTAATTTATCAAATATGCAAAAATGAAATGAAAACAAAGTACTATTGATTTCAAGTGAAACTGTTCATCTGTCTTAAACAATCTATCACATTAAAAATTTATATTGTTTAACTTTCCATGACCAGATCAAGCTTAAAATTTAGTACAACAGCACAGCACTGATTAGTCTTTGATTTTTTCCAAATTGTCACAAAGTGTAGAGCCTAAACAATACCTCAATCTGTATAACGTACAAGTAGTTATTTTGTCTTTATGATAATATGAAAAAGCAATTTTATAAGACTCATTCAACATGTTTAGTGCTGTTGTTATTCATCTTTTGGAAATGGGAAAATTGAGGCTTACAGAGGTTAATTTACTGAGTACTAGAATTGCTATGTAGTTAGCATCTCTATTTTAGAGATTTAAGAATATTGTACTGAAAAACCTAAGTTCCCCTAAGGTCATACAGATGGTAAATGGCTGAGGAAGAAATTGAAAGGAAATTTGTTTCTTGCTCTATTTAGTAGTGTTACCAAACCAAATCTGCCACTATCTGCGTCCATGTTCAAAATGATAGCATCCAGAAACATTCATCTCAGATCTTCAGCACCCTCATAGCAAAATATAGTCACGTTCATGATGCTTTGGTGCTTAATGAAATCACTTTGATAGTATTAAAACGAATTTCTCCCTCTGAATAGATTGCACATCTAATCTACTAACCCCAGCCACTTTGTGCCAGAACATATTATTTACTTTTGTGTATTTGTCATGTCACCAGTATTACATAAGATTAAAATCAAAATGTTAATTTTTATTTGTGCAAAACACTGTGTAGCTTTCAAAATTTGTTAACATTTTCATATAAATTCTTATTGAATCCATACAGCAACCATGTACAAAACCTTGTGAGATGAAAGAAAAAGTATTTTGTTGAATTTATTAATTAAATAAAATAAATTGAGAGAAAATAGATAATATGCACAGTTACAACAACTAAGAAGTGGCAGAATAGCAATTGTATCGAGTCTTCCATGTGTGGTTCTCCTGGTTTTGTTTCATCACTTTCTCCTGACCACCTTCTCCTCACGCATCTCAATTCACTCCCCCTTAGTTTACAGCTGCACAAAATACACTAAACATGCTCTTAAAAGATGATTGATCTCTATTTCACGCTGTTTCCTTCGCAAATTTTTAACTTTTCTTTTTATGTAGAACATCATATTATATGAGAGAAAGAGTAAGACATTTTCAAAATCTTTTTGTCATTAATCATTCCATACTCATTACAAAATAAATATTTGGTAAAGCATGCTTAAATTTTGATAGGAAAAATCTCTTCTATGAAGTAATAATGCAACTGTGGACACTGCTGGTATAGTTTCCATTTATTGTAAAATATTTTCCAACTATAATATTAAATATGGAAGCACACTATTTTATTCATTTCCTAGTAGCATTAAAAGTGAAATTGCTTAGGAAAATGGCGTCTAGCTATCATATCCTAGCTTGTGGTCTGATAGACTTCTTGTCTTGCTATCATTTAATCGATTAATCTTACTTTCAGAATTATCGACATTTTCAGCCTTGAATTTAAGTACACTGAAAGTCTTTATCTTCAAAAGGAAAGCATATGATTTAAACTTAGTGTGATGCCATTTGACTTTTATATTGATACTCATATTACACCACATTTGTAAGGACTGTGAAAAATACTGTGTGCGTCAATTGGCTACTGTTTTATTAAATTTCACTCATTTAAAATGTCAAAAATAAAAGAATTAGCTAATCTAAAGCATGAAGTTAAATTCAAAAACCTAATGAGACGTGATGTGATATTATTTAGAAAAAGATTTTATTATATAAATCTATATAACGTTATATATATAAACATTATATAGATCTATCAACATGATTTTAGAAGCTTTATTTTAAAATGTATAATGCTTTAATTTTATTAATTCTAAGGTGGTAAATTTAAAGAAGACACAATATCTTGTTCTAATAATAAAAAAGCATATCCTTTTAACTTAAAAGTTTTCTTTTCCCCAGCCTCTATAATGAAGTCTCCAAGACAGTACACAGGCCCATGTAGATTGACTACATGTTCTTTACCATTTGAATCAGCCATTTAATGATGGAAACGTGTTCTGAGAAATGCATCCTTAGGTGATTTCATCATTGTTCAAACACCATAGAGTGCGCTTACACAAACCTAGATGATGATGCCTACTATACACCCAGGAGAAATGCCGTAACCTATTGCTTCTAGGCTACAAACCTGTACAGCAGGTTATACTCTACTGAATATTGCAGAGAATTGAAACACAATGGTAAGTATTTGCATATCTAAACACATCTAAATATAGAAAAGTTACAGTAAAAATATAGTCTAAAAGTTTAAATACGGTGCACCTGTATACAGAACTTACCATGACTGGAGCTTGTGGGAATGGAAGTTGCTCGGGATGACAGTGAGTGAGTGGTGAACGAATGTGAGGGCTTTGGGCATTACGGTTCACTACTGCACAATTTACATACACTGTACATGTAGACTACACTGCGTTTATAAAGAAATATTTATCTTCAATAATAGGTTAACCTTAGCTCACTGTAACTTTTTAACTTTATAAATTTTTATTTTTTTAAATTTTTTGACTCCTCTCCAATAACATGTAGCCTAAAACAAAAACACACTGAACAGCTTTACAAAAGGACTTTTTTCTTTATATCCTCATTCTATAAGCTTTTTTGTATTTTTAATTTTTTTTTTTTTTGGCTTTTTAAACTTTTGCTATAAATGAAGACACAAACACCCGCATTAACTTAGGCCCATAGAGTATCAGCATTATCAATATCACTGTCTTTCACCTCCACATCTTGTCATATTGGAAAGTTTTTATGGGCAAAGCATGCATGCAGCTGTCATCTCTTATTATAACAATGCCTTTTTCTGAAATACCTCTTGAAGGAACTGCCTGAGGCTGTTATACGATTAGCTGCTTTTGCAAGTAGCAGGAGTAGACCCTGAAATAAAAATTTAAAAATATAGTACAGTAAGTACATAAACCAGTAGCACAGTCATTCATTATCAAGTGTTATGTACTGTACATAATAGTATGTGCTACACTTTTATGGAACTAGCAGCATAGTGGGTTTGTTTACACCAGCATCACCACAAACCTGTGAGTAATGTGTTGTGCTAATATGTCGCTAGCTGATAGGAATTTTTCAGTTCCATTATAATCTTCTGGGATCACCATCTTACATGTATGTCACCATTGACTGAAACGTCATTATATGGCCCATGACTGTATCTGTTCTTCCAGTTCTTGTTATGGTTGCCCAAGGTCTAAGCATGTATTTGATTCTCAAGTTTCTCATTAAACATAATTCAAGATTGAAGGTTAAAATGTTATGGGATGTTCATTGGGTTGTAGTATTTTAAAGATTTTGTTGTAGTTTGTTTCTCATACAATTTTTTTTTTCTTTTTGAGACAGTGTCTCCCACTATCACCCAAACTGGAGTGCAGTGGCATCATCACAGATCACTGCAGCCTGGACCTTCCTGGCTGAAGCGATCCTCCAGCCTCAGCCTCCTGAGTAGCTGGGACTACAGGCACATTCCATCATGCCTGGCTTATGTATAGATATCTGAGATGAAGTCTCACGGTGTTGTCCAAGCTAGTCTCAAACTCCTGAGCTCAAGTAATCCTCCAGCCTCAACCAATCAAAGTGCTGTAGTTACAGATGTGAGTTCTCATATAATTTTAAGAGAATTAAAATTCTCTTATAATTCTCATTCTCATATAATTTTAAAAGAAATATTTGATCTATACATAATACAAGGTAGAGTAACAAAGCCCCAGGTACCTACATCCAGGTTTATTAAACATTTATCATATTTGGTCAAAACTCCTTCACAAAAAAATTTACTGACATAGTCAAAGTCCTGTGTAATGATTCATAACAAACTCATTCTTGCTAATTTTTCATTTACAGTAACAAGTACTTCCCAGAAGATGGTGCATTTTTTTTCTATTTATGTATTTTATAATCGTATTACATATGGGTGAACTCACCAAGAGAATATGTCATTGTTAGTGTGTTTTCAAAGTTTACATATATTGCATCTGTGATATTATGTTACAATTTGCTCCTTTTTTAAAAGCATTGTTTCAGATTTATCCATTTGTTATATATAGCACTAATTCATTCTTACCCACTTTTCTGTATATTCAATCATACAAAATACATGCTCAGAACTAAGCTACTCCGTTATCACTTTGCTTAGAAATTTCCTCGACTAAATAGTCGATTTCGTTGTTCACAAGTTCTACCTTTCAGAAAAGCTCCAAAGCCACTTGTGCATTTTTAGGTGTTTGTTACAGCAGCACTCCATTTCTCAGTACCAAATTCTGTTTAGTCAGCTCAAGCTGACACAGTAAAATACCATAGACTGGGTGACTTAAACAAGATACATTTATTTCCTCACAGACTGGAAGGTTCTGGCAAAAGCTATCTTCCTGGCTTGTAGACAATGGCCTTCTCACTGTGTCCTATTTAACAGAGACAGAAAGAGAGAGGGAGAGAGAGAGTGAGAGAGAGAGCACGTGAGAGAGTACTCTGAAGCTCTACTGATGTCTTTTATGAGAGTAGGATTCTCCGCTAAACATAATTATCTGTATAGGAGATAATTATTCCCCATTTCCAAAAACCATCACATTGGGGGTTAGGTCTTCAATGTATCAATTTTGGTGTGAGACAATTCGGTCCATAGCACTGATAATTGAGTAATGAAAAATAATTAGACTTTTTGGGGGTTGTTGTATATTTTCTTTATATTTACACTAATTTTGGAAGACCAAGACACTACCTTGGTGTACTTGACAGAGGAGGGGCAGATGACATTTAAGAGATCAAGTGAGTTTTAGTTAAGATTTCTCTCCCTTGCACCCCTTGATCTGTCCTGTGATTATCAATTCTGAAATGCTTAATAGAAATAGACATACACAATAACTGTCAGGATTCTTATATTTATTCCTCGATGTATAGCATAAGGATTAATATTGTGGCAAAAAACACAAGGAAACCATAAGATCTTCCTTAATCTACCAAAATAGTAAATCTTAGCACTTGCGTTTCTGGGAAACAATGTAGATATTAGTGCTCCTACTAAAACTTAAAAGAAGTAGGTGATAGTGATTCCTATCACATTCACATTTAACATACCTTTTTGAACAATGTAAAAGAGAGATATATCCTGCATAATGAGAGTGAATTATTGTAAACTTAAATAGGTGATGACTTCAATTGCAGTTGTTGTGCCAGATAGAGTTTCACTGCTGGAACAAATAAATACATTATTTTGCACATATATGCAACTTTTAAATAGAAAAACATTTTTTCCTATAACAGCAAGTAAATGTCATGAGACAATTTTCTTTCAGCTGATGTGGTCAGCAGTACACCTTCATTGTTCCGTCTCAGGGTTGTGTCAACAGCCCAGGCCACTGACATAATTTAGTCATAAGAATAAGTATTGTATCTCCTTTCTAGAAGATATCAAGTTGCTTCATTAAGTTAATGATATGCTTATTCATCTGGTGAGCAGAAAGTAGCAACTACATAGATACATTGGTAAGACATGTGAATGTCAGAAGGTATAAAATAAATCCCAAAAAATTCAATGACTTGTTACTGGGTGAAATTCTAGGTGTCCAGTGGTGTAGGGCAGGGCTTGGCAAATAATTTTTAAAGAGACAGGTAGTAAACATTTTAGGTTGTGTCATACATCTCTATCACAACAACTCAAATGTGTCATTGCAACACGAAATAACCACAGTCAACATGTAAACAAATACATGCGGCTGTTTTCCAGTAAAACTTTATCTATGAAATAGGCAATGAAGTGGGTTTGGCCCGCAGGCTACAGTTTACCAAGATTTGATATAGGGCATATTGTCATATCCCTTCTAAATTAAAGGAAAAGTTGTTAAATCTTGTCCTTCCTACATCTAAGAAAGAAGTACAAGGACATATGGCCTCTTTGCAATTTTGGGGGCAAGCCTCGACTTACTTTGGCAAATTTCCATGACCGTTTTGTTGAGTAACCTGAGAAGCATCTAGTTTTGAGTAGGCACACAGTAAGAGAGTTTTGCCTTAGTTTCGCACTGCCATGAAAGCTGCTTGGCCACTTGGACCACGTGACCCAGTAGATTCAATGCTGCCTGAAGTTTATACAGCAAATAAGAATGCTGTACAGCCTTTGGAAGTACACTGTAGCGAATCACAGCGCAGCACAACTTCCTAAGGTTTTGGAATAAGGCAATTCTATCTTCTGCAGTTAACTCTTCTTCTTTTGAGAAGGCTTAATACCTTGGTAAAGACTGAAGACATGGCCAGGTGACAACAGACCACTATGCAACCTGAGTTGGTCATCATTAATTGAGTGATATCTTACCCACCAAGCCATAAATCTGGGCATACACCACAGCATACCATTATTAAATGGATGTAGATATATGAGAATGGCATCAAATACATCTTAAATAAATGTGCTTCATGACCAAGTAACACAGATGAGATTCAACAGGTAAGAAATCCTCCTAGACCAAAAAAAAAAAATCGTATATTTGAGTCTGATATTGGTGGTAGCGATTATGATATTTTTTGATAATTTACTACAACAGAATGAGATCATGTCCTTTGCGGGATGTGGATTAAGTTGGATGCCATTATCCTTAGCAAACTAACATGGGAACAGGAAACTAAATATCTCATGGTCTCACTTATAAGTGGGAGCTAAATGATGAGAACACGTGGACACATAGAGGGGAACAACACACACTGGGGTCTATTGGAGGATGGAGGGTCGGAGGAAGGAGAGGATCAGGAAAAATAATGAATGGGTACTAGGCTTAATATCTGGGTGATGAAATAATCAGTACAACAAACACCCATGACACAAGTTTACGTATGTGACAAACCTGCACATGTACCCCAGAACTTAAAATAATAGTTTTAAAAAAAGAATTTAATGACTAGGTTTACATGATATCTTATAATACAGACATAGCAGGTGGTAGAGTTGGAATTTCAAACAGTTTTGTCTCACTTGAGATCTTTTATTATCATTGTATCAAAACTATATCTGCGCTAATGTAAGTTTAGGGAAGAGATCATTGTTATCACACTCTCAAACCTTATATTTTAGGCTTTATTTCAAAGATTATTTTGATATTTGTATTTAGTTGTAAAAACATATTGAGAATTAACTGAGCTATATTGTTCACTATCAATTTATTATTATTTTTTTTGCAGTGACGCCACCAATCTTTAAGTGTAAATTTCAATCCAGCTCTCAGCCACCTGGGATGTGTGTGTGTATGTGTGTGTGTGTGTAGACACACATATATATATAACTGATTTATATATACCAGCTTTTAAAAATAATAATTAAGGCATGTATGGTAAAATTTCTGAGTCATTAAACATCTGAGTCTGCATTTACATTCTATGAAAACGATTTAGTTACACAAAATTCTCGGACTCAAATTTATTTCCCTTAAAAGTCTGTAATGATTTTACTAACATAGAAAGACTTCTGTAAATTTATTATACGTCTATTTAGCAGCTGTTCTTTTGAGAGCTTAGTGATTATATAATTTATTATTCATTATTAATTTTGAAAGTTTTCTTTATAGGACAGTTCTGATTGCATCCACCTTTCCATTTATTTTTGTTGTAACATGGTGACCTTTGCTATTTTCTCCATTTTCTTTTTAGCACTATCAATATATGTTTCCCATTTACACTTGTATTGTTTATTCAAATTTTCTGTTTGTAACCCTTATATCATTTAATTTTTACATATAATCTTGAGCTTTCACTACCCTTATAATTTTGTGCTGTTATTTAAAACAAAGATCAAGTCATTCCGTTTTTGGTTCCTACTGTTGATCATTTCCAGAGTTACATTTTTCCCATTGAGTCCATCGTTCCTTCAGAATGACTTGCTGATCCCATTTCTGCAGCATTTTTTCTCCATAAACCACATGCTTGGAAGCAATCTACCCAGAATCAGTGTTTCAACTGAAAGAGAATGTGGACTTTCCTTGGCTTCATTACCTATCTGCTTGAGTGATGTTCTAATTCACTTCTTAGATTTAAAGTTTGGTATATACAATTCTCAGTACAATTCTCATTAACCAGTCACCATTTATCAGGCACTGTCTGATTTTACCGACATTCCTGGGATCTCTGCATCTTCACAATATTTGGATCTCTGTTAGAGAGAAGTGATAGATTTTATGGGGATTTTAACAACCCTGAATTTTGTGGATATTTATGGTTTCTTTTTTTTCTCTTTAAAGTTTGCTTCCAATATTTCACTTAGGTGGAAGGAATGTGGAATATCAAATGGAAAGCACTGTGCCTTTGACTACTCCTTGCTTTTGTTTATTGCATTATTGGTTTGTGAAGTTTGATCTTCAAAAGTTTCTTAATATAGCACAGCTGATATGATTATATTTACTTCAGATGCAACACCTATGAATTAAGGAGAGTTTTGTGCTTTTCTGGTTGATTACACGCAAGATTTGAAAGCCTAGAAACAGAGTATGTATGAAGTGAAGGTGGGGATGTGGATAGAAAATATCTTTACCTCCTTTATCTCCTTTCAGGTGTGTGGTGTTTCATATGTCTTTATCAAGATAGAAACTAGCATTTAATCTTTACTGACATCTCATGAGATTTATGGGCATTGAAATTACTCTTAGATCCTGACAAAGATGCATGACCAATGTAATTGCCAAGTCTCGGTCATGATCTGATTTGAGCTTTCAGCAGCATTTGTCACAGTGGGTTAACCACTTACCTCTAGAGCTTTTTTTTTTTTTTTTTTTCTTAAGCTAAGATTCCAGACATATGTATTTCAGTTTTTTCTGCCTTATTTGTTGTTCCTTCTCAGTGTGTTTTGCTGGTTTACCCTCATATTTATGACTTCATAATTTTGGATTTCACCAGGATTAGTTCACATGCCATTCCTCTTCTCTCTGTACCTTAAATCTTAATGTGATTTTATCCTGTCTAATGACTTTAATAGTATCCATACACTTACAACTCTGTATGTATAGCTCTAGTCCTATTTTCTACCCTAAACTCTTAATATATATATATGCTTCATATATGTACATACATATGTATTTTCTACCCTAAACTCTTACATTATATATATGTTGCATATATATACCTACATGCATATTTTCTACTCTGAACTCTTACATTATATATATGTGTTGTGTGTATATATATATATACACACACACACACACATTTCTACACAAAAACTTTAAATAACATTGCATTGAATGCTTTTGACTTTATTTTGCTTCAGCATCCATTTTGAGTGCAGGTTTAGCTTTCTCACGACTGCCTTTAATAGGACCATTCAGGCATTTGTCCACAAATTTAAAGTGACTGATGCTTTATTTCACAGTATATGCTGAGAGTGACCTCTTCTCTCCCTCTCTCTCTGAGAATCAAGGCTCTATGAACTCCTCATCTGTGGCCTCTAGGAATGCTATGCACCCTTCATGGTCTATATGTACTAAAAACTCTTAAACGTTCACACTATGGTGGCATCATTAAAGCCTTGTCTCAAATTCGACTCCAGTTGGTGAGGCTACCATGAGGGCACCCAGGCAGGTGGATGTCTTGCTGGTGCTTCCTTCAGCCTCTAGTGGCTGCTGAAGAAAGTAGCTACCAGCTAAGTTGAAAAGACTTGACGAGTTTAATTCAAAACAGACATCTGGTCGTTATTTCCAATGTAAAATAATTTTGTACTGATTTTTTTTCATGGAGTTGCTCTATTTGAATGAAGCCAACTGCAAATTTTGGTTCATCCTTATCCCTTTTTATAAAGTCACATCACCATCCAATAAGTTAACAAACATTAACAGTTTTACCTTCAAGGTATACCAGAATTTAAAGAAAATGTGACACGTATACACAATAGAATGCTATTCAGCCATAAAAAAAATGCAATGCTGTCATTCACGGCAACATGGATGAGCCTGAAAGAGATTATGTTACAGAAAGACAAATACCATATGTTCTCACTTATATGCAGAAGCTAAAAATGCTGATCCCATAGAGAAGTGGAGAGTAGAATAGTGGTTACTAGAGACTAGGAAAGGTAGTGGAGAGAAATAGGGAGAAATTGGTTAAAGAATACAAAACTACAGGTAAGTAGGAAGAATTAGTTCTAGCATTATATAGCACTGTAGGGTGACTATAGTTAACAATAATTTATTGTAAATTGTCAAGTAGCTAGAAGGGAGAACTTTGAATGTTTCTGTTACAAGAACTGATAAATGTTTGAGGTAATGGATATGTTAATTACTCTGATTTGATCACATCATTATCTTTAACATGATTACTCTATGCCAAGCCTTTCACTTGAATTAATGTAATAACTTCCAAACTAGTCATCCGTATCCTCATGGAAATACTTCTCCATCCAGTAGCATGAGTGTTTTATTTTTTTAATGTAAGTCATAATACATCCCTTCTCTGACAAAACCCTCAAATTATTTCCCATCTCATTCAGTATAATGTAATGTATATATCTGACTTTTAACAGTCTATTACTACTAATATTTTACCACTTCAAGTGAAGTGTAGAAACCTCACCTCTACACTTTATCAAATTTTAAATATCACTGGCTTGAGGATCATATTATCTAATTTTTATTTCAATAATTAAGATTTAAAATAATACATTTATTTTTTATTTTATTTATTTTTTCTTTAAGACAGGGTCTTGTTCTGTCACCGAGGTTGGAGTGTAGTGGTGCAATCTCAACTCACTGCAATCTCTGCCTCCTGGGCTCAAAAGATCCTCTGACCTCAGCCTCCCTGTAGCTTGGGCTCAAGCGATCCTCTGCCTTGGCCTGGGCTCAAGTGACCCTCTGCCTTGGCCTCATAAGGTGCTGGGATTACAGGTGTGAGCCACTGCACCTGGCCAATATATTTACAAACACATACATAAACTCATAGGATTATATTATATAAGTACTCATGTAAAAACTCATAAGGAAAAGAAGAGTATATTGTATGTATCCATATTTCTGCTCTTTCCATTGTTCATTCTTTCTTCCTGATGTTCCAAGATCATTTGTTTTTTATCATTAATCTGTTTGAAGAACTTCCTTTAGTAAATTTTTAAGGGTAGGTCCATTCATTACGAAATTATCTTAATTTTCCTTTGTGTGTGAATGTTCTTTACTTTTCATTCCTGAAAGATAATCTTGCCAGGTCTAAAATTCATGGTTGACAAATCTTTTATTTTGGTACTTAAAAAATGTATCATGCCACTTTCTTCTGACCTTCTTAGTTTTAGATGAGAAATCAGATTTCATTTGAATTGGTGTTTCCCTGCAGGTAATTTGTCATTTCTCCTCAACTGCTTGCGAGATTTTATTTTTTTTCTTTAGTTTTCAAAAGTGTAATTATGATGTATTTTGGCATGGACTTTGGGGGCTTATCCTGTTTGTTGCATAAGTGATGAAGATGTTGTTATCTTTCAATTTATAAGATGGTAGCACAATTGGTTTGATAGGAAAAGCGAAATGAAAACGGTAGTAGAAAGATCAAAAAGGGTCTTCAAGAGGCAATTTAATATATTAAAAATGTAATAAACTTTATATGAATAAAATAGTTCACCACAGAGCAAGGGGTACTTCAAAATTAATGGCTAAAAGACAAATGTGAAAAGGAAAGTCTAAACAAAAGAAATAGATGGTATGGACAGATTTTTCTATCCTATAGTAAACAAGTTGGCTAATGATCCTCCCTCATTCTTGGGAAGAAAGCCTCTAAACCTTTGGAGTTTTAAAATTATTAGTACTGTCTTCATTAGTCATAATGTGCCCTAATAGTTGATGCTACTAAAGTGACTCCTGGTGGGCCCTTAGGTAGTTTATGCTAATGAGACTCAGGACTGGGGCTGACCATGTCAGAAAGACCAACCAAATGATTAGACAGTTGGGGCTTTCAGACATGAAATTACCAGTCTCACCTCGGAGTGAAGAAGGCTGGAGATTGAGTCAAATCTTGTGGCCAAAAACTCAGTCAGTCATGCCTGCATGATGAAACCCCAACAAAATCTCTGGACACTGAAACTTGGGTGAGCTTTGCTGGAAACAATATTTTGTGAGTATTGGCACATTTCACCTTTCTGGCACGTTGATGCACCAGAAAGATGACATGTTCTTGAAGATATAGAAGCTTCACATTTGGTACCCTCCTAGACCTCTCCCTCTCTGCCTCTTCTTTTGACTTGTTGTAATTTGTAACCTTTTGTTACAATTAAACTGCATTCATAAGTATAATATTTTCAGTGACCTCTGTGAGTCTTTCTAGCAAATAATTAAACTAAAACTGGTGGTGGGAGCCCTGAAATTTGTAGCCAGAAGATCAGAAGCGTGGGTACCCCAGAATCCGTGAGCGTGCAGCTATTGTCTGAAATGACAGCAGTCTTGAAGAAGAATGTGCCCTTAACTTGTGAAGTTTGGCCTAACTCCTAGTAGGCAGCATCCAAAATCATTGCATTTCCAAAAGTGCTTTGGTTGAAGCTGTTTTTGTCAATGCTATTAAAATAAATCCTGAGGTTATTTTTTTCCATATTACTATCTGCAAGTCCAGAAAGATCTTTTAGTAATTAGATTTTTAAAATTTATTTTACATTATAGTGTGGTGCTTTTTATATTTTTAAGGAAATGCACATGACTTTAAAATGCTGATTGTGAATAGAACAATCAATGAATAAATTGCAATTGTTGCACTGTTGCAATTATTATATTTTGTAATTTATATAACATGTTATTTTTCTGTGTTCAGCTAAGCCAGAGTTTTTAATGGTAGCAAATGGACAATAGACACAGCAGTCTTCATTTGATTTTCAAGACTTGTTTGTGTAAATTAAATTGCATTATAAGACACATGAGCTTTTGATTTCATTTTTATCTATCTATTTATTTTGCATGATATTTTATATTGTAATATGTCCTTTTTAAAAATCAATATGGTATTTTTTGGGAGAGGACACTTCAGTCCAGTACCCTCATCATCAGAATCTGGAAGTAAGAGAATGTTCTAAAACTTATTCTTGTTGCAAACTAATAGTAATTGGAGTTAGAGGAATCCACTGATTGATTCAAAGTAGAATTTGAACCTTTGCTATGATCTGCTAAGACCAAAAGCTTTTTGCATTAAAAGCACAATCATAGGAAGCATTAATTTCCAGAAATGCCAAGATTTATATCACAGCATAATTTCTAATAGATTGGTGGCTGAGAACTATAGAAAATAGGTAGATGATAAATAAAGTACATTCGGTCCTCCAAATTTGTGAGTTCCACATCTGTGGATTCAACAAATCTCAGATTAAAATATTTGAGGATAAAAAAGGATGATTGCATCTGTACTGAACAGATATAGACATTTGTTCTTGTCATTATTTCCTAAATGTTATAGTATAACAACTATTTACATAGCAATTACATTGTATTAGGTATTAGAAGTCACCCTGAGAATCTCGAGTTGATTTAAAGTATGCTAGAGGATGTGCTAGGTACTGTGCAAATACTCTGCCATTGTATACAAGGGCATCCTCCATTTTATGTAAGAACATCTGTGAATTTTGGTATTTATGGGGGGTCCTGGAACCAATCCCACATGGATACCAAGGAATGACTATGAGAAAAATAAACACAGGAAAAACAATGTTTGCCTAAAACTATGTAAGACAGGGCACAAGGAGTTCTGCATGTGTATCTTTCTGAGTCTAAGAGAAGTATCACCAAAAAGAGCCATGCATTGTTCTGCACTTTACCAGCAGTTAGTGAAGCAGCTTTGGAACCGCTACTAATTCCAGGCATTTCTGGGAGCATAAAAAGGAACAATGGCTGCAGAGGCCAGAGTATTCAGGGGAGCAGTGGTGTCACCTGTTAGAGTCCATACTTCCTACAGGAGCATAATAGTGCCTGACAATATGGGGGGATGTTGAGAGGGATGAAAAGACTTCAAAGGGGCCCACTTTGGCCAGAGAGAACACTGTAGTGCCTGCTGAAGATGGTGAAACTACCAAGGAACTGGAAGAATAGAATCAAGCAAAATGAACACCCTTATAAAAGACAAATGGGAAAGCTCCTGGGGCCTCCAAAATTTTTTTGAGAAAGAATAATAAAAGAATATTTGGGTACTATTCGTGGGTAAATGCCCATGGTTTTGTGATAAAATTGCTAATGAAATTACAGGCAGCTGAGATCTGGGCAAATTCAGGGTATGTGTAGGTAACTTTTTTTAAATAATATTTTTTGTAACTAGATAATAAAATTATAATTGTAAAAGAATGGATGACTTGTTATCAAAATATATTTTGGTAGTCCCATAGTTATCTGAGTTGCTGTTATCGCTGATTCATTAATGCTGAAATAAATTTTTAAAAGCATAACTGGAAGTATTTTAAAAGTTACATTATGGAGATGAAGCAAAAACAGCCATTATTTTAAAATCTTAACATTGCCCAGGAAAAGTGATGAATAATTTATATGGAATAAATCCAACAATTTTCAGTAATGTATATAAAGCACTATTTTATAGTGTCTCTTCTTCAAAAGTAATATATTTTCTTTGCTCATTCAAAAACAGATGTTTTTGAGATATAATGCTGAAAACTGTTGTCAAGTAACTTGTCTTTGATATACGTAGTCTTCAGGCTGTGAATGAGCTGTGTACCAGGAGTTCTTGGTTAGTCAGTTTACTCAATTTAAAGTCTGAAATACATGCTCCTGTAGAATCAATGTTATAAGAAGTGTCTAGGTCCTCAGTGCAGATCAATCACTTCTGCCTGATTTTCACAATCTCTGAGAGGAGTTAACAGTTACTTGTTGGTAGCAGAAGAATGGTAAGGTTAAGGAGAGAAAAAAAAAAAAAAAAACACGAGACTAAAACACCATCATATTACTTTCTTTTATTAACTCCATGGGCCACCACATTGATGATTGCTTATGAGATATCATATTCCTTTATTCTTTAGATTTAATATCCTTATTCCAGCCTGTCACAACCTCTGAAACCTGGACCCACTTGAGCACTGTTTCAAGTTTCAGAGACCTGTGGTTACAATACTCTGAAAACCTACCTCACTACTTCCTGATAAGTGTGGAGCAAAAACAGGGAGAAAAATTCTCAATCTTGCTTTCAAAGTTTAAGTGAAGCGTAGAAGTGAGAGCATATATTTATATCTGCCATTCCAAGATGAAACTTAGTAGTTAGTAGGCAATGTATTTATTCAACAAACATGTATTGAAGAAACTTTTGTTGAATAAATATGGAATATTTTGTTGAATAAATGTGGAAAGTGCTGGGAATACAATGTTGAACCTAGCCTTTAACCACACAGAACTGAGAGGTAAACAATCCTACAAAAATAAAATAAATAAAACCACAAAGCTATGATAGCATAAGTGGGCATGAGATGGCTCACTTGTATGTTTGACAATTGACTGAGACCTGTACAATAATAGAAGGTAGTTACAGGTGGAGAGTGGGGGAAAGCATTGTAAGTAGAAGAGCTATCAAGAGTGAAAAATTATGGAGAGCACCAGGTGCTGAAACCACGAAAGACTAAGCACTGTGCAGAGCCCATGGAATGATTTGCGTGTGAATGAATATGGTAGGAAGGGAGGAAGACTAACGTCATTGCATTTACATTTCAAAAATGGCATCTGGCTACTAATGAGTGGATGCAGATAAGAATGGGGGCAGAAAAGCAGGGTATTGAGGAGATGATGGTAGCTTGCATTCAGATGATGGTGTGAGGGATTGAGGTGGGTGAATTCTAGAGGTTTTAAGAGATTTCTGATTAAGTCTTGCAATGGATCAAATAAAGGTATTGAGAAAGAAAACTATCCCAACTCAGTATCAAATATAAAACCTCCTTGAACAGGCTGTGACAGTTGCATAGGCACATTTATATATGTGAGAAAAAGCAGAGAGCTCTCTTGAATTTTTTATGACTTACATGTGACATAGACCTGATCCATATGACACCATTGGCCAAGACAAAAGCAAAAACTTTTCTGAAAATGAGAACCAGAGTGTTAGCCAATTATTCACAAACCACAGGGTGCAGAATATACAGCCAAAGTCTGGGACAATGAAGGAAGATAGTTGAAATACCAGAAAATGCCCTACAATACCGGGCAAACTGAGGTCAAGAATGTAGAAAGACACTGCTAAACTAGCCATTGTCAAGTATGCTTAGTGTCCCCAACTGTGACTTGGATATAATTAATCTGGAGGCATGTAGCACCCAGATTCTATATCCTGGTGGATCATCTTTATATGTTTCTCAACTCCATTATGCTTTGAAGTATTAAAATAGAAACTTCAATATCTCAAACTGAGATACTTTGCTGCTTATTTACTTTAGAAAATGAATTTAATTATCTTGAGAAATGTTTGTAATTAAATACAGAGGTGGAGAAGTGAATCAAATAAATAGAATACTCAATAAATTAAAAAATAATTTGTGTGGATTAAAATGTGTGTGGTATTTTAAAAAATACAACATTAGGAAATCTCATAACTAAGTCTAATACATTTATTTTGAAATTCATAATTGATGCTCTTGGAATTAAAATCTATAATATTTGAGAAAATGTGTTTGGGTTTTAAAACAGTACTGTCATATAAAAGAGAATGAAAAGTTCACTCTATTTCATTCTTTATCATGTTTTCAAGAATTTGATATTTCTGCCTATGATTCTTAAACTTCTAGGCATCCTCCAGCAGTCTTAAGTCCTCAAACAAGAAGGCACAGAATTTTGAAGTGGAAAGCAAGCATTATTCACAGGAACCCTCTGAAGCTTCAGTTTAATCCAGAACAGACAGGGAATATAGTTCAGGTAACAGGCCTAGGTTGTGCCAGTGCCTTGCTGTGTTAGGCCGTTCTTGCACTGCTATAAAGAAATAGCCAAGGCTGGTTAATTTATAAAGAAAAGATGCTTAATTGTCTGAGGGCTCTGCAGTCTGTACAGGAAGCATAGCAGCATCCGCCCCTGGGGAGGCCTCAGGAAGCTTAAATGATAGCAGAAGATGAAGTAAGAAGAGGGACATCTCATGGCAAAAGCAGGAGCAAGATGAGGGTAAGGAGGGGTGCCATACACTTTACAATGACCAGATATCACAAGAACTCACTATCACAAAGACAGTGCCAACCCATGAGGCACCTGTCATCATGATCCAAACAACTCCTACCAGACCCCAGGCCCAGCAGTGAGGACTACAGTTCATCATGAGATCTGAGTGGAATCAAATATCTAAACTATACCACTTGCTCGACTCAGTTTTACTGCTTTGCCACATTAAGTCCAATGTGTCCTTTCTTGAGAAACTACAAATGAACAGCTACTTCCTACTAGGATCTTTGAAAATTCTACTATGTCAACTGGTGGAATAATTTCATTCTCAGAACCAAGATATTGGTCCAATTGAATAAACATTGTGGCTGGAAATACAAATTTCTCCCAAGTGTCTTTAAGAATAATAATGAGAGAAACCAATTTTACTTTCACCCTTTGTTTCATAGACTCATATTCTTTTTTTAAAAAAATTGTTTTCTTTTTTCTTAATTTTAGATTCAGGGTGTATGCACACAGGTTTGTTACATAAGAATACTATGGGATGCTGAAGTTTGGGCTTCTAATGATCCTGTTGTCCAAGTAGTAAGCATAGTACCCTCCTTCTCCTTTTGCAATCCCCATGACTGTTGTTCCCATTTTATGTTCATGCATACTCAATTTTCAGCTCCTACTTAAAAGTGAGAACATGCAATATTTGGTTTTCTTTTCCTGCATTAATTCACTTAGAATAATTATCTTCAGCTGCATCCACATTGCTGCAAAGGACATGATCTTATTGTTTCCTATGGCTGCATAGTATTCCATGGTGTATAATTACATTTTCTTTATCCAGTCCATGGCTGATGGGCACCTGGGTTGATTCCATGTCTTTGCTACTGTGAATAGTTCTGTGATGGACATGTGAGTGAATGTGTCTTTTTGGTAGAATGAATAATTTTCCTTTGGGTATATACTCAATAATGGGACTCTTGGATCAAATGGTAGCTCTATTTTTAGTTATTTGAGAAATGTCATGGACTCATATTCTACATTTTGGGGACATAACATCTTGTAATGTCTATTAATTCAATGTATGTATGTCATCTGGGAGTATACAACAACCTTCTACAGGGTGTTATCCTAGTGTTGTTGCCGTATTTACACATCTAAAAGGCCACTCCAGTATTCTCTAAGGCCTGTAACTTCTGAGTAACATGGTATATAATAGGATGAATGTATCTCTATCGTGGGTTCAACATTGGTTCCTGCTGATGACAAGTCAGACATTCAATAGCTGAGTTAATATGGGACACAAAGATCTGCTTCCTTTGAACCCACTAGCAGAGATCCATCCATAAATACACCCTTCAGAATTTCTTGAAGTTTTTCTTCTACCCTTGCACCTTCCAAGACTGTAATTATCTTTCCAAGCCATTTGTGGCTGCCCCGAAGTCCTTATACACCATTGCATTTACAACGTTTTCCTCCACTCAAAGTGAATGCTCACAGGTATGGCTCCACACTAGCTGATGAAAATATTTCTATTTATTACTATTTTTCAAGACCACCTGTAATTCAGATTGGAATGTATCAGAATTCTATTTTTTGTTCAAACCAACCTATCTAGCTAATTTGTTCTTTATTTAGACCTAAGATTCTTCCTTTACATTAGCTAGTCATAAGGATCAGTCTTTAACCTAATCATTTTAGGTTCTTTTGAGGGAAAACTGGGCTACTATTTATTTTAAACACTTGTTGTGGCATTGAAGCGTTCTTTATCAAGAGACCTGAAGTCCTTTTCAATCAATGAGCTCTAGGTCTGAGAACGAGTTAGGTCTGGAAACTGTCTGAGACAATATGAATTAGCATTACAGCAGCTAACCTCAGTATTTTGCTCACTAACTGTGACTTTTTGGTTTTATAAATCAAGTGATGTCTTCATGAGCTGCCTACTGTGGGTTCCCACTGTATCCTAGGAACACCATGGTTTATTAACAATTTTTCTAGATCCTTGCAGGTGAGTAAACCCAATTTTGCCAATCTTTCAGAATGGCATCCTCCCACTAACTCTAGTAGGCCCATTTCTGCAGCAGTCCTGGCCTCTATAGTTGTATAAGCACCCCAACTGTAGACTTAAAATTATTTATTTATTTTTTCATATTACACTTTGTCCCCTTCCTCAACATACATGAACTTTTAGAAGGAAGACAAGTGTCCAAAATGGTTGTTTGTCATCTGTCCATAGAACATATAACCTCACCTGAGAGTCTTCTTGATACCCTTCATAACCAGTTGCTGTAGCACAACCACAGACTTCAGTGCAGAGGTGCCCTCAACTATAGTTTCTGAGCAAAATGAAGTCAAAGCATGTACTGAAAGACATATGACATTGGAATTGTCTAAAATTTCTCAATATATTGCCTGGAAACTAACACAGAAGCCCTCCTCCATCAAAATTTTAATGGCCTTCAATATTTTAAATTTTAAGCAATGACTGCAACTTCTACTGGATTTTTGTAAGTTCAAAAATTGAGCATCAGGTTCAATTTAGTTATTTTTTCCCAATATACTCAATTATAAATTGAGCATTTTATGGTCTCTATTTCATCTTTGGAGCACATACAAAATTATTTCATTATTAAATTGAAATCATATATCTATGACAAGTTACAAGAACTCCACAAAAAGAAGCAAGAATCCTGATTAGACAATCTTCTGCCTAGTGAAGAGATTCCAGTTGCTGTTTTTGAATCATATACCATACATACATTGGAAAACTGGTTGTGGTGTTAATCGGTCTCAAACTCTAGAGAGATACATAATTTCCAGCATACTCCTCTCATTATATAATCATATAATTGTGGATAAGAATCGGCAGAAAGTAAGGACACCTTATCTGTTGTCATGAATGCTGACAAACAGAATAAATTGTAAGATATATGTTACATATTGGAAGTGGAGAAAACAAGCAAACAAAAGGAATTGCATAATAGAAAGAAATAATTTTCTACATACTGAGATGTAGACAAAGTGATGGTAGATTATTTCCTTAAAATGGCCTGTTAAACAACAACAACAACAGCAACAAAGTGATGGGAGAGTTCTAGAGAACATGGAAATGCCTTGGTTGGTAGATTGGGAACCATGAGACAGTAAGTATTTCCTCTGACACAAGTTAGCTGTAAATTATGTTTGTAAAAATCAAACAGACAAGCAAACATCTTAGTGGCCAATAACAATAAAAGCTCATTTCTCACTTGTACTACATTCTCATCTTTAGTACTGTGAGCATAAGAGGAACCAAATCCTCATGGTTATCCTCTCTTGGGGGCCCACGCCAACATCATCTCTGTTTCTAGAGTGCTGCAGTCTGTAACAGCACAGAGAAGGAGAGAGTGCCCAACTTCTTCCAGGAACTGATTGTTACAGTTCATTGGCCAAAGACAGTAATATGACCAAGCTTGGATCCAGCAAGGGAAGGGAAATAAAAGCCTTCCTTAGAGAAGGGAAGTAGGTTTTATAAACAGCATACCATCTACTACAGTGGACACTGGAACACATTTCCTTGTTGCCATCAGTCCCAGAATGACAGGCTCCCCTGAGTGTAAGAATTGTATTAGTTGCTGTGGAGAATTACTGTAAAATTCAGTTGGTCAAATCACACTTTTAGAAATATATATTTTTAAAATTTTTTGCACATCAGAGGTACAGTGATGTGGAAGTGAGTAAATGAACAGTATTGAACCTCTTTCCTTGAGCTCAGGATTTGTTGCATCCTGAGAGGAATGGATAACCTTATAAATTTGAGTCAACATTTCTTCTAATATGAGATACAGGGGAAGCAACAATAGTCCTCTCAGTATATTACATCATAAACAAAGATGTTATTTTTCATCTGTAACTTCAGAAAAAAAGGACATGTGTTTTTGTATCTACAGTGAAGGATTTGAAAAGTAAATGCAAAAAAATGCATATTAGATTATCTAAAAATTAGCAAATATTATTGAAGATAAACAATAGGAGGATCATGAAAATGGTAATTTATAAACAAATTACCCCTACAGCTAACTTCATGAACTTGGAATTCTGAGCTGAAAGACAGAGGATCATCTTATTAGTAATTTATGGAAATAATTCAAAATACATTTTTTTCAGCATCTACTTTCCTTAATCATAGGCAGGCTGTAGGAAGAGTGAGGTCCTCTTCTTTATAAAAGCAATTGTTCAACAGTTTTTCTCGTTTATCATCTGTCCATAGAACATATAACCTCACCTGAGAGTCTTCTTGATACCCTTCATAACCAGTTGTCATCTGTCCATAGAACATATAACCTCACCTGAGAGTCTTCTTGATACCCTTCATAACCAGTTG